>NW_026020407.1:0-240000 GCF_900185275.1 Solanum verrucosum
AAAAACTTCTTAACAGGGTCAGACTTCGAAGATTCAAGGTTGAGAATATGAGCATGTCGGCACTTTGAAAAAAAAAGAAATACAAGAACCAGAAAAGACTGGATGAGCAATTCTAAATCAAACAATGTGCAATCATAAGGGACAGACACATCTAAATCGGCATGACCATCCTTGACATGAACCAAACTAAAACTACCTATCATTGGTATTGAACACAACTCAAACTAGATAAAATAATAACTTAACTCGCAATCATGATTCAAACGGAATTTAATTAGATTAACATCCTAAGGAACAGGTTCATAATACTCAAAAACTACTCAAAATAAAGCATAATGGACGAGTAAACTGACCAATGAACAAAGACACGACACATAAATTTTCCAAACACAATATTTTAGGAGAGCAACACGAACAGGGGTCTGGAAGTTTGAAGAGAAAGAGAAAGACTAGAAACAAAGCATGCTTAAACTGGAGAAGAAAAACAAGCTTGCTATTCGGAATAGACTCAACAAGACGACCGAGCAAATGACCAAAACGAGCAGCAACAAATGCCCTATAGGAACTCAAGACATCAACAAATACAACACATGGACTTGGAATGTTGATATCTTAGTTCATTCATTCCACCTCCAAGACTTTAACTCGATATTTTGTCGACTCACTGAAACAACTGAGAACAGTTACACCACATCGAAACAACATCAAACTTAGTAGCAACTAACATCCAACAACTAACTAAATGAAAGTTTCAATCATCAGAATGTGACTAAGAAATAGAAGAGGTGGAAAGAATATTATGAAGAAGAAGACTACCTTTTCCGGACAGCGAAACAGGGACGGGACGAGCAGGGGAGCAACGATTCCTCACCGAATACGACTTCAAAATTCGAACAATAAATTAGAATATCGAAACGACTTCAAACAGGGACCTTTTTTGAACTTAGAACTAAATTGTATTAAGATTTATTAAATGTAAAGATTGATTGTTCAAGAAAAACTCTAACGTATATCTCTTTCTCCAATCTTTTTCCTCACCCCCCACATCAAATAAGCAGAAGGGGATTTATATAGATGGAGAATTAGGGTGAAAACGGATAGAAACAAGGGTCAAAATGGAATTTTCCTCTTGTTTCAAAATTCAAAATTCGGAACAGGGAGCAGCTGGGGTTTGCACAAGATTTCCTCCAAAATCTCAGAAAATCTCGACGAGGCAGCAGGCTAGAACAAGTTGGTGAGGGCAGACGCTTGCTTTTCTGTGGATTCTGTTGAATTGTTGCTGCTGCTTTGACGTTTAACTGCTGAAGAAAAAGGAGAACGTAGGTGGGGTCATTTGGTTACTGTTGTACGTATGTCTATATTAGGAATTGTATGTATTGTATGTTAGGAATTAAAAGGGAAAAAGGGGTGGGGTCAATTAGTGTATGCTGTTGTATTATTATAATATATTGTTGGGTCAGTTGGTATGTATTGTATGTGTATTTGGAAGGGATTGTGTTTGTATGTTGTAATGTATGGGAATGGGTTAGTGGGTATTGGATTTAGAATGGGTAATTTGGCTTGGAACAAATGTCTGTACGTTTTATTTGATGTTGTATTGGAATGGTTTCCTCTGTTTTGGGCTAGAAGGTTTGCTGAAAATACAACATAAAATCCCAAAATTTGGTCATTTAAGATGAGTATAGAGTAAAAAAAAATTAAATCGGTTAGATTTTGGATTTTAAGAAATAGCCAAATTGAGTTGAATTAATAAATTCGGCTAAAACCTAAATAAGGTGAGCTAATATAAAATTAATTAATGAGCTTCTTAATGTTAACGAAATAAAATAATTAATTCGATTATAAACTAATTAATTTAAAACTATGGCCATAACTTAAATAACGTAACTTAAATAAAATGTGCTTTTCCAATCAACAAAAAATAAATAAGAAAAAATAATAGAAAATAAGAATAATTAAACTAATAAAATAAATAACTTATACTTTAAACCAAATTAATTTAATTGAATATAAAACAAACTCTTTTTGAGACGATTTTTGAATATTCATAAAATATAATAATTATATACATAATTATGTAAAACATATATATTATCTAAAAATTATAAAAATAAGACAGAACTAGTTAAAATAACTTGCAAACTATATTATTATTATTACTTTTATAAAACTAATTATTTTAAAACTATGGCCATAACTTAAATAACGTAACTTAAATAAAATGTGATTTTCAAATCAACAAAATTAAATAAGACAAAATAAGAATAATTAAACTAATAAAATAAATAACTTATACTTTAAACCAAATTAATTTAATTGAATATAAAACAAACTCTTTTTGAGACGATTTTTTGAATATTCATAAAATATAATAATTATATACATAATTATGTAAAACATATATATTATCTAAAAATTATAAAATAAGACGGAACTAGTTAAAATAACTTGCAAACTATATTATTATTATTACTTTTATAAAACTAATTATTTTAGATCGTTTGAAATTGAAGAAGCTCGATAATTAATATATATTGTGGAGGTCTAAAATTGGGTGTCAACACATTTAAGTATGAATGTTAGAAGTTTCTTTTGATAAATTACCGGATTGCCGTCATCACTGAACATTCCTTCCATGAGGTATACATAATGTGGTCGACTGTTTATGGTCCTCCAATTCACAAACCATGAAGTACCTAAAGATTTGTGCTTGCGACGAACACTCGTGCATTCGGGTATACACCCCAAAATAGGTTTCCTTGAATCGATTGTAAGACAAAATCGTGAATTGTAAGGATTTTAGGGGGAAAAAGCTAGTGATTGTAAGGATAATATTGAGAAATATCCAGTGATTTTGGGGAAGATTGAAAGAGAAGCTTTGAAAGTGGAAACTAGGGAACAGTGAAGCGTGAAAAGGGGTGAAAAAATCTTTATTATGCGTGTGGAATAGTATTTGCTATTTAATACTCCCTCCATTTAAAAAAGAGTGGCCTAGTTTGACTTGGCACAAAGTTTAAGAAAATAAAAAAGACTTTTAAATCTTATGGTCCTAAATTAAAGTTATGTCAAAGGTACAAAATTTTCCTTTTAATATTGTGGTCTTAAACATGCCACGTGGAAAGCTAAAAGTAAAATGTTACCAAAAAAGGAAAGATGTCATTCTTTTTTAAACAAACTAAAATGGAAAGAAGGTCATTTTTAAAAAAAATGGAGGGCTTAATTAAATATATCCATAAAACATAAATAGAGTATACTATAGCTATATTAATTTAATATATAATGGAGTTTGCCATTTTCTGTAGTTTATCCGTACTTGCATTTAGTTGCTTGTGGACAAGAAAAAAAAATTCTTTGATGAACTACATAAAAAAAATTCTTTCGAAAAAACTATTTGTTTAATTTATTTTATTGAGTTGAGTTATGAATCCTCTTAAATAAATTATGATTTAATTAAAAACCTAAATTATCTTCGAACTAATTTTTTGGTTCTCCTAGTTGTAATCCTTTTTAATAAGATTCCTTGGCCTTTTTCGATAAATTTGTAACATACGTTGTCGCATTAGATAGTATTAACCATATTTTCATTTTTGTTATGGTTGAACGGGAACATGCTCAAATTACTCCAAGTGAGAGCTTCAAAGTCAAGCAAAGGGACAAGGTAGAAGAGCATGTCGCCATAGGACATGTTTCCGAGAGTGCGAGTTTATATAGATTGGTGTTCCAAGAGCGAAACAAATTTTGTTAAGGAATCAAAAGGTTATTCGTAGGAAAAGACACTCTCTGTTAAACTTGGAGTAGTAGATTGACTGATGTTTATCACCAGATTTGGCCTAGTAAATTTTTTAGGGTGTGTATTTGTTGTCTTGAAGACTTGTAAGAGAATTTTAGTCTTTTAGTGACTTGTAATTTGTTATTGCTTATTTGCATTTCAATATATCAATTATGTACTTGTGTTTTTTTATACTTATGTTATTAGACTTAAAAAAATCTTGTCATTAAAGTCTTCAATACATTAGTACACACTACGAAATTAGTTTTGAATTTTGGTTAAAATTTAGTTTGTAAATGATGATTGAAAATTTACGTGTCTTTTCGATTTTACATTAAATATGTAACCTTTATGAGAATTAATTTGCTTGAATGTGTATGTCACATGCATAACTGATTAAAAAATCTTGCCTTATTATATCTCAAAATAGACAAGGCATCAAAAAGTATCATTGCTGATCTAAAAAAGGTGAAAAACTGAACGGTGACCAATTACGACATCTGGAGTCGTAAAATATGATATGCACTGGAAGATAAAAATGCTCTTGAAGGTATAAATCATGTTTTGAATCAACAAAAGAAGATAACACTACACAACACAGAAGGGATCTTGAAGCTTATAATGCTTGAAAAAGAGTGAATTCCCTTGAACGTGGAATAATAGTTAGTTCTGTGGTTGATAACTTCATACATGAATGTAGAGAATTTTCTAATGCCCATGCTATGTGGACACATATGCGAGGAATGTATATATAGGGTTTGTCTGTGACCCGTCTCTGACAGTTGACGATGAAATTTGACACTTACAAGAAACGTGAAAGTTATTTAGCCACGATCAAATCGTAGCTAGTAAAAAATAAAAGTAGACCGTGTTAATAAAAACTAAAAATAATGTTTTAAACTGTGGCTAAATATTCATAAATCGTGGCTAAATAGCTAATTTGGCTATATTTCATCTTATTATTTTCTTGGTTATATTTTTTGTAAACTAATAACCTTTTGAAAAATTGGCATAACATGTCAACCTATAGACTTAATTGACAATAAATAGCTCATTTTAAATTTGTTAGCAATTATGTATTTTTATATATTTATTTGACATAATAGTTACATTTTTTTTCTTGGAAAATGATTTTTTTTTGTTTTTCTCTCTCTATTTCTTTTACTTCGGTTGTTCCTTTTTTCTCTCTTGTTATAATTTGTCATTCGTATTTGTCACCCAAAACAGTAGCACAAAAATAGGTTGAACACTATCTTATAAATAAAAAAAAGGCAAAATGGTTTGATGGACCCTTATACTTCTATATATTTGTATTGTGGACCCTTCTACTTACCCTTTTGTCATCTGGACCCCTGAACCCATCCAAACACAACATTTTAAACACAATTTTTGATGTGATCCTATGTGGAAAGAATCCACAAGGAGCGTGTGAAACACACAAAACAAGAGCGTGAGACACCTTCAAAAGGCAATAACGGTCAAATTTTGACCTTCAAAGACAATCTCTTCTTCCTTATTTTCACTCAACACCATTGTTGGACAAATTTGAGCTTTTTTCTCCTCTTTTTCTCGATCTTGTTTCCTCAAATTTTTTCCTTCAATTTACTCATCTCTTTTTTGTGTGTGATTCTATTGTATTTTTGTTGGTTTGATTTCGTTGATCTTCACGATGACGGTTCGATGTTGCTACTGTGAAATATATGTTGAACTAAAGTCATCAAGAACACCAACTAATCCTGGAAGAATGTTTTGGGGTTGCCAAAAATATTCATCCGATAATGGGTGTGAATTCTTCCGATGGGCTAATGCAAATGATTCAACATGCCAAGAACAATACAACATCAAGAATCCATCAACAATTTCAGGGAAAGGAAGACAAGGAAGACAAGTAATACAAGCAAGAAATAGAAGACAAGGAAGACATGGAAGGCAAGGAAGACAAGGATCAAACACTAGTATTGATATCACTGTTATTGTGACTGTTGTTATTTGGTTTCTAGCTGTTATTTTTAAGATATATTGATTTGTACTAGTTGTTATTTGATAATGAAATGGAATAACAAAGACATTGGCCTCAATAGTTGACTGCATTTGCTTCAGAAATCTGAATAACAACTTCATTCAAACACAAATTCATACGAAAAAACAAAGTCTTCCCAATAGCAACTTAACACAAATTCATATACAAAAACAAAGTCTTCCTAATAGCAGAACCAAAACAGTTGGGATCAAGTCATTAATCAAAATAAAGTTAGTTGGGATCAAGCCATTAAGCTAAACAAAGTGAAATCTAATGTGTACCTTGAGTGCTTGGTGTGGCATGAGTGTCTGTTGTGCCTTGAGTGCTTCTGTAACTCTCCTCTCGTAGCTGCCTTTGAGTAACTGTACCTCTTCCCTTCCACCTTAGTCCATTGGATTTGTAACCAAGATCAATATTGGTAGGAGTTCAACTTGACAATGTAGCACTATGTAACACTCTATCAGTATTTCCAGATTGAGAGAACAACAAAAATCTTAACTTAAAGATGAACTAATATCAATTAAAGCAATTAAATGTGTTTAAATAAGAGACCATAACTAGCTGTCTTTGCTTTTTTTTTTTTTTTTTTTTTGTCTTGGTCTCTTATATCCAAGAGTTGCACCACCTCTCAAAGTTGTGCTAGTCTTTATTTTTTGGCTAGTTGCACTAGAAGTTGATTGTTGAGTACTTAATGGAGTTGTTGTAGGCCTTCTACAAAATGTTGAGGTAGTTGCAGGCCTTACATCACTTGATATACCACTTGATGTAGCACTGGTAGGCCTTCCACCAGATGCTAAGGCAGTTGCAGGCCTCACACCACTTGGTGAAGCATTTGTAAGCCTTCTAGCACTTGGACCTGCACTTGGACCTTCATTTACACTTGATTGGCTTCCAATTGCAGCATTTGTAAAATCTGAAGTTGCAACATTTGTTCCAGCAGTTGCAACACTTGTTCTAGCAGTTGCAACACTTGTTCCAGCAATTGAAGTTCTAGCATTTGAAATTCTAGCATTTGAAGTTCCAGCATATGAAGTTCCAACATTTTTCTACAAACATATATTAAAGTCAAAAGTATAACAAGAATAAAATTCAGTAACAAAGAGACATTAAAGCACAACTTACCAGAGTTGGACATCCTTTCTTGTTATGTCCAAAAGTCTTATACACAGAACATTTCATTTTTCTTCCCTTCCTTATAGCCTTTCCAAACTTCTTCTTAACAGGCTCATCACTATCTTTTCTCCTATTTTTTCGTGGTCTTCCTGGCATGAAAGTAATTTCAGGTGGTTCATGGCTGGTCTTGTACTTTTTAGCCACATCTTCGTGTTTGTCATAGGTTGAATAAACCTATTATATGCTTTTATGTATGTTTCCTTCTTATACCAGTGATCAACAAATGACTCAACAACCCAATCCTTATAATGAATTGTTGTAAGTGCATGGCCACAAGGAATTTCCTTTAGTTGCCATGACCTACAACTACACACCTTCTTTTTTAATCAACAACATGTTTATATGGTGGATCATGAATCTCAAAGCCAAGATCACCATTAAACTTTACCTCACAATTATCTGCAATTTCAACATTTTTTCTAAGAATATCCATAGTTGTTGGTGATACATCAGTAATCCATTTTTCTGAAAAGTGTCTCATTTGATTCATTCTTTTCATAACTTTGACCCTTATTTCCTCTAGCATAGTGATTATTGATTTGAACCTAGCACCTAAAATCCAACTGTTGAAAGTCTTACACATGTTGTTCTCAACCACATCACACTTGCTATGCTCTTTAAAAAATGCCCTACACCATGCTTCTTTGTTATACTTTATCAAAACTTCTACAATGCCTTCTCCTAACCGACTCATGTCATCAAGTTTTACCTGTAAAAGTACCTCAAATGATGTCGTGGCAACCTGCTAGAATTTTCTTCTCCTTTCTTCACCTATCCAGTCTTTCTTCCGATTTTCCCATATATGTCTAACACACCATCTAATTTCAGCATTTGGCAATAATTCAATAAGTGCAAGATGAAGACCCTGTCAAACAAAGAACATTTGACATACAACAATGTTAAATATCAATTACTCCAGAAATTAAAGAATAAATTTAACAACAATGTTAAATATCAATTGCTCCAGAAATTAAAGAATAAATTTAACAAATAATATAGTAATACCTTCTGCATATCAGACATCACTCATCACTATTAGTCATTCACCTTCTGTAAGATCCAAATCATGTTTGATGCACTTGAGAAACTAAGACCATGTGTCCTTGGTTTCTTTATCAACTACTGCCCATGCAATAGGGTACATCTGATTATTTCCATCTTTGAAAATGCAAGATAACAATTCACCTTTACACACTTTTGAGAAATGCACCATCTAAACCAATAATCCTTCTACACCCTTCTTTCCATCCACTTTTTAAGAACCAAGACAAATATAGATGCTCATAAACACATCTTTTCCTGGAATTGTGTTCTTGGATATCCTAATAGATACAGTAGTTCCAAGATTTGTGGTCTTTAATTCGTCAACATCATCATACAACCTAGCAAATTCTTCTCTGAAATCTTCCAAATGTTCATTCATAACTCTCAGCTTTTCCTTTCTACAACTTGTCTTACTAACATACAAACCATACTGCTTTTGTATCAAAGACTGAATCTGATGTAGTTTGATGGTAGACTCACTCATAATCCTCTCCTTGTAATGTTTACTAATCCAAATGGGGGTACACAATTTGTTTCTTGTTCTTTTAAAACACTTGTGGACAGGAAAATATGTTTTAATATAATTTGTATAATATAATTTATATAATTGTTTAAAGTTCATATGTTTATGTTTGTATCAATTCGTTATTTTGAGTTTTATCATATTTGTATAATTCCAAACTTTGTATTACTCAATTATACAAAAAAAATTGCGAATTATACAAATTATTGCCCTCTCTCGCTCGCCTCTCTCCTCCTTCTCCCAATCTCGCTCGCTAGATATACAAATACATATGTATACCAATTACATATATACAATTATCTAACTGATATACATACACAATTCACCTCTCTCCTCCCTCTCCCAATCTCGCTCGTCACTCTCCTCCGTATTACATGTAGCTATGAATCATAATTAACAAACTATAGCTATGGAGCGTAATTAAGCTATTTTTGCGTGACTATATGCGAAAAGTTCCCTACTTTTTTGAAGTCCATTCAAACAGGCCCACAGTGACGAACACTTGAAGAATGTAGATAATTCTTCTCATTAATTACACAATATATGGAGGCAAGTACAAATTAAAGGAGAGTCCACATAACTAGCACTGGCAGGAGCTTTTTGTACATAACACAAAAGCAAAACTACTTATAAAAAAAAAGAGTCAAATGTACTTTGCCTACAGAAAACAAGGAAGTCCTAAAATTAGTTATTCAAGTTTTGGTCCACTTCTGAATCAGGCTGTTTTGAGGGAACTGTAACACCGCCATTCATCCTAGCACGAGCCTCAGCAAACATCCTCTGTTGCTCGGCTAGTGCTTCTTCTTCAGTCATTTCAGCGACATTGCTGCACTTCCCTGCCCTCACTGTGTCCTGTCGGTGAAATACAAGGCACCACATTAATCAGACTATTTGCTTTTTTTGAAAAGCTACTTTACTCGGACAGGGTTTATGCATGGGTACACAGAGTGATGGTGAAAATGAGGAACTGATTTGGAGAATACAAAAAAAGAAGAAGATAACACTACGATGATGACTCCATGGAAATAAAAAGAGACTGCAGCTCAATAGATGGATAAGTCTAGCTCTTTTTCGTCAATGAATAAGTCTGGCTATTCAACAGGAAGTCGTTGAAACAACCTACATAACAGGTTAAACAAATGAGAGAAAGACACGAAATGAGTAGTTACCACAGTCTCTAGTCTGTGTTGTTCATATGCAGCATAAACTTCTTCAATATATTCCCCAAAGCCAAGAACCTGAGAAATCATCAATTAATATAAGTTGTGAATGTCAATTGCAAATAATTATCAGCATGTTATGATTAGCAAATCAGTTCATTCACTCTCAATCTAAAGATATTAAAAGCTTTCACATGCTTACATAAAGAATACCTAAAAGATATTAATTGATTAAAAGTTCTTGGCTGTTGATGAAAATAACAGTGAAAATACTATACAACTTAGAAACTGTTTCAGTTGATCTCCATGGTTAATATTCATTCCTTGAGAACTATAGATAAAACAAAACAAGATTTCCACATAAATGTGGACATCAGTCTAAATTATGTAGACCATTTGCATTTGTTGATCATATATGTACCCCAATATCACACCTCAAAGGAAAACCAGATTTTGTGTCCTCCCCACTCTATTGTCACCTCAAAGGTAAAATACTAGGTTTTAAATGCGTTGTATCATCTCCTCAAAGTAAACTCATACATAGCAAACTATAAAAGTGATAGGCTGCAGAAAACTGCAAGACATCAACAACATGAAAAAGATAACATTAGATAAAATTTGTATGATCAAGTTTAGTACCTCCAAAGCCTTTAGTACATGTTCTGGTGCAATTGTCCGTCTCTCTTCTCTATTACAAACTTCATTTGATTCTGATGAGATTAGATTAATGAACTCTGCAGAAGAACAGAACATACCAAAAATTATTGCAAATTAAAAAGAGCACCATAGTACAAAGATGATTGATATACTAATTGAATCAATTTGTTTGTTATCTAATCATGGTTTGTCAATAGATAACACTCAATTATCTATAGAGGGAAGAACCAGAAGGAAAAGAGACTTTAATCCTTTCAAGCAGCAGAGACATGCTACCAGTCAAAACATCTATGAAAATGATAGCCCAGAGACAACAAGTTGTTATAACAAGTTGTTACATCATGTTTCTATTCATCCCATAATAGACCTTGACTAAACAAGGAGAACAGTGAAAACTGACAGGTTAGTATAACTGAGTGATTTCAATTTTATCTAGTAACTTTCCCTCTGGTTATCACTAGTTCTCTTAGAAAAAACTCCAAATGTGTTAAATCAGCTTCTTTTGATATATTAACCAACATAATGTCTTAAAACATATTTTGTGCCCATTAGTCACTACCATGCACTTGCAACATACTCTCCTTACTACATTCACCATAAAATATCTGACTAGACGACAACTTTTAAACTCGCTTTCCCTTTCAATCCATAACCCTTCAACAGAAATATTGATTCTAGTCATGTTACTTATTCCCCTTAAAACTATACAGAAAACCACTTGCTATTACACGCAACCACCACTAACAATAGTAACGTCACATCACAACACTTACGAATTGAACCCAGAAATTAAATTATACGTATCAAAATCAACTCACCTACACAACAATCAATCAAAAGATCCTGAGTATCTCGAGCAACACGGACATCTGGGGGCAACATTTCTTTAATAATTTTTGTCATAGTTGCTGAAAAAAAATAACAGCAGTATCAGTCAGCCAAAGAATATATCAATTAAAGAAGTAACACATCAACCAAGCTCATTCATCCAACTTTATAACAAAGTCTGCCAAAAACTAAATGAGCCTCAAAGAATAAGGTGAACCCAGAAGAAGCATTAATAATTCCAATAATACCATTGTTCGCAATTGAGATCATCAATCTCATCTTCCTGACAAAATTTGAAGAGGGCATACTATGTTGTAGGATGCACAAAAGAGAGAAAGAAAAGTAATACTCTATTATCTTGCTCTGGGGTTAACAGAACTTCTGAAATTATGCATATCAAGTATAAGCAAAGCTAGAGAAGTTAAAACATACAAGAAATGATAAGTTACCACACTGATCCTATAATTAAGGAAGTGTTAACTGCTTAACCATTTCTCGACTCTGAATTCAACTACGACACAGATACCCCCAAGTGCTGAGAATACATTATACAATGTCTTCACAACCATTCAGCTAAGAAGAATGTTCAACAATATTTGAGGAAACAAGGCTAAACACGACTCTACTCTAGCTTTAACACTCGTCTACATCAGGAGTAGGACTGATCACCCTATCCTCAGGCAAATTTAGGAAGGTCCAGCTATTATACAATTCGTCTATTTTTCCGTCAAATGGAACGGAATAAATTTCTTGCAAACAAATCTGGGCAAAAGAATGGACATCAACATGTGCTGTTTCAAATTTCTTACATTTACTTGCCACCAGCAGTTCACGCAGAGGCCATACATGTTAACTACTTCAGTCAATGCAAGTCAATACCTTTTCACAATGAATTAAATGCATCTCTAAGATTTCACAAAAATAAAAAATCTCTCATGGATCATAAAAGTCACAAAGGCATGCAACAATATTTGCATTTAGTCACCCTAATACCTTCTACTCAAAAGCTCTTCAATTACAAACTATGCTAAATCCCAAACTAGTTTAGGCACAGCTATATGAACCCTCAATATACATTCCACTCCATTTGAAGTTGTTTCATTCCAATACTCCATTATTGACCTTTCTTCATATCAAGGTACAAGGTTTGAAACAGAAATTACAGGAAAATTCATCAGCAAAATCCATGAAAGTAGAATCACGATTAAACGATGAAAACACAGGGTGTATAAATCAATTCTAAAACACAATAATTGTTTTTGATGAAAAGGGAAACCCGCAGCCGCTACCCTTTGGGTGCGCACAGGGTAAAACCCCTGCTCCTATGCAATAGCTCGCAAACGACATAGGAGAGGTAACCCGCACTAGACAAGCCCGATGCGACGAGCTCGACCCAGAAGGCAAACCCCTTGCTTTCGCTGGCAAGGGGTTTCGAACTTGAGACCTCCAACATGGAAGTCCCAAGCCCAAACCACTGGGCCACCCCGAAGGGTAATTATGAAACACAATAATGCAAAGGCAAAATAGATCACAGAATAGGGAGGAAGAAAAATAACCTTTGGGAAGTGAAGCGTCCTCTTTCGTTCTACCGACAATGTCCATAGGTTCCATGCTAACCCTACAAAACCTCAAATTCAATATCCAAGTCATAGATAAAATGGCTGACACTGAGCACTAAATGCTCCCAGACAAGCACGACACAGGGAGAGGGGATTTCTGAAATACCCACTATTCCCCTAGCATTTCAGCAAGGAGACTGTTTCCACACATTGGCTTGCTGACTATCTAACAAATTAAAGGCCCGACGCAATGCACTAAATGCTCCACGACTAATGCAGCGTATGGGACAGTGAACATATCTAGTAGGCAACATCCCCTCTGCACTTCTGCAAGGAGACTATTCCCACACCACCATTCATGTCATAAGAAAAATGGCTGACACTCTGCAGTAAATCCCCCATCCCCGAACTAATCCAGGGTAGAGGAGGTTGGCTGTGGATATATATAGTAGGAAACATTTCCCTCGCATTTATCCAAAGAGAATATTTTCAAATCGCAGAACCCACAAACATTCAAGTGACAAAAAAAACAATAGACCACCTGCACTAAGTTCTCCCGGACTAGTGTGGAATAGGGGAAAGTTAAAATACCTAGCCTAGTACACAACATTCTCCTTCCATTCCAGCTTAGAGTCTATTTTAACAGCTTAAAAATATGACCATCCATGTCATAAAACAAGTAGACAACATCCCTATGAGCTAACATCCTTTTTACTTCTTTGATGACTCGAACTCACAACCTAGCAACTCGCAATTCACAACTCACAACATTCGACTTGCGTTTCAGCAAAGCGACTATTTTCACACTTCCAACACCTAAACTACAGTAAGTAAGCAGTTCTACCACCTCATTATACAAGTCAAAAATGCTTCAGACGAACATACAAATACGCAAACAATTACATATCAATCGAAAAAGAAAGATGTAAAAGAGAGCTATGGATTGAACTATTCTCACCTTACAAATTACAAAATCGTCAGATCGGAAAGAGAATGACGATCGCAGCCGAGTAGAAGATGTAGAATCGAGATAGACGGAGGTGATCGGAATCGCGAACGGTGGTTCATGGTGGAATATAGAGGAGTTTCCCAGATGACTAGGGCAAATTTTCTCAATTCAACGGCGGATACCAATGAGGGAGGTGCTGTTCAGAACAACGCGGGGCCCACAATGCCTGAATGCTGATTGGTTCGTGGCCTTCACGTAAGAGTTGGGCGCGTCAGAGAATCGGGTGATGATAAATATGATTCATTTCTTTATATAGTTTTCCTCTTGAAAAATGAGATTTGGGGCAAAAAGATGATTTTTATTTTGGGAATCAAACATTCAAACTCTTTTGCTATACCCAAATTGATCAAAATCATCAAATCCACTTTGTAACATCAAGTTTTATTTAAGTTTGTTCCCAAAAATACATGCATATTTTTCTTTTCCAAATTACTTAAGTTTAGCTTCTTTCTTTTTTAGTTTTACTTTCTTTTTTAATTACAGACTCACTTGATATAAAAATTCATTTTTGGTCATTTCACAAAAACAATGCATAAAATAACCTTTTTTTCTCCTTCTTTTACTTATTAGAGTTATTAGCCTTGAAAATATATGCATTTGATCAATATAAGAAGACTAAATAGTCAATTCATGTTCATTGGTCAAATTAATTAATAAAATAAATTAATTCATGTTCATTTATTCAAATCTTGAATTTAAGAATACATTAGATAAGAGTACAATAGTAACTTACCTAGTTTCTTGTAAAGCCTCAGATTTGTTAAGAAAAACATTTACTCCTTTAGCCAACTTGGCGAGGTGAAGCTCCATTGCCGAGTGACTTGGCGATTAGCCAAATGGAGTCACCATCGCCTAGTGGACTATCCCCGTTGCCCAAGGTACTGGAAAATTAGGCGAGCCAAGGACTCACTTGGCGAGTCGCCAAGTGCCCTTGGGTGAGCCTCAACGTGCAGCAGCCTTAGAAATAAGTTGGGGTCCTTAGTGTCTTTTTATAGTTTTCTTAAAGCTATACTACGTCGTTTTACCCTTCACCTAGAAAAGTATATAAGCATTCTATTCCCAAAATCCCCCCCCCCCCCCCCCTAACTTAAGTCATTCTTTCAAGAACCAAAAGAAAACCCAAGATCTTCCTCTCAAATATTTCTCTCTAGAACTTGAAGAAGAGGAAAAAAGTTCAAGCTAGGATCAAGCTCAAGTCTCCAATCCTCTAGCAACTGTGGGCTTTGTGATTAAGGTATGATGGCTTTTCATCCATGGAATCCTTTCTTCCATGGAGTCCTTATGATTTCCCCAATTTAGAAGAAGAATTCCCCAATTCTAGTTAGGGTTTCTTCTAATGTTATGGGCTTTGATCTAATTGAGTCGATTATGATTGTTTATGATTGAATTGATAGAATTACATGTTTATAGGATGAATTTACATGTATCCATGCCTAACCCATGTCTAGAAAGATGAAATTGATATAAATGGGTCTGTGCCATGAAAGGGGAAATTGAGGATTTAGATGTATTCTTCTAGAATTGATGAGATATGTTATAGTTTACTTGAGGTTGAAGCATATAGACCTGAAGTGCTTAAGAGTAAATCATAGAGACATGAATTGATTGAGATCAAGTATATATGATGAATTATGACTTGTAAGCTTTGAGATTAGGATTGTCTTGAGACTAAGACATGTATGATGAATGATGATTAGTAGGGCTTTTAGAGTAAAGCTAATATGATGAGTTATGACTAGTATGACTTTGAGAGTAAAGCTTACTTGATGAATTATGATGATTAGAGATTTGAGAGTAAAGCTTATATATATGCATGCTATAGTAGATAGAATTGTTGTGGAAGAAATTACCCACATGATCTACTCTATGTATGTATGAATCATGAATGTATAATGCGAAAGGTTTTCTCACATAGAATGATTCTAGGTTGAAAGACTTGCTCACCTAAAATAAATCAAAGCATGTATGAACTATGATAGCTTGAAGTAGTGACATGAGATCCCTTCATGAATACCTTGACTTGGTAAGACAAGACCATGCTTGGTAGATTGAGTTAGTAGACCTCATGGATATACAGCCTTGGATTGAGCAATGGTACCCTTCCAATGGTTAGGTTGAACTAGCATAAGAGGATGCTTGGATGATAGCTTGACTTGGTAAGGCCAAACCATTTCATTAGTAACTTGGATTGAGCAATAGTACCCTTCCTTGAGTAGCTTGGACTTGCATGAGAGGACGCCTTCCACAATAGCTTGGTCTAGCATAATGAGGTGCTTTTCCTTGGTAGCCTTGAATTGGTAAATAGTAACCATTCATGGGTAATGACTTGTCTTGGACTAGTAAAGAAGTACTCTTCCATGCATAGTAGAATTAGCTAAAGAGCGACTAGTCCCTACTTAAAGTAGCATAGTGATGTAATGTATGTGTCCACTAACTACGTTAGGATCTGGTCCTTCACACAAATAAAGCACATAAATGTAAATGCTGGAAATGGAAAGAACACACAATACTTTACGTGGAAACCTCCTTTTTCAAGGGAGTAAAACCACGACCTATCTTACAAGATTTCCAAACTATTTTCACTAATCTTCACAAGCAAAAGCAAAACACAGTTTACAACCATATACTAAGATTAACCTCCTAATATCAATACTAAGTAATACACCCTATTACTTAACGAGCCCAAGCAATGCTTGCATTGCCCACTATACTAACCCTCACTGATTAATATATATTTTTTCGTAAGACACAAAGTTGCCCTCAACTATGTTCTTACAATGATTCACAGAAGGTTTTGAAACGTTTCTTAACAAGGTGAAACGAATCCTACAAGTTAAGCACAAATACAAGCAATCAAAATAACAACAGTTTAGGAAGAAAATCTTTAGTCTATGAGGTCCCTTGTTGTGTTGTTGAAGCTTGAGTTTTCTCTCTTTGAATGAATGAGTCAATTTGTTGTTTGTCATGTTGATCAAGTCAACCAAAAAGAATTATTGACCGTTGGACAAACAACCTCGTCCATTCTAATTGGTGTAGTACGTTGACGCCTCACCAACCTTTGACAAGACAGCTTTCCAGTTGTAGCACACTTCCCTGGATGAGAACACTTTGTAGAGGACCAGGTCCCTGCATTTGTGAGGATCATCAAAACATCCAGAAGCAGTAAGACTTATCATTTCCCCCCTTTTTGATGATGACAAACAAGCTACCCCACAAGAGTTCAACATTCATTCAAAATGCCAGTTCCCCCTGTCGACAAACTCACCACAGATCATATCAGTTCCCCTGTCTACAATCTCCTCTAATCCACATGTCATATCAGTTCCCTCTGTCAACAAACTCCTCTACTCCTTTAATCCCACCCAGGTTGTTTACATTCAATTCCCCTTTTTGACATCATTGAAAATGAGTGATAGTAAACATACACGAGCTGCAAGAAAAAATAGTTAAAAACTCAGGGCCATGGGCCATACAATACATGCACAAGTAAGCCATACTAGAAAAGATAAAATCATACCAAACAGGGAAAAATGATATGATTTCATTAGATCACTGATGCTGACCACATAGTTCAGCCAAATGGTACACATGCCACTAAAAACGGGAAACACAGCCAGGATAAGGGAGGACTTAAGAACATCTAGACCTATAGACTTTATTTAGGACGAATGGGAATAATGAGGTAAGGACTGCAACAATAGGGTCATGCGATTATTAGCATCGGCGTGAGCCTGGAGTAGTTGCTTGTTGAGAGGCTGAACTTCTTTAGTGAGTGAGGCATTTGTCTTTGGCAGCTGGGTATTTTCAGCTCTCAATTTTTTGACTTCCTCCTTACTCTCAGTACTGGTACCAGGTCCCTTAGAAATGTTCTGCTGCATCTGAGCCTTAAGTTGTGCAATCATGACCTCCTTGGCATTCAAGGTTACTGTAAGATCATTTAGCTCCCGCTTGAGAGATTCTTGCTGCTCAAAAAGATCAGACACATGAGACTTATCCTTGACTTTTCCCTTAGCGCATTCACATTTAAGGAGGGTTGCAAGAGAGAACCTTTTCTTCACAATACCAGTACTCCCCTGCCAAGAGGTACTCCAAAGTGTTCAAACACATAGTTTAGTAGGTATCCATAAGGTATGCCATGTTTGGCATTTTTCCAAGTCATCACCCTATGCATGTGTTCAAGCATAATTGCAGGAAGGTTGATATCCTCGAGTTCATCCAACTGTTCCATGATGAACATATCTGCAGCAGAGGCTACAATTCTCGATCACTCCTTGGCACCAAGACCTTGTTAATGAACTCAAACATCAACTGATACTCTCATTTGAGGAACTTCTTAGGTAGACCAACACGTTTTATGTCCCCACGCTTGGTAGCCCTTTGAAAAAAATCACTAGAAGGTTTGCAACCTTCAATGGACCGAATCCCTATTGAAGGAACACACCAAATGATTCCCAAGCTTTCTCCATTCAGAGAGATCTTTACCGTCCAAACTGTTGTTTGGATGCCTCCATCATCGAGGAGTTCCATTTTGTAATAGAATTCCCACACTTCTGGCTCTTGCAAATAAGGTGCTGGACCGTCAAACAGGTGTTCCCAACTTTGCAGGGACACATAATAAAAAAGAGTAGACATACCATGTTCTCTGAGAATGTCCGGATCAAACACCCTCCCGTTTAACACCTTTTGATTTTCTAGTTCGGCAACACACTCTTCTCTTATCAACACCCTACCCTCAACTTGCTTCTGAGTGGTCGGACCTGGTTCCTTACCATATTTTGGTTTAGAGGTGGCTTTTTAGTCACCCTATCCCTTTTCACAAGTGATTTCTTCACAGACTTAGGGCCTTATTTTACTTTGACTCGTTCTTCCTGTAACACCCCTAAATTCTCAAACAAATAGTCGCATGTCGTTACATCATCTCGTAATTACTAGAATATGTTTTATTCTCATTTTTGGAACTTGAAATGTTGTGATTTTGCAAACTTGCTTAGCATAAATTGTTATCGTAAATTAATGTATTGTATGTGGGGTATTTGCGTAATTATTTAATTATACTTACTTATACATTGGAAGTGTGGGTATAAAGTACATAAATATAGTTATATATGTATGCTTTTTGGGCAGCCATCTATTTGTTTGGGCAGCCCCTTTTGGTGACATCTGCCCATGTGACAAGGATAACTTTTGTAGCTATATATCTTTACACCTCTGATTTAATTCGTTTTCCCTCAAGTCTAAGAACATTATAACATTAGCTAAACAATTGTTCTTCAAAATCAAGAGAGAAACTAATTCCTTTTGGTTGGAATTCGACACACACTTCCTTTTGGTATGTGACGAAATTTGCTTTTGAGCTGGGTAGTGTTTGGTATTTTATGCATATCTCATTCAAAAGAACTTAGTTTACAGTGAATAAATATGTTTTGGAAAGATAATTCGTAGAACTACAACTCTTGTGTTTATGTAAAATTCTAATTTAACTGTTATGGATACGAAATAAGGGACGCAACATATGACAAGTTCTGTCCAGATTCTGGAATTAGAAATCCTGTACGTTCAACTGTTAGTGTATTGATTATATCTTTTTGTACAAAGCTTATTTTGCGGTGATTCTTGATTATTTGCAACCTTAAGAGATGTACATACATCTTTTATGAAGGATATAAATTCTATTTTGGCCGTTTTCTATTTCAAATCTAAGTTGTGACATGTAGTGCGTTTTTTGGGCAGAATATCTATTTTGGGAGTATAGTCGTAGTTGTACAGGCTAGGCTTAATTGTGATGATGACACTATGTTACGCCATCATTATTGAGCTACTATAAAGTAAATATGTTATTGAATTCATTTTTTAAGGTTGTATATCCTCGTGTACGAGTTGAAGGTTTTGATACGCTGGTTGGTCTATGATTTGAACTCATGAAGTCGTGTTGGACTGTTTTTGTGCTAAAGAACTGAGGTTTCTGTATAAACTTATACTTGTACTCTTTGTACCTGCTGGTATATCTGAAAGTTTACTTTGGTACCTTGGTTACCTCTTGTCACTTTGCATTGTCCTATTGGTATTCTTTAATACATTAAAGACGAGTGTAACTCGCCCACTTGTACGGATTGTTTGATCACTTGACACTCTTGTTGGGACTTTGTCCTTCTTGTGGCTGTGACTTTGTCACTCTTGGCATGCCTCTTGATTCAGATCATTTACCATTTTGACTTTGGATTTTTAGTTCGTCTTAAGAATGGAAGCTGTCCATTTTAAGTACGAACTAGAAAACCATTTTTAATATGGATCTTGGTTCTCTTGATTATTGGGTTTTGACCCTTCTTGATACCTGCTTGTGCTTGGTGTGACGACATGATATATATATTGGGTGAGCCTTGTTGTTGAATCTCTTAGAAAATTGTGCTATGAGCGTTCTTGACATTTGGATCTTTAAATATCAAACTTGATACTCCTTATATATTGTTTACTTGATTTATTTATTATGTTTAATTATGCTGCCCTTTACTTGAGAATGATAACTTGGCGAATTTGAGGGCCCCGAACCTATAGTTTTTACACCACTAAGCTATATACTTAGCGATAGTTGTTTCTATCGTAGGGAATGATCGAGAGGATGCTTGAAGTTGGCCATTGAAGATGGAGATTTTGAAAGCTTTAAGGAAGATCACATTTGCATATAGGCATATATATTTTGTATAAACCTTGGGACTTGTACATAATCTATGTTTTGTATATTTACATGAGAATTTGAGGGCTGATTTGGTCATGTCACCATGGGTTGTAATATAAGTATCATTATACGTTTTTATCTTTTCGAGGTGTGTAAACCCAAGTCTTGTAATATACTAAATTTACTATTTGTTTCAAATGTTTGTATGAAGCATGATCAGGCTGATTTCGGTACTCGAAAGCTTGTAATATTCTTGTTACTTCATCCTTGAGTGTGAGGATAATATATATACATGAAAAGCTCGTTGGTTATTTGCTTAAATTACTTTTCGGAGGTCATTATGAATCTAATCCCTCTACTAGATTATAATCAGTATGCCCTCGTTAATCGCTTTTGAATGTCGCAAGTATAAGTTAAGTCTCTTTAAAAAGGGTCGCTACACTTCCTCTGCTTCCTTCTTTCGTTTCACCACTCCTCTGACAATATCATCAGACTCTGTGTCGCTTGAGCCTATTTCTTGTGGCAATGAAGTAGGTTCCTCAGTGGGCACACGAAGAAGTCATCTTTGCCTTTGATTTCTTTCTGTTTGCGCCTTATTTGCCTCCTTAGCATCTCCGAGTAGCTTTTGAACAATCCCTCTTGTTGCATACCTCCTCTTATCTCCTTTGGTTGATGATTCCACCATTTTTCCTTTCCCTTTTCTTTTTATTTTCCTTTCAGACTCAGTAGGCTCATCCTTAAGTCTAGTCTCAGGTGCAACTTTAGTAGTTACAAGATCTGAGACAGCCATAGTCGACGCATTAGCCCCTCGAACCCCTTTTCTAGACCAAACTATTGGGGTTTCTTCTTCATCTTCTTCTTCACTGCTAACCCCCATGGTTACAAGGGTTTGGTCGAACACAGGTTGAACACTATGGGGGGTCAATTCCGGTGATCTGTACTCTTGTTCTAAGAGTGTTGGATGAGTATCCCCTCTGAGAGAAGCCAAACTTTGTACGACCACTAATTTTTCTGCCGCTGCCAGTATGTTGGATTCTACACTTTTACCCTCAGGCAAATCCCCTTCTAACAATCTTTCAGACATTGTAGACGACACATGCCTAGGCTGCGACACAACTTCTAGATCAGGTATCTCAGAGGTAGGCTTGACAACTGACTGGGCCTCAGAGTTTTGAGAATCCTTGCCTGAAAGAACAATTGTTGGGGAACAGGGCATGATTTCTCTAGGATTGGGTACAGGAGACGCTAACACTTCAGTGTGGGGTGTGATAGATTCATCGGTTTCACCAACCCCACAAACTGGCATTCATGAAGATTCTTCAGGAAAAATAATTGAGAAATTGAATGAACTGGGGTTTTCAATTTCTTGGGAGAGTGGAAGTTTTGGAGGAGAAGAAGAGTTAGACATTTTGCTAGGAGAGAGACGAAGAGAGTTGAAGAAGATTGAGAGATTTTGAATGAGAGTAGGAAGAATTTGTGATGTTTGAAATATCTCAAAATGGTTGTATTTAACAAGGTATCGGGTCCCTGAACAGTAGTGACGCTTGGTGTTTAAACTGAAAAGATATTTGCAACTGAAACACGGAATAGGGAGATGACACGTGTGGCAGTGACCTCATGCAAGCTAGCAAAGCCAGCGCAGAAGCAGCCCCTGGATCCACACAGGGTATTTCAAAGGAGGTTATCTTTAACCTACTGCTCAACAATTCCAAATCGAAATTGGAAATCTTTATTGGACCGTGATGGCCAGCTAAAACTTAACGGGGTTGAAACATCTTGACAGAAAACTGTGTAGAAAAAGTGATACTAACCTTTAAGGGACCAGGTCCCTTCTTGTAGATAGCCCTGCCAGTTATGATTAGATCTCCTCTTTAGCTAACATGCCATGAGTGTGTACATGCAGTAAGGTACCAGATGGGAGTTTACAAACGTTTAAGCTATACACCAAGTATAGATACCTGCCCTCTTTAGCATAGTCAATTTTGAAGGATTTATTGCAAATGTACTGTGAAATCAGTTCAACTTGTGTATTCCCAGACTTAGTCTATTCTTGACAAAGTGCTCCGTGCCTAGTGCCTTGGTGAATATATCTGCTACTTGGTCCTCCGTTTTGCAGTATCGCATCACAATATTTCCCTTATCAACATTGTCTCTAAGGAAGTGATGTCTCACATCTATGTGCTTTGTCCTCTTGTGCTGGATAGGGTTCTTGGCCATATTCATTGCACTTGTGTTGTCACAGATGAGAGGAATAGTGTTTGTGAGAACACCAAAATCTTCAAGTTGTTGCTTAATCCATAGGAGTTGAAAACAACATGAAGCAGCAACCACGTACTCAACTTCAGCAGTGGACAGTGCCACTTAATTTTGCTTTTTAGTTCACCATGAAATTAGTGATGATCCCAGGAAATGAGCCATACCAAATGTGCTCTTCCTGTCAATAAGAAAATCTGCATAGTTAGCATCAACATAACTAATAAGGTCAAGAGCGTCCCCAGAAGGATAGTATAGGACCAGGTCCTGAGTCCCCTTCAAATATCTCAGGATCCTCTTAGTTGCCTTCAGATGAGATTCCTTTGGAGCTGCTTGGAACCTATCACACATCCCTACACTGAAGACTATATCTGGCCTGCTTGCAGTGAGATAGATGAGTGACCCAATGATTTACAACCCCAAGAAGAATGTAAGCTCCCCCATCATGCTCATTTCAAACTCATTGCTTATTAAGATTGCAAACTCCTTGCATAGAGAATCTGAAGTGGCTCCAAAAATGATATTATCTACATATACCTGCACTATCAGAAGCTCCTTACCTCTGGATTTTAAGAACAAAGTGTTGTAAATTTTCCTCTCTTAAAGCTATTTCCTAGAAGAAATTTTAATAGACACTCGTACCAAGCTCTAGGTGCTTGTTTTAGACCATACAAGGCTTTATCCAATTTTAGCACATGTTTTGGCAGATCAGTATCTTCAAAACCTGGAGGTTGTTTTACATACACCTCCTCCTTCAAGTACCCATTCAAAAAATCACTTTTAACATCCATTTTGAACATCTTGAATTCTATGTTGGCAACAAAAGCTATTAGAATTATGATAGCTTCCATCATTGCTACAAGTGAAAAGGTCTCATCTTAATCAATTCCTTCCTCTTGATTATACCCCTGTACCACTAAACTTGACTTGTTTCTTGTGATAGTTCCATGTTCATCAAGCTTGTTTCTGAACACCCATCTGGTCCCAACAATAGTTCGGTTGCGAGGTGTGAGGACCAGGTTCCAAACCTTGCTTCTTTCAAACTGGTGAAGTTATTCCTGCATTGAAATCACCGAGTCAGCATCTTTCAAGGCATCCTTGGAATTCCTGGGTTCTATGGTGGATATGAAGGCTGAGAATGCGACTAGATTTTTCATCTTAGATTTGGTTTGAATTCCAGAGTCAAGTGGAGATACAAGATTGTCCAAAGGATGAGAAGATTGATGTTTCCATCTAGAATTTCTTGTTATCTCTTCCTCAAGATCAACATCTGATTCATTTTCTTCAGGTTCTTTGTTCTGAGAATCGTCCTCTTGAGCTGCACCAGAGGGACCAGGTTCCTCTGTGGGTTCTGCATAGTTTTCTTCGTTTGAAGTCTGTTCGGCTAAAGGATTTTGGATCTCTCTCAGTTCCTCCAGTTCCATGTCTTAATTATACTTACCATTGTTCAAATCATCAGATTCATCAAATAACACATGCACACTTTCTTCCACACACAAAGTTCTTTTATTAAAAACTCTGTATGTTTTGCTGGTTGAGGAATAGCCAACAAATACCCCTTCATCACTCCTAGGATCAAACTTACCAAGATCATCCTTTCCATTGTTCAATACAAAGCACTTACAACCAAATGCTTTTAGGTGACTGAGAGAAGGTTTCCTTCCATTCAGCAGCTCATAAAGAGTCTTCTTGATTACTGACCTGATGAGACATCTGTTTTTGACGTAGCAAGCTGTGTTGACTGCTTCTGCCCAAAAAATAATTGCAAGTCTTGAGTTAATCAACATGGTTCTAGCAATATCCACCAGGGTCCTATTCTTCCTTTCCACAACCCCATTTTGCTGAGGGGTTCTAGGAGCAGAGAAATTGTGATGAATCTCGCTTTCAGCACAAAAGCCTTCAATTTGTGCATTTTCGAACTCTACACCACGATCTGATCTAAGAATCATTTTGGCAAACGTGATTAGCACTCCAGCTGTCTCGTCCTTAGTTCGTAAGAACATGTTCCAAGTGAATCTAGAGAAATCATCAACGATCACCAAGATATACTGCTTCCCTCATCAGCTCTGAATTCTTATAGGTCCACATAGATCCATGTGGAGAAGTTCTAGCGGTCTGGTTGTGCTGACACCTTTCTTTGTCTTGAAAGATGATCTTGTTTGCTTCCCCCTTACACATGCATCACAAACATTGTTATTAGAAAATTTCAACTTCGGCAGTCCACGGACCAGGTCGCCCGTAACAAGTTTGTTCAGCAGGATGTGCTCACATGTCCCAGTCGTCTGTGCTACAAATTTGCATTGTCAGTCTGAGCACTTAGACAGGTGAGACTATCCCCTTCTATGGAGTCAAGATCTGCAACATACATGTTTTTGACTCTTTTGGCAGTAATAACAACTTTGTTAGTGATACAGTTTGCAACTATACATTTATTTGATTGAAATTTTACTTTATTTCCTTTATCACAGATTTGAGAAATGCTTAGAAAGTTGTATTTCAATCCATTCACATAGTGAACACTGTCTATGGAATGTTCTACTAATCTTCCAATTCTCCCAATACCTAGAATGAATCCCTTTTTACCATCTCCAAATGACACACCACCACCATGGTGTGCTTCAAAGAGAGTAAGTTTTGAGTATCTCTAGTCATGTGCTTTGAGCAACCACTGTCCATGAACCAACATTGATTGCTTCCTCTCTTCTGTATAAGAATCACTTGTTAGATTTAGGAACCCACTTAAGATGGAGTTCCCAAAAGCTGTCAAAAGGTTTAATAAGAAACCTTCGTGTCCACGGAGGCAAATTATTCTTGCTAAAGTGATAGCTGGGACCAGGTGTCTTCTTCTTCTCTACCTTCCTTTTACATGACTTAACGAAGTTCTCTTGATTTTCTTTTACCCTTTCTAGAGATTCACAATTTTTCTTCAGATGACCATTTCTTCCACAATGGGTACACAAAATATTATCAGAGACTGAGACATAATTGTGATGAGGGTTGTAGGGAGGCTCTATTTTTCTACACCCTAAGCCTTTTCTGTTGTTGAATTTCTGATTTGCTAAGTTCGAGCGAATCTTGGATGAGTCGGTCCATTTTAGGGAGTTACTTAACTCATCTTTGATTTTACTTTGATCTCTTACAAGTTGTGAGTTCATCTCAAGAGCAGCAACTATTTGGACTCAGAAACTTTCAAACTTTCCTCTAACCTAAGCTCAGAACTACTTAGTTTCCTTTTTCAAGACTCAGAGGTACCATGTTCCTCTTCAAGCTTAGAACTCTCATTTTCCATAATACTCACCCTAATACTCATTTCAGACAATTGAGAATTAAGGGCAGTTTTTTCATCTTCATACAAACTCAGTTTTTCACTTAACATCATATTTTCATTAGTTAATTCATCTACAGATTCAATTAGCACAACAACAAGTTTTCTCAATCTCCTAATAGATGAAGTGTCCATATCACTTTTGAGATAAAAAAGGGTTACCTCATCCTGGTTCTCCCCATCATCTGACTTTGCCATCAATGAGAATATGAAGTTGAAAATAGTTTCATCATCATTGGCTGTCACCATCGAGATATCTTCAGGACTTTCTTCTTCACTTGAGTCGCTGGAGGCGTTTCCCCATACTGCTAAGGCTTTCTTTACCACTTGATCAATGTATGCCTTTCTTTTAGCATGGTAGGGATCTGGTCCCTGCGACGTGATTTGAAGTCCTGAGCTTCTTGCTTCTGGCTCTGACAA
The DNA here is from genome assembly GCF_900185275.1 of Solanum verrucosum. Classification (NCBI taxonomy): domain Eukaryota; kingdom Viridiplantae; phylum Streptophyta; class Magnoliopsida; order Solanales; family Solanaceae; genus Solanum; species Solanum verrucosum. The sequence goes on from NW_026020407.1 coordinate 26,414, forward strand.
GCCCTCATGAAATGTCTAGGCTTTCCACATTTGTGGCAAAGATCATTAGCATTCACTGTTTTCTTGGTGGTCCCTTTCTTCTTGAATCCTCCATACTTCTTGACTATCTTCTGGAATCTCTTAGTCAAGTAAGCCATCTCATCCTCCTCTTCTGACCCATCATTTTGAGAAATCTTCAATGCCACTAATTTCTCCTTTTTTTCTTCATTCATAGATGACCCCTTCTGCCTATTTAGCTCATAGATTTGTAGATTTCCGATCAAATCATCCATAGTGATGACCTTTAGATCTCTGGCTTCAGTGATATCATTCATTTTGCTTTCCCATGGCTTGGGAAGTACCCTGAGAATTTTTTGAACTTGTTTGCTTCGGTGAATGGGCTCACCAAGACACCTCAGTTCGTTAGTGATAGAGGTAAACCTTGTATGCATATCATGGATAGTTTCACCTTCCTTCATGCTAAAATTCTCATATTGAGTCGTTAACATACCTACTTTGGATTCTTTGACATGAGTCATTCTTTCATGGGCTGTTTTGAGACAGTCCCATATTTCTTTAGCAGTCTCACAAGCAGAGATCCTGTTGTACTCATCTGGACCAATCCCACACACTAGCAACTTCTTAGCTTCGTAGTTCTTCTCGATCTTTTTCCTTTCAACTTCATTGTATTATTTTCTTATTTTGGGAATCACTTTAGTGAGTTCTCCTTCTTTCACATCTTTGGTAGGGATGTATGGCCCGTCAAGAATCACATCCCACAACTCCGTATCTTCAACATTAATATAGTCATGCATCTGTGTCTTCCACCATCCATAGAATTGTCTGTTGAATCGAGGAGGTCGAGTGGTGGACTGACCTTCTTCCAGGCTTGGTGGAGCAGCCATTCCTTCATGATTTCTCTTTCCTTAGTGTTAACCAGATAGAAAAGTCAGCGCTTTGATACCAATTGATGGAATGTATGCGTCCACTAACTACGATAGGACCTGGTCCTTCAAACATATAAAGCACAAAAATGTAAATGTTGGAAATGGAAAGAACACATAATACTTTATGTGGAAACCTCCTTGCTCAAGGGAGTAAAACCACGACCTATCTCACAAGTTTTCCAAATTGTTTCCATTAATCTTCACAAGCAAAAGCAAACCACAGTTTACAACCATACACTGAGATTAATCTCCTAATTTCAATACTAAGTAATACACCCTATTACTTAACGAGCCTAAGCAATACATACATTGCCCACTATACTAACCCTCACTGATTAATATAGATTTTTCCGTAAGACACAAAGTTGCCTTTAACTATGTTCTTAAAATGATTCACACAAGGTTTTTGAAACGTTTCTTAACAAGGTGAAACGAATCCTACAAGTTAAGCACAAATACAAGCAATCAAAATAACAACAGGTTCAGGAAGCAAATCTTGAGTCTATGAGGTCCCTTATTGTTTTGTTGAAGCTTGAGTTTTCTCTCTTTGAATGAATGAGTCAATTTGTTGTTTGTAATGTTGATTAAATCAATCATAAGATTTATTGACCGTTGGACAAACAACCTCGTCCATTCTGATTGGTGGTGTACGCTGACGGCTTACCAACCTCTGACAAGACAGTTTTCCAGCTGTAGCACACTTCCCTGGATGAGAACACTCTGTAGAGGACCGGGTCCCTGCATATGTGAGGATCATCAAAACATTTGGAAACAGTAAGACTTATCACATAGTTATGATGAAACAAGGTTACTTCAAGGAACTATCGTAAGTATGCTTTAATATCAGGGTTGCTTGTTACGATGATAAATGATTAGCTTGGATTGTTGCTATAGTTGTCTTCCTTGATATGTATGACTAGAGGTGGATGAACCAAGTCTTAACTAAGGATAAGGTGAGGTTACTTGAGAAGTATTCCTCCTTTATTATGATGATTTATGTGCATTGATTATGCTTATGACTTATGTTGTTATCTCTTATGCTTAAGTTGATGATTTATGCTAGCTATCATATTTAGTACATCTTTATACTAACACATACTCTTTCCTACATTTCTTATCCAAATGTAGGGTCCAACAATATCGACTCTCATCTCTGTGGGTAGGATCATAGTAGAGCAAGATTTGAAGATTGGTGAATCCTCATAGCATTCGAGGATTTGAACACCATTTCCTTATGTCTTTTATTCTATGTTTTGAGCTATTGTATGAGCTGTGTCCCAAAGATATTCATGTTTTAGAATGTTTTAGATAAAGTGTGTTAGACTTCCACTTCGTTTTACAAAGACTTTGATATTGTTGAAAATGTTTTAAATTTCCGCTAAATTCTATTATCTTATGTTATTAAAGGTATGTGGCCTGTATGAGTCCTCTCGGGTTCTTGTACGCTATGTTACATCTAGGGTGTACCCCTGGGTCGTGACAAACTTGGTAATCAAAGCAGAGGATTTAGAATGGTTCTAGGATGTCTCAAAACCACGTCAAGTAGAGTCTTGTTCATAAGTGTGAAGCGCGCCACATTTATGAATGAGAGACTACTAGATTCTTAGGAAACTTTACTTTTTCATTTATCTAAGTCGTGCGATCGAGTTTAACTCTATAAGGCCTTTCTCCTAATCCTTACCCGATGGTCTTCATGATATGACTACTACAAGGGGAAATACTAAGAGGAATGATGAAGACAATATGTATCAAAAAGCTCCTCCCCAAGCTCCACAAGCTCCGGTTGACCCTATGGATGAGAATGTGACTAATGCAAAGTTTAGGTCTGATTTTCAAGTGTTGGCTCAGGCCGTGACGGCCCAATCCAATAGAGAAGTTGTGAACTCCGTGAACCCAAATGTAGGTACGTCGACTTCTAGAGTAAGGGACTTTACAAAGATGAATCCCCTAGAATTTTATGGGTCAAAGGTTGAGAAGAATCCTCGAGAGTTCATAGATGAGGTCTATAAGTTGTTGGACATTATGGGAGTACCTTCGGTAAAAAAGGCAGAATTAGACGCTTATCAACTCAAGGGGGTTGCTTAGATTTGTTTTAATCAATGGAAAGAAGCAAGACCGGTAGAAGTGGGTCCCATAGAGTGGGAAAGGTTTAAGAATGCTTTTCTATATAGGTTCTTCCCTCTAGAGATGAGAGAGGCAATGGTACTTGAGTTTATTAATCTTCAGCAAGGTAATATGAGTGTTAATGAATGTGCTTTGAGGTTCACTCAGTTGTTGAAATATGCTCCATCTATAGTGGCCGACCCTAGGTCGAGAATGAGTAAGTTTGTGTTGGGTGTGTCCGATTTAGTGGTGAAAGAATTTCGTACGACTATGATTGTCCATGATATGAATATTTCTCGTCTTATGGTTAATGCCCAACAGACTGAAGAGGAGAAACTTAAATGGAGATCTAGGGAGAAAAAAAGGTCTAGGATTGATAATGATAATTCTTTTCATGCAAGGTCCGATGGACATGGTCGTTCTAGGTATAGACAAAGGTCTTCCGGACAAGGTTCCTCCAATGCTCCTAGTGAAACGACCCCAAAAATGTCCGAAAATGTGCTTCGAAAACACCTAAAATTGTATTTTCCATATATCTCAAAATCCGTGCATCATTTCGGAAATTCAACTTCATATTCTTATTTAGGGGGTCAAATTGAGTGGGAAATGAATCTAACCCGAATTTTAGAACAACCGTATCAATATTCGAAAATCGCAAAAAATGCGATTTTTAGGGTCAACTTTAAAGGGGCATATCTCTCAGCACACAAGGAACTGGAAGGAGCTCAAACTATCAAAATTAAAGCTCTGTGAGTTAGCTTTCCAACGCAATTTGTTTCACCTCATTCCGAGTTAGGATGAAGGAGTTATGACCATTTTCGTAAAACCTGTCCGGCAGAAAATGCAAATTCCAGTAGCCGAAAACACTGTTCACCCGCCTCAATTTTTTTTTCTAAGTGTTGGGACGTTTTTATAAAAAGGGGACATATCCATACTTAGTCATTTAACTTCAAAACATCCAAAAACTCTCTCTAAACCCTCTCCAAAAATTCCACCAAGATCATCAACCAAATTCAAGGATCCCAAGCTTTAATTCCGGATTCAAGATTCAATCTCAAGCAATTCTCCATTCCAATCTTCATCAAGAATTCTCCAAAGTTGAGGTATGTGGGTTGATTGTGGAAACCTTCCTTTCCACAAGTCCAACCATTTATCCTCTATTTTACTTCAAGTTTATGGGTCCTTATGATCATTTATGAACTCTTGAATTATGGAATTATTACTACACATCCTATTATGGTCTATTTTTGTATATTATCATGAAATGGAATGATTATATGATGTTTATGGTTTTCATGCCTCAATGATCAAATTATGAAGGTTGTTATATATGTATATATATATGTATGTTGTTGGTGGGCTGTTTTATATGGATTTTGAAATTGGTTGGACTTAGTACTCTTGAAACACATGATTTTATTTACATGAACAAGTAGCCCACCATATGTTTGATAAAATGCCATTTATAGAATTCTTATGAAATGGAAGGTCCAATGTACGTCCTATGAGTCGGATGATTATATAAGTATTGAAATGATGATGAAATGGATACATGTATATGATTTTCTCTATATAGTGTGTGAGTCGATCAAGCCTAGCTCGGGGGGTTGTAGGCCCGGGTAACCGTATCAAGGGATTGGTACCTTGATTGCCTAGTACGGGGGGTAGTAGGCCCGTATAACCGTATCGAGGGGTTTGTACCTTGGTTGCCTAGTACGGGGGGTAGTAGGCCCGTATAACCGTATCGAGGGGTTTGTACCTTGGTTGCCTAGTACGGGGGGTAGTAGGCCCGTATAACCGTATCGAGGGGTTTGTACCTTGGTTGCCTAGTACGGGGGGTAGTAGGCCCGTATAACCATATTGAGGGGTTTGTACCTCTTTCGCCTCTCCAAGGGGGTGGTAGGCCTTGGAAATACTACATTGATGGTCACTCACTACACATATACTATGTCCTACTAAATATGATTTTTATATAAGCATCATTATACATATCATCTCATTAATATGCTATCTATCGGGTACGATTATGCATTTTGCCTATGATGTCCATCCCTTGTTGCATTGCATTGCATCCCATATACTTAGTACATTCAAACGTACTAACGCATACTCTATGCCTACATGATGTCACCATGTAGGGACCGGAGCACCGCTTGACCCTCGTCCTCCGTGTGGCTAATACGATTTTCTATCAAGGTTATTGGTGAGTCCTCCATTCCGGGGACGTTGCTTATGATCTTTTGCTATGTATAAGACTTTTCCTTTTAGTTATGTTTTGACTATGAGGGTGAGCCCAGTTGTTTGTCTTGGCCCCCGCTAAAGTACCTATGTTTAGAGGTGGTGTTGGACAAGTTGTGTATTATGTTTGAGCTTGATTCATCTATGGTATTTATGTATCATTTCTTCTTCTTTTTTCTTGCTCCCTTAGTCCCGATTTCCCCCTTGATTATGCTTATCGCTTATGGTCATTTTAATTGCTTCCGCAACCAATGATGTGTAAGATACGCTATGAGGCTTGTTTGGGGTTCCTTCGGGTTCCCCATTCGCCGGTCACGTCTAGGCCCTACGCTTGGGTCGTGACAAACTTGGTATCAGAGCCCTAGGTTGATAGATCCTCGGAGTCCAACACACCGCGTTGATTAGAGTCCGATTCATGGTTGTGTTGTGCACCACAACTATGAGTAGGAGGCTATGAGACGTTTTAGGAAATGTTTCACTTCTTCATTCTCTAAGTCGTGCCATAGATCTATAAGCTCTCTCTCTTATTCCTTGTCTTATGGTGTTTAAAGTTGGACCACTTGAAGGGTTCTTGCTAGAAGGAGCGAGTGGTTGTAATGCCAATTATGGCTATGTGACTTGTGAGCTTTGATGGAACAGATTATGAAGTTGTATTTTGTGTGATTAATGCTTCATAATTGTCTTTGTGTTGGTTAGAAGAACTTGTGTAGGCTTACTCCAAAGGGGGAGATAGTGTGCCTACCTAGCAAGGTAATTGTGAGGTTATGTTTAGTTGATGGTAGAACCCGTATGGTCAAATTGTTGATTCCCAAAGGAGCCTATCCGAGAGTGGAGATGGGAAAAGAAATTATATGCCCTAGGTCGGGATTATGTTGTGTTTTGAAGTTGACTTTGAGGGTTGCATGTACCATCTAGTTAAGGTGAAGAATAAGAAGTATAAGTGTTGACCAACTTCAAAGGGTTAGTTGTTGTATTTTAAGATTGATCTTAAGTATGGTCACTTAAGTAGGGTGCTTAGATAATACCTAGGCATAGTTGGTTGGTAGACCCCACCAAAAGTGGTGATAAGGGTTGACATGGTCTAGAGTTGTCTTAATCCAACTTTAGTGAAAAAGAGAAAGGTTTCTTGGTCAAAACTCCTCTAAGTTCCTCTAAGGTTTAACCAAGAAAGGATGTCTACCCGTAAGTCTCAAAGAGTGAGTGGTAGTGGATCTTAAGGGTTCCGGTATGTGTTTTATGTTTTATTGAATTGCGGAAATTCCATGGGCCAAAGATAGAGGAAGATCCTCTAGAGTTTATAAAGGAGTTATCTAAGGTGATGAACCTTGTAGGAGTAATCTTAGTAATACTTGTCTTTCGTGACTTGATAAAGAGAATATCGCGATTTTATTTTTTTGTGTCGTCCTTAATATTCATGGGTTTAGTTATGGCCATATGTGAGTGATTAGTATAACTCAACTTAGTCCTTATGAGTTTTATGATGTGTTGGATTTTGACGAATAGTGATTCTTAAGTGGTACCTAGAGATGTTGAGTGATTAAGCTCCTTTAAAAGAGGGTAGGAGTGAGATCCTCATTGGTTTGAGAATCATGTTGTGTAATGAGATAGTTTAGGCTTACCCCAATGCGGGATAATATGCTTAGATGGTAAGGTTATTGAGTGTCCTTGATGTTTATGAGATAGGTTTGCTTGAATCCTCACCTTATGTGGTTTAGTGAATTGGAGCAATCTAGACCCGGATTGGTAGATTCATATGAGATCTTGAGTGATATCCTAGTGACGGCCTTAGAAAAGGATGCTACTAGGGTTGACTTGGAAGAATTTTTGGGATGAAGGTACCGGTATGTGGTAATTTCATATGAGAGTAAGTGTTATGTTGATTTCCGGTACTACCTTATCTTGTATGATGCCTTATGAGGCTATGGGCTTAGAGTTCTCCGGATGAGTTAATAGAACCTTTTTCGGATTTTACCCCGGTTAATGGTTTAAAGTTAGAAAAAAAAGGGGTTTGTGAAGAATATCTCTTACCTTGTTCCCCTAGGAATACTCTTGTTGACTTAGTGAAACTTGGCATGTTAAGCCTTGATGTGACTCTTAGTATGGATGGGTTGCATACTTGGTGTGTTTTTATTGATGATATTTTAATCTATTCGCATAGCGAGGAAGAACATATGGGTCACTTGAGGGTTGTTTTGCAAAGATTGAGAGAGGAGAAGTTGTATGCCAAGTATGAAAAGTGTGAATTATGGTTTGAGGGAGAAAATTCTTGAGGAGGCTCATAATTCTTCCTACTCCATTCACCCCGGTTCCACCAAAATGTATAGAGATTTGAGGGATGTGTATTGGTGGGGAGGCATGAAGAAGGACATTGCCAAATTCGTCTCCGGTTGTCATAGTTGTCAACAAGTCAAGGCCGAACATCAAAGGCCGGGTGGTCTAACCCAAGACATAGAGATTCCTACTTGGAAGTGGGAAGAAATTAATATGGATTTTGTAGTTGGTTTACCCAAGACTAGAAAAGGTTTTGATTCTATTTGGGTGGTGGTTGATAGGATGACAAAATCGGCTCATTTTCTACCGGTAAAGACAACATATGGGGCGGAAGATTATGCAAGGTTATATATTCATGACTTGGTAAGGTTGCATGGGATTCCTCTATCCATCATATCGGACCGTGGTACTCAATTTACTTCACACTTTTGGAAGTCCTTTCAAAGGGGTCTAGGTACGAGAGTTAAGCTTACTACGGCCTTTCACCCGCAAACGGATGGACAAGCCGAAAGGACTATCCAAACACTTGAGGATATGCTTAGGGCTTGTGTATTGGAGCTTAAGGGTAGTTGGGATGATCATCTTCCATTGATTGAGTTTGCCTATAACAATAGCTATCATTCTAGCATCGGTATGGCTCCTTTTGAGGCTCTCTATGGGAGACGTTGTAGATCACCGGTTGGGTGGTTTGAGGTTAGTGAGGTGGCCTTGTTAGGACCAGATCTAGTTATGGAGGCTCTTGAGAAGGTTAGGATGATTAGAGAAAGGTTGAAGACGGCCCAAAGTCGCCAAAAGTCCTATGCCGATGTGAGGAGAAGGGCTCTTGAATTCCAAGTTGGTGATTGGGTCTATTTGAAGGTGTCACCCATGAAGGGTGTGGTTCGTTTTGGTAAGAAGGGCAAGTTGAGCCCAAGATACGTGGGTCCTTATAAGGTGATGAGGAGAATTGGCAAGGTAACTTATGAGTTGGAATTGCCTAGCGAAATGGATTTGGTTCATCCGGTATTTCGTGTGTCTATGTTGAGGAAGTGTGTGGGTGATCCGAATGCCATTGTGCCTCTTGATGTTGTGGGTGTTGTTGAAGATAATTTGACCTATGAAGAGGTTCCGTTCCAGATTTTAGATAGACAAGTGAAGAGGTTGAGAAACAAAGATGTGGCTTCCGTTAAGGTCCTTTGGAGAAATCAACAAGTTGAAAGTGCAACTTGGGAGGCCGAAGCGAACATGCAAAGCCGATATCCTTATCTTTTCCACTCCACTCAAGCTTAAGGTATTGATCTAAACCCTTTATAAAATCTCAGGTCTTAAGTTCAGCCACCATGTCATTGCATACATTCATGTTTAAGTTAACAAGTTCATTGTGGTTTTACAACTATGTTGAAGTTTTTGAAATGAGGTGTAAGTGCATTGTTGCATCCCTATGTGGGCTGAATTTGCCATGTTTGTGTTTCTCATGTACGTTTCTTTGACATTCGGGGACGAATGTTCCCAAGGGGGAGATATTGAAACGACCCCAAAAATGCCCGAAAATGTGCTTCGAAAACATCTAAAATTGTATTTTCCATATATTTCAAAATCCGTGCATCATTTCGGAAATTCAACTTCATATTCTTATTCAGGGGGTCAAATTGAGTGGGAAATGAGTCTAACCCGAATTTTAGAACAACCGTATCAATATTCGAAAATCGCAAAAAATGCGATTTTTAGGGTCAACTTTAAAGGGGCATATCTCTCAGCACACAAGGAACTGGAAGGAGCTCAAACTATCAAAATTAAAGCTCTGTGAGTTAGCTTTCCAACGCAATTTGTTTCACCTCATTCCGAGTTAGGATGAAGGAGTTATGATCATTTTCGTAAAACCTGTCCGGCAGAAAATGCAAATTCCAGTAGCCGAAAACACTGTTCACCCGCCTCAATTTTTTTTTCTAAGTGTTGGGACGTTTTTATAAAAAGGGGACATATCCATACTTAGTCATTTAACTTCAAAACATCCAAAAACTCTCTCTAAACCCTCTCCAAAAATTCCACCAAGATCATCAACCAAATTCAAGGATCCCAAGCTTTAATTCCGGATTCAAGATTCAATCTCAAGCAATTCTCCATTCCAATCTTCATCAAGAATTCTCCAAAGTTGAGGTATGTGGGTTGATTGTGGAAACCTTCCTTTCCACAAGTCCAACCATTTATCATCTATTTTACTTCAAGTTTATGGGTCCTTATGATCATTTATGAACTCTTGAATTATGGAATTATTACTACACATCCTATTATGGTCTATTTTTGTATATTATCATGAAATGGAATGATTATATGATGTTTATGGTTTTCATGCCTCAATGATCAAATTATGAAGGTTGTTATATATGTATATATATATGTATGTTGTTGGTGGGCTGTTTTATATGGATTTTGAAATTGGTTGGACTTAGTACTCTTGAAACACATGATTTTATTTACATGAACAAGTAGCCCACCATATGTTTGATAAAATGCCATTTATAGAATTCTTATGAAATGGAAGGTCCAATGTACGTCCTATGAGTCGGATGATTATATAAGTATTGAAATGATGATGAAATGGATACATGTATATGATTTTCTCTATATAGTGTGTGAGTCGATCAAGCCTAGCTCGGGGGGTTGTAGGCCCGGGTAACCGTATCAAGGGATTGGTACCTTGATTGCCTAGTACGGGGGTAGTAGGCCCGTATAACCGTATCGAGGGGTTTGTACCTTGGTTGCCTAGTACGGGGGGTAGTAGGCCCGTATAACCGTATCGAGGGGTTTGTACCTTGGTTGCCTAGTACGGGGGGTAGTAGGCCCGTATAACCATATTGAGGGGTTTGTACCTCTTTCGCCTCTCCAAGGGGGTGGTAGGCCTTGGAAATACTACATTGATGGTCACTCACTACACATATACTATGTCCTACTAAATATGATTTTTATATAAGCATCATTATACATATCATCTCATTAATATGCTATCTATCGGGTACGATTATGCATTTTGCCTATGATGTCCATCCCTTGTTGCATTGCATTGCATCCCATATACTTAGTACATTCAAACGTACTAACGCATACTCTATGCCTACATGATGTCACCATGTAGGGACCGGAGCACCGCTTGACCCTCGTCCTCCGTGTGGCTAATACGATTTTCTATCAAGGTTATTGGTGAGTCCTCCATTCCGGGGACGTTGCTTATGATCTTTTGCTACGTATAAGACTTTTCCTTTTAGTTATGTTTTGACTATGAGGGTGAGCCCAGTTGTTTGTCTTGGCCCCCGCTAAAGTACCTATGTTTAGAGGTGGTGTTGGACAAGTTGTGTATTATGTTTGAGCTTGATTCATCTATGGTATTTATGTATCATTTCTTTTTTTTTTTTCTTGCTCCCTTAGTCCCGATTTCCCCCTTGATTATGCTTATCGCTTATGGTCATTTTAATTGCTTCCGCGACCAATGATGTGTAAGATACGCTATGAGGCTTGTTTGGGGTTCCTTCGGGTTCCCCATTCGCCGGTCACGTCTAGGCCCTACGCTTGGGTCGTGACACCTAGTTATAATGAAGATATGATGTCTAACCCTAGGCCGTAAAGAATTAGTAGTGAATCCCTATTGCCTACTTGTGCTATGTATGGAAGGAGACACGAGGGTAGGTGTGTAGCCGACACCGAGAGCTGCTTCAGTTGTGGTGAAAGTGGTCACAAAATAAGGGATTGTCCAATGATTAAGGCTAAGAGAAGACAGGGTAAGCAAGCTCCTACTAATGGTTCGGGTGAAAATGCTCCAAGTCAGAATATGTTCTATACTCTCCATGCTAGAGGTGAACAAGATTGTCCTCCAAATGTAGCTACCAGTATATTGAAAGTTTTCCAACTTACTGTTTATGCTTTACTAGATCCCGGTGCTACCTTGTATTTTGTGACGCCAATTATGTCCTTGTGACTTGATAGATTTGAAATGCTAAAATTTAATGTTATCCTCGATATGGATTGGCTGCACTCTTGTTATGTTTCTATTGATTGTAGAACTCGTGTAGTTAAGTTTTAGTTCCTGAATGAGCCTATCCTATAGTGGAAGGAGGGAAATTATATGCCTAGAGGGTAGTATGTGTTTTATATGAAAGCTAGAAGGATGATTTCTAAGAGTTGCCTTTATCACCTAGTTAGGATGAGGTAAATAGACTTTAGTGTTGACCAACTCTAAGAAGCTAGTTGTTTTTCTAAGGTTGACCTTAGGTCAGGTTATCACCAATTGAGGGTGCAGAATGATGATATTACGAGAATGACTTTTAGAACTCGGTATGGTCATTATATGTTAGTAGTAATGTCGTTTGGTTTGACTAATGCCCCGACGTCATGTATGAATTTGATGAATAGAGTGTTTAGACAATACCTAGATATGTTCGATTAGTAGACCCCACCAAAGGTGGTGCTATGGGGTAAAATGGTTCTGAATCATCTTTTATGACAAATGTGAAAGTTAAGTAATGACTTGATCCGACCTTAGTAGAAAATTTGAAAGAAATCGATACTTAGAAAGTCCGTTAAGGCTTCCTCCCAAGGGGGAGATGGTGAGCTTAGATATCAAGGTCGTTGTGTGTTCCTAATGTTTATGATTTGGGCTTACTTGAAACATCTCACCCATGAAGGGTGTGGTAAGTTTGGTAAGAAATGGAAGCTTAGCCCCCGCTTTGTAGGCCCAAGAGAGATCTTGAGACGTGTTGGTAAGGTTGCTTATGAGTTAGCTTTGCCTAATGAGTTGGCATCGGTGCATCCAGTTTTCTATGTCTCTATGATTAAGAAGTGTGTTGGAGATCTGACATCTATAGATTCCTTAGGAGAGTTGGGAGTTAATGAGAATCTCTCTTATGAAGAAATACCGGTTGAGATCTTAGATCGGCAAGTTAAGAAGTTGAGGATCAAGGAAGTTGCTTCCGTGAAAGTGTTAGGGATTAATCTTTTTAGTTGAGGGTGTCATTAGGGAGGCCGAGGCCGATAAGATGTCCCGATATCCTCTTCTTGGTTCTTCTACTCCTCCTATAGCTTGAGATGATGAGTTCCTCATGGTTTGCTCTTTGTTGAAGTCATGTGTGTTTTAGATGTTCCCATGATATCCTTATGATTATGCATGTTTATGAAAAACTTATGTTTAGAAAAAAATGAGTTTATATGATTGATTTCCCTCATGCTATAGTGCATTTAGTATGAGTTGCCTGTAAACTTCATGAGATGATTATGTGAACATGCCTTAGCTAGGAGTTGAGAGAATTTCTCCTTGAATGTATGATATGAGTATAGATTGCATATAGGCTCTATGAGATTGTGTTGAGCGTGCTTTTAATTTGGAGATGAAAGTTCCTCCTTGAACATGAGAGATGTTGAAATCTCATGCATATTGGTTGCTAGATATAGAACCTACCTTCCATGTGATGCATTGAGTATGTTTAGCTTGGAGTTGATGTTCCCTCCTTGGTTGTGTGCATTTAGTTAAGTTGCATTCGTGATAGGCTGTTAGTCTTGCGTTGTATCCTTTAAAAGGTGCCTAGGATTTCATTCGAGGATGAATGTTCCCAAGGAGGAGATAATGTAACACCTCAGATTTGTTAAGGAAAACATTTCCTCCTTTAGCTAACTTGGTGAAGTGAAGCTCCATCGCCGAGTGACTTGGCGATTAGCCAAATGGAGTCACCATCCCCTAGTGTACTGTCCCATTGCCCAAGCTACTGGAAAATTAGGCGAGAAGAGGGCTCACTTGGCGAGTTGCCAAGTGCCTTTGGGCGAGCCTCAGAGTGCAGCTACCTTAGAAATAAGTTGGAGGGGTCCTTAGTGTCTTTTCATAGTTTCCTTAAAGCTATACTAAGTCGTTTTACCCTTCACCTAGAAAAATATATAAGCATTTTATTCCCAAACCCCCCCCCCCCCAACTTAAGTCATTTTCTCAAGAACCAAAAGAAAACCCAAGATCTTCCTCTCAAATATTTCTCTCTCCAGAACTTGAAGAAAAAGAAAAAAGTTCAAGCTAACATCAAGCTCAAGTCTCCAATCCTCTGGCAATTGTGGGCTTTGTGATTAAGGTATGATGAGTTTTCATCCATGGAGTCCCTATGATTTCCCTAATTTAGAAGTATAATTCCCCAATTCTACTTAGAGTTTCTTCTAATATTATGGATTTTGATCCAATTGAGTTGATTATGATTGTTTATGATTGAATTGATAGAATTACATGTTTATAGGATGAATTTACATGTATCCATGCCTAACCCATGTCTAGAAAGATGAAATTGATATAAATAGGTCTTATGCCATGAAAAGGGAAATTGAGGATTTAGATGTATTCTTCTAGGATTGATGAGATATATTATAGATTGCTTGAGATTGAAGCATATAGATATGAAGTGCTTAAGAGTAAAGCAAATAGACATGAATTGATTGAGATCAAGTATATTTGATTAATTATGACTTGTAGGCTTTGATATTAGGATTGTCTTGAGACTAAGGCATGCATTATGAATGATGTAGTAGGGCATTTAGAGTAAATATAATATGATGAGTTATGACTATTATGGCTTTGAGAGTAAAGCTTACTTGATGAATTATGATGATTAGGTCTTTGAGAGTAAAGCTTATATATATGCATGTTGATTAGTAGATAGATTTTTTGTGGAAGAATTTACCCACATGATCTACTCTATGTATGAATGAGTGTATAATGTGAAAGGTTTTCTAACATAGAATGATTCTAGGTTGAATGGCTTGCTCACCTAAAATGAATCAAAGCATGTATGAACTATGATAGCTTAAAGTAGTGATATGAGATCCCTTCATGAATAGATTGACTTGGTAAGACAAGACCATGCTTGGTAGCTTGAGTTAGTAGACCTCATGGATAGACTTTGATTGAGCAATAGTACCCTTCCAATGGTTAGCTTGAACTAGAATGAGAGGATGCTTGCATGATAACTTGACTTGGTAAGGCCAAATTATTTCGTTGTTAGCTAGGATTGAGCAATAGTACCCTTCCTTGAGTAGCTTGGACTTGTATGAGAGGATGCCTTCCATGATATATTGGTCTAGCATAATGAGGTGCTTTTCCTTGGTAGCCTTGAATTGGTAAATAGTAACCATTCATGGGTAATGACTTGTCTTGGACTAGTAAAGAAGTACTCTTCCATGCATAGTAGAATTAGCTAAAAAGGGACTAGTCCCTAATTAAAGTAGCATAGCTATGATGAAACAAAGTTACTTCAAGGAAGTACCGTAAGTATGTTTTAATATGAGGTTAGCTTGTTATGATGATAAATGATTAGCTTGGATTGTTGCTAGAGTTTCCTTCCTTGATATGTATGACTAGAGGTGGATGACCCAAGTTTTAACTAAGGATAAGTTGAGGTTACTTGAGAAGTATTACTCCTTTATTATGATGATTTATGTGCATTTATTATGCTTGTGACTTATGTTGTTGTCTCTTATGCTTATGCTGATGATTTATGCTAGCTATCATATTTAGTACATGTTTTTACTAACACACAGTCTTGCCTACATTTGTTATCCAAATGTAGGTCTGACGATATAGACTCTCATCCTAGTGGCTAAGATCATAGTAGAGCAAGATTTGAAGATTGGTGAGTCCTCATTGTATTCGATTTCCGCTAAATTCTATTATCTTATGTTATGAAAGTTAAGTGCCTTGTATGAGGCCTCTCGTGGTCTTGTACGCCATGTTACATCCAGGGTGTACCCTTGGGTCGTGACATTTCTTAAGGGGCATGAAACTTAAAATGGTGACAGCTAAAAAGGGACAAATGGAGTAGTTGATTGTATTTTTGACTTTCTTTCCTCGAATAAAAAATGGGTGAAGATTGATGTGAGACCAAAAATATTTAATCTTATTTGCCTCATATCTATTATTTATATTTGTCTTTTTTGAGAATGAATTTCATGGATTGTGCTTAATAAATGTATTTTATTTGCAGGAGTAAATTGGTGCAAAGATGAAGAAGTATGTATATTAAACTAATTAAAGATGCAAGATTATAGAAGGAAATCAAGCCTTAATGGATCAAATTGAATAAAATAATATAAAGTACGTATACACGGCAAATTAGTGTAGAATTGAAAATAAGAATTTGAAGGCACATGTCACATGTCAAATTATGAAGACACCTACAAAGTGAGGCAATGCACAATACAAGCAAAATTCTCATTTCTTTTGGTTTTTAGTTCCTAATTTGTTTTGGACTCAACTATTTTATTTTAAGTTTTCTACCTCTATGCATAGTCCATAGAAATAATTATTATGGGGCCATCAATCATACTTTATAAGGAAAAGTCGTCAATACATTGTATGGTTCTTTTCTTCTTTTTATTTCCTTAGAGATTAGTAGCTAAAGACCCTTGTTCTGGGGCTGCGACTATGGGTAATTTTTGAATATTCGATTGTTATGAATTAATGATTGGTTATCGCTTAAATTACGTTTATATTCTTTTTTAGTATTTCATGTTTGATCAACATAGAAATAAATATATTGTCTATTCTGGGACTTAGGAGACTATCACGCCCCGAAGCTACCCCCTGGACATGGAAATGGGACTTAGGATCACGAGTGACCCCAAGCTAACCCTGTTGGTATATCATAAGCATACTACATAAACTGAAGTAAAGAGATATTGTGCGGAAGCTAAATCATGATGTAATCTGAAATGATGGGGAATACCCATATACTAAATCTAAATATATATGAAAACTAAGAGTTTAACAACAACTGAAAAGTCAAACTCAAATACTAAAGCTGAATCTAACTATGTTTGAAAATATCCTCTAACTGACTAGAAATGCTGGGACATACCCCCAGCTAAATCTAGCAAAACTGACACTAAAACTAAAAGCAAAGAAAGACAATCATGTCAACCGTCCTCGAAGAATGAGGACTCACCACTGATGCTGCTGGACTGAAGATCGGGAACCGATCTATGCGTGATCTAGAAGCTGAGAATCTGAACCTACATCACGAGAAGATGTAGCGCAGAGTATGCGTCAGTACTTGAAAGGTACTAAGCATGCATGATAGAATAAAGATAAACAATAATCATAACTAAACCAAAGCATATAACTGAGCAATGATATGAGATAAGCATGATACTAAGCTGAGAATACTGAACATGAAATAAGTGAATGCAATGACCAAGTTTATAACATGCTGAAACTGAAATCTGACTGTAATTGATAACCTGGTTAATACACTAGAATCGAATTGTAAGGGAGCTACTAATAACTGACATAAAATCACATGAGCTAAATGTGGAGTCTGATGTATACGCCCCATTGAGAGGACCCAATATACCTGGCCAGAGGTATAGAGGAATGGCTGGCATGATCACTAAAATGATGCCCATAGAAGGGACTTACAACCTACGGGGCATGTAGTTCTGGGACTTGAGGGTGACTGACCCTAGTCCACTCGGTATTAAGCTTCTCCCAATTGATTATGTAATTAAAAATTTATGACTGAATTTCTGTAATACTGGATAGCTCAAAATAATGACATACTAACTGAAAATGCAACATTAATGTACTGATAATAAACATTCAAATATGAGGCATGTATATCTGAAATAACTGACCTAGCATGTGTAATTCATGAACTAAAAGAACTACATAGCTAGGGTTCTAAATTTATGAAGGAATATACACAAGACGATACTAAAATCATGATAATCTGATTTGGATCATTCTACTAGCTAAAACGCAACAATTTCTAACATTCAAGAAACCCTAGGTTTTGATGATATTAAGGGAATCAAGATTCTGACTGAAACCTAGGGACCTAATGGGTGAAAGGAACCCACTAGTGAAATCCCACATATCTGGTAGAGAATTCCACTGAGAAATCTTTCGATTTCGGGCTAGAACTGAAGGAAACCTTGCTGCTTTCTTGGAAAGCTTTTGTCGGCTCTTTCTCCTCTCTGGTTCTATGTTTGATCGATTATTTTGAGAAAGAATTAACTAGGGTAGGTTCTAATTAAGTTGCTAGGCTAAAAATGACCAAGACTACGTAGTTTAGGGGTTAAAAGACGTAGTTTAGGGGTCCAACGCATAAGGAAAAGACTAAACGACCCCTGACTTAAAAGCTATCGAGGCCACCGACGGACCAGACCAATGAACCGTGGCTGGACCGACGGTCTGTGCTGGTCAACCGTCATTTGGTGACTGGGAGCTGAAACTGGGGGTCTGATTTATGGCCCTAGGCCATAGACCGTGGTCTGAACTACGGTCCATAGGTCCTGGAGTGGGTCTACCCTTAGCCAAATTTTTTGAGCGTTCTAGGGGAAGGGTCGCAGGTGTTGAACAACGGACCTCCAGAACAGATCGTGAGTCACCCTACGGTCTTTGGGTAGTGCTCGTCGGTGCCACCTACAACTTCTGAAATCTGTATTTTGGTAGTTCTAGCATACGGGGTGTTACATTATCTCCCCCTCAGGAACATTCATCCTCGAATGAAGACTAAAACAGCTGAATAGGGAGGGAACGAGCTGCAAACCCTACCACTAAGTGTTAGAGACTGATTTCTGACTGAATTAAGTTTCAAGAACATGCAAATACGCTGAAAATGCAAGTACGAACTGAAGGAACATGTATGAACCTACACATGAATGACTGAAAAACTGAAGAGGTGCTATTACCTCAAGCTGGAACGGAATCAAAAGGAAAGAGATGAGGATACTTGGTCTTCATGGCTGCTTCTACTTCCCAAGTAGCTCCCTCTACGGACTGACTCCTCCACAAAACCTTAATTGAAGCGACTTCTTTGTTTCTCAACCTTCGAACCTGACGATCAAGGATTTCCATTGGTATGTCTTCATAAGTGAGACTATCCTTTACAACAACACTTTCTAAAGGTACAATAGATGTTGGATCACCCACACACTTCTTCAACAACGAAATGTGAAAAACCGGATGCGCTGTTGCTAGTTGTTGTTGCAACTCTAACTCATAAGCCACTTTACCAACCCTTTTCAAGATCTTGTAAAGGCCTACATATCTAGGACTAAGCTTCCATTTCTTGCGAAATCTCATCACCCCCTTCATAGGTGACACTTTCAAGAAAACCCAATCATCAACTTGGAACTCTAATTCCCTTCTCCTTACGTCTGCATAAGACTTCTGGCGACTCTGAGCTGTCTTAAGTCTGTCTCTAATGAATTGCACTTTCTCCATAACATCATGAACTGAATCTGGCCCTATCAAGGCTGCTTCACCTACTTCAAACCAGCCAACTGAAGATCTACATCTACGTCCATACAATACCTCATAAGGGGCAATCTGAATGCTAGAATGGTAACTATTATTGTAGGCGAACTCTATAAGAGGAAGGCGATCATCCCAACTACCCTTGAAATCGATACCGCAAGCTCTCAATATGTCCTCTAAGGTTTGAATGGTACGCTCTGCCTGGCCACCTGTCTGTGGATGAAATGTTATGCTAAGATTAACCTGAGTACCAAGACCTTTCTGAAATGACTTCCAGAAATGAAAGGTAAACTGAGGACCTCTATTTGAAATGATAGACAAAGGAACTCCATGCAACCTGACTATCTCATTAATAAAAAGCTTGGCGTAGTCCTCCATCGAATTTGTAGTCTTAACAGCCAAAAAGCGCACAGACTTAGTGACTCTATCGGACAAGTGGGGAATGTTGGGGTGAACCAGAAAAGTTTGGGTAGAGCCGGATCTAAGCGTTGGCTAGGTAAGCGTCCTGTAGTAAGAGGAGTAGTTATGATCAACTATCACCCAAATGGAGTCATGTTGTCTGCGAGTATGAGGTAAACCTGTAATGAAGTCTATGTTGATCACTTCACACTTCCAAGTAGGAATGTTGATCTCTTGAGTCATACCTCCTGATTTTTGATGTTCTACCTTCACTTGTTGGGAATTAGGGAATTTAGCCACAAAATCCGCTATATCACTTTTCATACCAGTCCACCAAAAGACTTTCCACAGATCATGATACATCTTAGTGGCGCCTGGATGAATAGAATATCTGGAATTATGGGCTTCTGCAAGAATTTGTTGTCTCAACTCACCCACCATAGGAACACATAATCGACCCTCATAGCGATGCACACCATCTCCCTATTGGGAGAAAACCTCAACTCTCTGCTGATGGACTGCACCCTTTAGTTGGAGGAATATCAGATCACTGTCTTGCTTTTCCTTAACCTCCGCTACGAATGAAAATTCTGACCCATTCTAAACTAATATACCACCATCTGATATGCTCATAAGACGAACTCCTAGGCGAGCAAGTATGTGAACATCCTTTGCTAGTTCCTTTCTTTTTTCCTCAACATGTGCTACACTACCCATAGATAGTCTACTAAGAGCATTTGCTACTACGTTGGCCTTACCAGGATGGTAATGCACATTCATATCATAGTCCTTGAGGAACTTAAGCTACCTCATCTAGCGAATATTTAACTCTTTCTGGGTGAACACATATTGAAGGCTCTTATAGTCTGTGAACACATCTACATGAACACCATACAAGTAATGTCTCCAAATCTTAAGTTCAAACACCACTGCTGCAAGCTTGAGGTCATGAGTTGGATAGTTCTTCTTATGCACCTTAAGCTGTCTAGAAGCATAAGCTATAACCTTACCTCGCTACATCAACACATAACCTAGGCCGACTCTGGATGTATCACAATAGATAACATAATCGTCTGAACCCGCTGGTAGAGTCAAAATAAGAGTTGTAGTCAACCTAATTTTCAGTTATGCGAAGATTTTCTCACAATCATCTGACCACTGAAACTTAACCTTTTTATGATTTAACTCAATCAATGGAGAGGCATTGGATGAAAATCCTTCTACGAACCTCCTGTAATAACCCGTTAGACCCAAGAAACTTTTGATATCTGTAGGAGAGGTAGGTCTGGCCATTGTTTCACTGCTTCTATTTTCTGAGAATCCACTCGAATCCCTTCGCTAGACACAATATGACCAAGGAAAGGAACAGATTGCAACCAAAACTCACATTTGCTAAACTTAGCAAATAACGGGTGATCTTTGAGAGTTAGCAGGACAAGCCTCAAATGATTCAAATGTTCTTCCTTATTCGTAGAGTAAATGAGGATATCATCAATAAAGACGATAACGAACAAGTCCAAATACTGCTTGAACACTCTGTTCATCAAATCCATGAAAGCTGCAGGAGCATTGGTTAGTCTAAATGTAATAACTATAAATTCATAATGACCATACCGAGTTTTGAAGGATATTTTTGGGATGTCACTATCTCTTACTCTGAGCTGATGGTAATTGGATCTAAGATCTATCTTTGAGAAATGACTAGCACCCTGAAGTTGGTCAAACAAGTCGTCAATCCTGGGGATGGGGTATTTGTTCTTGATTGTGACTTTTTTCAACTGCCTATAGTCAATGCACATTCTGAGAGAACCATCTTTTTTTTTTCACGAACAATACCGGTGCACCCCATGGGGAAATACTAGGTTTGATAAAGCCCTTATCTAGAAGGTCTTTCAACTGCTCTTTCAATTCCTTAAGCTCAGGTGGAGCCATTCACTTAGGAGGAATAAAAATGGGATGGGTATCTAGAAAGAGATCAATTCCAAAGTTGATTTCCCTTTCGGGAGGAACTCCGAGAAGATCTTTTAGAAACACTTCGAGGAACTCATTGATTACTGGAACTGACTTAAGAGTTGGGGTTTCAAAGCTAGAATCCTTAACCCGAACTAGATGATAGAGATACCCCTTAGAAATCATCTTTCTGGCCTTAAGGTAAGAAATGAATCGACTCATAGGCGCTAAGCTACTACCCTTCCATTCTAATATTGGTTCGTCTGGAAACTGAAAACGAACAATTCTAGTTCTACAGTCGACTGAGGTATAACATGAATGTAACCAATCCATTACCTAGAATGATATCAAAGTTTACCATTTCTAACTCTATAAGATCTACTAAGGTGACTTTCTGAGAAACTGTGACAGGGAAATTTTTGTATACCCATCTAGCTATAATTGGAACACCGACTGGAGTAGACACTAAAAAGGATTCTGAGAGAGTTTCTGGACTAACATTGAAGTTGAGTGCTATATAAAGAGTTACAAAGGAAAGAGTAGCCCCTGGATCTAACAATGCATAAACATCTCAGTCAAAGACTCATAACGTACCAGTGACTACATTAGGAGAATCTTCCTGATCCTGGCAAGCCTGGAGAGCATACAACCTGTTTTGGCACTGTCCGCCACCTGTACTAGATTAGTTACTCTGCTGAGTCGGGCAACTTGCTGGTGGTGTTGAAGTTGTGGACTGAACTCTACCATTTTTGCCCCCTTGACCTTGTTTAGCAGAAGGACAATCTCTCAACCTGTGACCAGATTGAACACACCCAAAACATCCTTCCTTTCCTGCAAGACACTAGCTCGGATGGTTCTTACCACACTTTGGACAAGTTGGGTAGGTTCTGGTGCCTAATATACCACCTTGAGACTTAGAGCTTGATGCCCTACCTTTCTGATCATTTTGGAACTTGGAGGATGGAACACTAGCTAGCTGATGAAGGCGCTGGAGCTGAAGACTTTTGCTGAAAGTGCGAGCGATTTCCACCACCCGATATTTGTTGAGAATACTCATAGTTGCTTGTTCTAGCCATTTTATTATCCTTAGCCTGTTCCCTAAGCTTATCACCCTCAACCTGCTAAGCATGAGTCATTAGCCCAGAGATGTTCATATTTTCCAACAACATAGCATTTCTACACTTTGTTTTCACTAAGTTGGATACCCCATATAGAAACTTGTTCATTTGAGCCCTGGAATCGGCAACCATGTGAGGAGCATAACTGTAGAGTTGGGTGGACTTGAGTGCATACTCTTGGACTAACATGGAACCCTGTCTCAAATTCATAAACTCCTGAGCTTTTGCCTCCCTCAACTCTTTTGGGAAGAACCTGTCCAGAAAAGTCTCACTAAAACATTCCTAAGTGAAATGAGCTGCATCTGTACCCCTGTTCTCTTTCCATTGAGTATACCAAATGTGAGCTACATCTTTCAGCTGATAGGATGACAACTCTACCCTATCATTATATATCACTTGCATCACTTCAAAGATCTTCTTGACCTCATCTATGAAGTTTTGGGGATCCTCACCCATCTGCGATCCTAAGAACTCAGGTGGATTCATCCTAACAAAATCACGAACCCTGATTGCCACTGATTCACCACTAGCATTTGCAGGAACTGGAATATGCTGGTAGTTCTGGTTAGTCGCACTCTGAACCAAAGGCTGAATGACATTCTGAAAATCAGCATTTGAAACTTTCTGATCTGGGATCGGAGGAGCTGCGTTAGCATTTCGTGCATTCACATTCCTTCCATAATTTCTACGAGGAGGCATGATTTGAAACGCATAACGTATAGTTAGAAACGAGGAATTAGATCATACCTTACGCACAATACGAGTAACAAGAAAATGAAGTCTTCCTAAAACACTTAGCAACCTCCTTCTCATTAGATGTGGTGCACTTCACACCCATGAAAAGGACTCTACTTAGTGCGGCTTTTCAGACATCCTAAGACTCTTAAACCTAGTGCTGTGATACCAAGTTCGTCACACCCCGAGGCTACCCCTTGGACGCGGACATAAGACCTAGGATCACTAGTGACCCCAAGCTAACCCTATTGGCATATCATAAGCATATTTAATAAACTGAAGTAAAGAAATACTATGCGGAAGCTAAATCATGAGATAATCTTAAATGATAGGGAATACCTATAGATTAAATCTGAATATATGAAAACTGAGAGTTTAACAACAGCTAAAAAGTCAAACTTAAATACAAAAGGTGAATTTAACTATGTTTGAAAATAGCCTCTAACTGACTAGAAGTGTTGGGACATGCCCCAGCTAAATGTAGCAAAACTGAAACTAAAACTAAAAGCAAAGAAAGACAATCATGTCAACTGTCCTCGAAGAATGAGGACTCATCACTGATGCTGCTAAACTAAAGATCGAGAACCAATCTATGAATGATCTGGAAGCTGAGAATCTGAACCTACATCACGAGAAGATGTAGCACAGAGTATGCATCAGTACTTGAAAGGTGTTGAGCATGCATGATAGAATAAAGATGAGCAATAATCATAACTAAACCAAATCATATAACTAAGCAATGATATGCGATATGCATGATCCTAAACTGAGAATACACATGAAATAAGTGAATGCAATGACCAAGTTTATAACATGCTGAAACTGAAATCTGACTGTAACTTATAACCTGGTCAATACACTAGAATCTGACTGTAAGGGAGCTACTAATAACCAACATAAAATCACATGAGCTAAATGTGGAGTTTGATGTATACACCCCATCGAGAGGACCCAATATACCCGGCCAGAGGTATTAAGGCATGGCTGGAGTGATCACTAAAATGATGCCCACAAAGGGGACTTACAACCTATGAGGAATGTAGTTCTGGGACTTGAGGGTGACTGACCCTATTCCACTTAGTATTAAGCTTCTCCCAATTTATTATGTAATTAACAATTTATGACTGAATTTCTGTAATACTGGATAGGTCAAAATACTGACATGCTAACGAAAATGCAACATTAATGTAATGATAATGAAACATTCAAATTTGAGGCATGTGTATTTGAAATAACTGACCTAGCATGTATAATTCATGAACTAAAAGAACTACATAGCTAGGGTTCTAAATTTATGAAGGAATCTACATAACATGATACTAAAATCATGATAATCTAAAACCCAACAATTTCTAACATTCAAGAAACCCTAGGTTTTGATAATATTAAGGGAATCAAGATTCTAACTGAAATCTAGGGACCTAATGGGTAAAAGGAACCTACTAGTGAAATCCCACATACCTGGTGAAGAATTCCATGGAGATTTCTTCGAGAATCCATATAATTTGAGCCAGATGCTTGAAGTTGAGAGATGAAGAGATAAACTTGAGAGAGCTCACAAAATTTATGTATGTAAAAATCATAAGAGAACATCAGCCAAGTCTTTGTCTTAAAGAATCTTCACTGCCTTTCTCTTTCTCTATATTTTAGGCCACAAAAAAAATGCTAAGTAGGTGATCCACCTACTTGGACCTTTGAGCTGGTCAAGAAGTCCAAGTAGCTGATGCACCTACTTGGTCCTTTTGGCTGGTCATTAAGGTTTAGTAGGTGAAGTACATAGGTGAAGCAAGTAGGTGAAGCACATAGGTGAAGCACATAGGTGAAACACATAGGTGAAGCAAATAGGTGAAACACATAGGTGAAGAAAGTAGGTGAAGCACATAGGTGGAGCACATAGGTGAAGCAAGTAGGTGAAGCACATAGGTGATCTACTTGATTCAAATTTTCATAGAAATCTTTCAATTTTGGGCTGGAACTGAAGGAAACCTTGTTGCGTTCTTGGAAAGCTTTGGTTGACTTTATCTCCTCTCTGGTTCTAAGTTTGATCGATTATTTTGAGAAATAACTGACTAGGGTAGGTTCTAATTAAGTTACTAGGCTAAAACTGACCAAAACTACGTAGTTTAGGGGTTAAACGACGTAATTTAGGGGTCCAACGCATAAGGAAAAGACTAAACGACCCCTGACTTAAAAGCTGTCGGGCCCCCCGATAGACCAGACCAACGGACCATGGCTGGAGCAACGGTTTGTGCTGGTCAATCGTCATTTGGTGACTGGGAGCTGAAACTGGGTGTCTGAGCTATGACCCTGGACCACAGACCGTGGTTTGACCTACAGTCCGTGGGTCCTGGCGTGGGTCTACCCTTAGCCAAATTGTTTGAGGGTTCTGGGGGAAGGGTCGCAGGTGGTGAACCACAGACCACCAAAACGGATCATGGGTCACCTTACGGTCCATGGGTGGTGCCCGTCGGTGCCACCTGCAACTTCTGAAATCTGTAGTTTGGTAGTTCTAGCATACGGGGTGTTACATAGACGAAGAGGTAGATAGACCAAAGAATACAAAGAGCTCGATCTCTCTTAGCATATCACTTGTTCAGATTCGTGTTCAGGATTGACACCCGAACGAACATCGAGATTAGTTATGAAATAAGATGAAATATAAATGCTCACCAATTGAGTCTGTCTATCCCCATTCAATAATGTAGTTAGACAATCAATTGCAGTAGGCAATTAGAGGTCGAGAGATCATGATCATAAAATCAATCCTATAAATCAGTAATTTCATAACCTTAGTTAATTCATGCATGAGATGTGATACATGAAACCTTAAGCATGCTGCAGCCCTGAAATTTTCCAATAATTGTAAGTAATTTTCTTATTTAATTCTTGAATTCTTAGTATTTAAATAAAAATCAAATTCTTTGGGCACTCTTAAATAAATAATTATATGAGTATAATTTAGTAAAATAGTTAATTGACAAGTCCTTTGGGTTCGATAATCCGGCTCTTTTAGAGCAACTATATTACTTGCGCAACCACGTACACTTGTGTATGCAATTGAGAGCAAAGATCATTTACACTCTCAAACTTTACTTTAAAAATCAAAACTTCCTTCTCAACTTTAAGAAACAATCATTCTCCTTTTTTTCCTTTCTGATTGACTTTTTAAATGTCTATTCTACCCTTACCTTATCAACATTTATATTTTTTTTATACTTCTTTGAAAAGCATAATATTTAAAAAATAAATATATGTATTGATTTTTTTTTTATTAAAACAATATTAATTTCGTCCAAAAATGAAAAGGGAAAATGAACAAAATAAAAAATAATGGTATCAATTTTGATGAAAACTATAATGTGATAATCTTATAGACATATTTTGATTCAAGAAATAAAAATAAAAATATATTTCATAACAATTTCTTAAAAGATTATCTATTTACAGTAGGTTATGTAGAATACATATTAGGTTATGTGTAGGATGCGTGTGTTTACTTGTTCAACTTTATACAAGTTTAAATACCTATTGCGCACACCCATAAGACCCAAAGTACACCCTAGATGTGACATGGAGAATAAGACCCTAAGAGATCCTAAACAAGCCACTTGATATAAGCATGACATAAGAGAAATACAATAAAATACATTATAAGCAATATAAGTCTCAAATCATAAAATGACATGAAGATACCTACAGAGTACATAAGAGAATATGTGAAATACTACTAAGTCTGACATAAGTCTTCTATACATAGATGTGACTAGGACAAACCCGTAGGTCATGATTTTTTTTTTGAAAACTAATAGATATCAAAGCAATAAAGCTGTCCATGCCCCTGCTCTTGAATCATGAGAACCCACCAACCAAATTTGTAGCGGAGCAATCCCAATCTAGCCACGTTCGAGAGGAGGAGCACCATACCCTATATTATGAAACAAAATAGGCACAATATACATCAGTACTTTGAATATACTGAGTATAGGGAAGTGCATAAAAACGTAGGCATAATAATATGATAAACTTAACTATAATATGCATGACCAAGTAAAACCTAGTAAAAGCCTTTAAAGAGAAATCATAGCTCATGAACAAGGTCAATGCATATTTAAAATCATATAAAATACTTTGAAAATACTTTTGAAGAAGACATAGTTCATTTGTGGAGCATTTATCGTTAACCGACAATAAGACCATGTGAGCTATAACATGAAATTCGGTGTAACCCTCACACCGAAAAGAGAGAATATACTTGCCAAGGTAAGAACTTTGTACCATTCATTATTGTTAAATTGGATCCACTAGCTTAGGTCATTTAAGACAATTCTACCGGGGCACATAATTTGGGACAAGATGATTATTTCTAGAGACCCTACCTCTGCTAATGGGAGAGCCTCAATCTAAAAGTCCTCTCAGTGCTAAGTAAAATCTCAATGGAAATAGTCATAATCGTATCATATTACTTGGAAAGACAATAATTAAGACCACCAATTGAATCATAAGTTCATATTAGAATAGATCTTTTCAAAATCATGATTTCATAACTTCATTCATTAAGACACTTACCCATCGAAGCATTCAAATCATGATTCCATTCAAATATGAGAAATCTTTCACAAATCATTGACACTTTATCTTAAAAGAATCTTTCGATCATAAATCATCAATTTCATAAAAAATGCATTGATTCATAATCAAAATTTATATGTTCATAATCATAGTTCATATTCATAAAATAGGCATAGACATGGGTCCATATGAGACCAATTTAAAATCATGTGATTGAGTTAAATCATGTATAATAAGACTGAACATAAGTAATTGAATCACTATAGATTGAGCCCATGGATAATACATAAAAACCCTAAGAGAATTGGGTGAAATTCAATTGAATAATTGAGATTCTTTTGGAACCCAATGAATGAAAGAAAATCCATTGGTGAAGTTCCCACATACCTTAGGTAATCATAGCCCTAAAAGTGATGTAGACACTTTGATCTTGAACAACCCTAGAAATCTCCTTTGAATCTCTCCAGATATAATTTGGAGAAGAAACCCTTGAGAAAATTTTCAAGTTTGAGAGACTTGGAGGGAATATGTATTGTTTTGAAGGGTAAACAATTATAGGGATAGCTATATGGTCAAAACAACACAACTTAGAGGTTGAATGGATAGGAAAAGATCAAAATACCTTAATTAAAAACTGCTGGACAAGGTCTACGGTTGGACCTACGGTTCGTAAGACTTTATACAAACTGTCCTTGTCAACCGTATAACGGTTACTAGAACTCAACATTCTGAACAATTTTCACGACACCCTTCCTATGAGTCATAGAAGTTTCTATGGACCGTAGGGCCCTCTTGTAGAACCCAAATTCAAGTTCAAAATCTCACTAAGTTTGGACCACTTTTACGACATAAGTTCAAGTTTCATACAATAATACGACACACCAAAATTTAGTGTTTCTGGTAAATGTTTTTGTTGACCTATCCATTACGTTCACGATTGGATATGCACGATATGGAAAATCGCTATGTAACTTTTGATCTTCTAGTAGAGCCGAGTGCTCTATTTTTACATTTTTGTAGACTTATCCATTCGTATTGTTGTATAAAATTATCTACATTTTTAAAAGTTTGGTAATTTTAATGAAGAAAATGTTAAAATAATTATAACACTTTTTTTTGGATGGTTGTTACTTATTATTTCATAATGTATCATATTAAAGTAGTCGTAACATAAAATGAGTCTTTTCTCCATTATCTAATGCTAGATATAAACGATACGATACAACAGAATTTAAATAACAATCAAAATAAATATTGTATTAGACTAACAATACAATACAACCATCCAAACAAGGTATAAATTACAAATGAAGTTGAAAAAATGTTAAAATAACTAAAATATTAAAATAACTATATAAAGAATGAAAAAAGAATATTAAAATAACTAAAGAATGAAAAATAATTAGATGAAAAAAGAAAAATGTCAGGCGTCTTCCTTTTAAGGTATGTCAGCCGCCTTTGTTTTTAAGGTATGTAAGCTGCTCTTTTTAAATGTAAGGCACAATTCGTCATGTGTCTTCCTTCATCAGTTAACGTCGTTCACGGAAATCAAAGCAAAGGCACGTTCCCCCTCTGCATTTTTCCTTTTGGTTTCATCCCCAAATTATTTGCCCTTTTGAAATTTTTGATCAATCTTGTTGGCCTTTTGGCTTTGGACTCTGTAAAACAAACTTTGCATAGGTAAAAGGGGGGGGGGGGGAGAGAGAATGATTATTTCTCAAAGTTGAGGGGAGAGTTTGATTTTTAAAGTAAAATTCGGAGGTGTAAATGATTTTCACCCAATCAAAAATAGGTGAAGTCTTTTTGGGAATTCCAATACTCCAACTCCATAAAAATGAAAAATATGTGGAATCATCATCATCAATCATTTAAACAAAATAAAAGAAAATAATATTGTACTCTGCATATATTTGATTTGGGTTGAAATCATTAATAACTAAGAAAACATTTTAACTATAGCCGGATTTAATGTAACACAATCATACTTACGGGGTCCTATTACGCTCATGCTATATTTTTAGTGTATTTTCTTGGCATTTATCCATGAGCTATCCCAAAAAATTCTAACACACAGAGCATGTAGTGGCGATCTAAAACTCAGCCCACCCATTAATATTTTATCATGTAGTGATTTCTCTCTTTTGATATATCCATATTTTCCTGATTTTAGACCTATTTTCTTCTCCAATGAAGCTCAAAAAATTCAAAAAATTGTTTTCAAAATTGACACGCCAAATTAAACTTCTCAATGAAGTATAAAGTGATCATTGTTAAAATATAGAATCCAATAAGCTTGGGGTCAAATTCCACAAAAATATAATGAAAATACTACTTGTAGGTGTAGCAAGAACAAATATATTGATCTTTATTTCTAAAACACTTGTGGAAAGTAAAATTTAAAAGACTTGATTGTGTTATTGTTTAGTAACTAAATCTTGCTTGTAATCAATAAAAATGTGAAACTAAGGTTGTGAATTCCCATTTTAGGTCATAAAGACTTTGATCCAGTTGCCTTTACGAAATTCTAGTTAAGTAACCTTACATGTAAATTGATCAACTTTCTTAAGTACAACCAGAGCCTTTCTTATCTATCTAGAAGATATAACCTTAAGTCCTCGAAGCACTTGGGCGTTACTTTAATAAGTGTTAACCTAGATCTCAAGTAGATTATCACCATTTGATCTCAAATCATTAGATGAAACACAAGTCCCAAATCCTCGTGTTTAGTTCTTTTTCCTAATCTTAACTTCTTTTCCAAGCAAGTAACGAATACATGCGAGTTCTAATGCCGACCTAATTAATATCCATAAATAATGAAAAGACTAACTGTATAACAAAAATTACCATCTATAATTTCTATCTACACAATTATCTCATTGTTACTCCCCTTTTAGATCCACAATGCTAGCTATGGGGTTAGTTACCCATAGAAAGTGCAAAAAATGAATTATAAATAGAAGAAAACATGCTTATAATGATCAAGAGAAAGATTCAAGAACCAAAAGATTACCTTCTATAATCACCAAAGATCACAATCCCGAGGTGTAGTGTTTTTTGGCAGAAGAACGTCTAAGACTTGAATAAAACTATAAAAATGAATGTTAATAATGTCACCACCCAAGACATGACATGTTGAATAGAATCCCGAAAGGCTCTAAATGAACCACTTGACATAGTATGACACTAAGCTACCAATATAACTGAACTAGAGAGATAACGTCATGACCCAAAACAAGTTATGAGTGACACCCACACTTAACCTCCTAGGTGGGAGAAAAAACGAATTCAACCCCAACTTATATTAATTGTTCAACTTACAAAATACAACCATAAAATAGAAGCTCAAATCTTATTAATGTAAGAAATACAAATCCACTAAAGTCTATTAAACATCGTTTCCCAAAACTTGAAAGTCATCACATCAAGGACATCTAATTTCCAAATACTAAGTCTGAGAGTACAAAGATACCATCATAGATAAATGAAATAGCTTGGGTCCAAAATCTAGAGACATCATGTCATCATCGAGAGAATCACACACGAGCTAGAAGAAATAACTAAACTTGAAGTTTGATGTACTGACTAGTTAGAGCCGAGGGCGAGTCGAAGACGCTAGTACACTTGTTGTACTCGTCAAAAGGAACATGAAAAAAAATACAAGTCGGGGTCAGTACATGGAAACATGTATTGAATAGATATTATCGGTCGACTCAAAATAGAAACTAATATGCATAAAGTAATAATATGAAACCAGCAATAGCGCTAAGCAGGTGGAAATCAACAAACACCATGAGCAAGTGACAACCGCACCGAAGCAAGTACGTATTCAATCCACAATATCAAGAATACACATGAGGACTCAGGCCTCCACACCACACTCTTTTGGGGATTGAGTTCCTTGATATCGAGTATATTAAGTTAATTTATTATGTTTTCCTTTAATGTTACCGTGCCGGAACGTGATACTCGATCTAATAATATTGTGTTGACTCGTGGCACCCGATCTAAATACATTATGCCGGCTCTTGGCACCCCATCCAACAATAAATTTAATTCATCATTCTTTATCATCTATTTCCACTTCCTTAACAATATTTCGTTAAGCCTTCTTTATTTAAGACATCACTTTGATAGAACAAGTTCAATATTATGGATTTTGCTGTCTTAGGATTACAGACCAATCACAACAATACATAATTCATCAACCACAACAATTAAGTACATAGAAAATTTTATAGCATTACTCAATGACTATCAATCACTATTAAGAGTCTCTCTATCACATAGGATAAACCATAACCTACCTTTACCGAAGAACCGAAGTCAAGCAAACTAATTCCCCAATGCTTTTTCTTTCCTCAATGTCTTAGAACATTTTCCAATCTATCAAGTATGCATACTTCATAAATAAACTAGTCTATAGAGACCCATATTAATATATGTCTAGCCTGGAACAAAAAACTTACTCAAATCTATAACCAATTTCCTAAAGTTCAAGCCTAAGGTAAGTCTTAATTCCTCAAATTATCACAACTTTAATGGTATTCATATAATAAAATACACCTAACATTTAATTAGCTATCTCAATATAGAAAAACATGAATCATAATGTGATAATAATAATAAGGAAATAAGCCAATTTGAAAACTTTCATACAATTCCTTTGGAAAACATAACTGTGCCAAATCAATAGGATTCATATGATACTAGCATGAACAATACTATAAGATTCACAAAACAAAAGAAACAAAACCTCAATTATTAAAGAACCGAATTCAAATATAAAGAACTACGAATGGATCCTTTAGATGTAACGACTTCTTGACTTATTAAGATGTAGGTCGTAAGGATGAATAAGTCTGACACTGTGAGAAACCTTACATATCTAGAAGAACAAAGGTTCTTGGCAAAAATCGTTGGAATCTTGAAGAACGCCTGAAACCTAGTTTTTTTTCCTCTTAGAACTTTGCTCTAGTTCCTCTAAATGTTAAAGAATGTGAAAAATGTTTTAAAGCTGATTAGACCCTTAATTATGTGAAGAAATAATACGCTCAAATTACACCTCCCGACAGAATTATTAGCGGTCCTTCTCAAATAAAGAACCTAACTTTTAGGTCAGGGTCGAGGAATATGATTTAGACTTAGGCTAACTTACGATTATCTACGTTTAGTCAATCTACTTCCAAAAAATGGGGGATTTGTAAATAAAATAATAGTTGATTAATTTGAAGTAACAATTAATCACAATTTGCAGTTTGAATTATCAGTATGAGATGAAAACTAGGGTACATGTATTCCGCACAAGTTCTTTAACACAATAATTTCAATAATAGTAACTCTATCCTAGTATCAACATGCAAGGTTGGTAATTTATGTATCCCTAAGTGATTGGTCCTCCAAATAGGAAATTTCACCACGCAACTTGGTCTGTGTACAGGTGTATGCATTACTAACCCTTACCCTTAACCCTAGATTAGCCTTCACACTATGAGGGTCAAGCTATTAGATAGCGACTAAACACGTCTAAATCTCCGTTGTTTAATCCCTTTATCATTCGTTACCTCCTTGGTCCGGCAAGTAGGAATGAGGTGAGTTCTAACATTGCACACCGCTAGAAAGCATTCTAAACGAAAGAATTAACAATATATGCAAAAACACTATTCAAGAATTACTTAATTATTGGTTTTATTTAGTTAATTACTCATGCTTTCCATAACTCTAGTTGTGGATTTGACTATTCATTGCTTGAGTTCTCACAATTCATATTTGAGTTTGACATAGGAATCATAAACTTACAATTGGAATAGATGAAATCCGAAATCTTCAATTGAAAATCAAAAGCAAATTGCATACACAAACTTCAATAACTAAGGTGCCACAAACGTTTGCACAATAATCCTCAAAGTTGAAGTAAGGTCTCCAAAAAAGTCTAACAACCCAAAAATGAAAAATACAACTTATATTTATAGAAACTAAATCCTAAACCCAGTAGGAAAAGAAAATATAGGAACTTTCATTTTGGGCAATTTCGATCAACGACAGCAAACGGCGGTCCATGGATAAACTAAAGGTTAATGGTTCCCTCTGTGGTTCAACAGTTGGCCAAATTATCGTGGTCTTCAATCGACGGTCATCACTTACGGTCCGTAGGTCCATTCACAGTCCATCATGTTCCTCCGTGGTTCAAGTACTGGAACTTCTTTCCATTAAGTCAAACGACGACCATGATCTATGGTCCGTCACTAAAACTACGGGGCATCAATTGCCTCCGTGGTTCCACACTTAGTCAGACTTCCTTTAACTCATGATCCACGTCTCCACCTACGGCTCGTCGATTGGACGACGACTTGTAGAAGGGCTTCGTCAGTTGCCAATTCTGACTGCTTCAACTCTTTTTTTACTTAACTGCTCCAAACCTATTTCATGCAAAATTATATCAAAATACCATCATATTTAATAACAAAATTCCCAAGACTCACACAAACTTCAAGTATAAGGCATCAAAAATACCGTAAACTCACGGTACATCAACATCCTCAACTTAAAATTGTTGCTTGTCCTCCAGCAACACACTGAACTCTAAATGACACTCATGCAGAAGTAAACACACAAACTCAAGCAATCACTTGGCTTTCTCTATCAACTCTTTGATACAATGCAAATCTTCTCATTTAGACTCAATAAGCTAACTCATGCGGATCAAAACATGACATAGACAGACCAATAGATATCATCACATACACAGTCAACAATCACCAAGATACCAACTTTCCAACAAGGAAATCCTTTTTCTCACACAAAATATGATATTTTAGCTTAAGGATTCAGTAAACACTCACGCTCAAAAGTGAATTCAGATATAGTTAGTGCTCAATACCATATGCTTACCCTTATTTTTTTGCTTCGACTTTTCGTTTAACTAGGATCACTATAGGGCTTTGTTAGCTTGTAACGTAGGCTCAGGGTCAGGTGTGGTACATTTGGATATTCTAGTGATTTTTCTGCCCTCCTTGACATTACATTGACTATTTACCTCTTTACACAACCAATTTTGACATCATTTTGTTTTCTGCTCATTTCCTTGACTTATTTTAGTGCGTATGTGACTTTAACTATCATTCTTGATTTCTTTATTTTTCTTTTCATGTTTTATTCAAGCATTATCACTCTTCTATTTCTTTTGGATTCGGTCACACCTTTTACTATCCTTTTCATATTTTTCTTCTTCTACAAACAACTCTTTTCATACCCTTTTGTTATTGTTTTCTTCATAGCCACCCTTAACTTATGTATTTTGCATGAGTTGAGGTGCATGATGTCCTAGGTAGGACTAGGGCCAAGATTAAGGTAACTTCTGAATTAGCTACCCTCAATGTAGGCTTTTGGCCTAAGTTAAGGTGCACAATGTCCAAGAGGGACCAAGGCAAAAACAAATTTTAGGGAAGGTGACTTAGGTGTATTGAAAGAAATGGTATTTCTTAGGCTCAAACATCACTACATCAAAAATGATCATTAGTATGTATTTTTAGCGGCAATTAGCACTCTTTGTATATCCCTAAAGCCTTTAGCAACATTGGTTCTAATGACACTTAACTAATGCCGGTAAAGACTTCAACACTCTTTATTAATGTCAATATTTATTGCCGCTAAACGTTGGTTTTGTTGTAGTGCATTTCGATCAAATGGAGCATTTATTTATTTTAGTTGGTTTTTTTTAGGCTTAAGTGAACTTATTATCAACGAAGGCCTATGATTATTTCCAATTTCCAGCCTAGATCATCTTAGCAGGACTAATGAGTCAAGTTCTAGATTGGCACACACTATATGAATATACAAAACAACTTTTATACAATTCCTTTGGAAAACATAGTTTTGCCAAATCAATAGGTTTCATATTATACTAGCATGGACAACACTATAAGATTCACAAAACAAAAGAAACAAAATCTCAATTGTTAAAGAACCGAATTCAAATATCAAGAACTACAAATGGATCCTTTAGAAGTAACGACTTCTTGACTAATTGAGATGCAGGGCGTAAGGATGAACAAGTCCAACATTGTGAGAAGCTCGACATACCTAGAAAGAACAAAGGCTCTTGGCGATAATCGTTGGAATCTTGCCTCTTGGAACTTTGCTCTAATTCCTCTAAGTGTTAAAAAATGTGAAAAGATGGTTTAACGCTGATTAGACCCTTAATTGTATGAAGAAACACGTGGATATGATTAGAAGGAATTGGAAAAGACCAAACTACCCTTCTCAAAATGATTTGAGTGCCTTAAAAGAGAGACTTCACAGAAATGTGCCTAACTTTTTACTCCAAGCTTAAAATTAAGCAAATTTGGCGGTGTTAAAACGAGGACTCAAAGACCTTATATTTGATATGTCATGGGCCATCAAATTCTTTATGTGCTAAGGATTTTTTTTTTTTTTGAAGTTGACCCAAAACTTAAAACTGATGGCTGACTTGCACTAACCCCTCTTTAGTCCTTTTCAAAGTCTGAGGTGTTACAAACAATTCTTTTATCCTAGAGAATGATATCATAATATCTAACTCCGGCTTCATTATCCCAAGGAATTTAGGAAATTTCTCTAAACTTATACATTAGTCTAAATCCAGAGATTCTACATTAACACATGGAAACCTCTCAAGGTTTCCACACTCACACAAATTTAGCTCAATGAGTTTTCTAGAACATCCAAGGGAATGGTGAACCTCTTCAAGACTCCTACATTTGTTTGATTCAGATACTCCAAATTTGGCATCCCTCTAAAACAAGTCTATATCCGACAGTAAATTTTTCATACATCTTTTAAATATTATGAATTGTCAATTATTGTGACTTATGATGCTTTTTACGTAGTTTACAAATAGATAAATTCCATTTCAAAAAATTCAAAGATTCCTTATGAAAATTCTCGGTCAAACTTAAATTGTTTGACTCTCGAAAAATGAAAAGTTTCACATAAATTGGAACAAAGAGAGTACCAAGTTTAGAAGAATTTTTAGAATCTCACCTAAATACAAAGAAATGTTGAATTTTATTAAAAAAAATGATACGAAAAGTTGTTGTTAAAGAGAAAACAAAGTATTAGATTCAGATGTAATGTATTGTCATGGTACCCTAGTAAAAAATCATCTTTTAAATAAAAGATAATCAATGAACAACTGAATAATGAATCGAGGATTGGTTAAGTAAGTTTTGACCCTCCCTTGTATTTTTTCATTTGAGGATTTCTGTTAATAAAAAGTTACCCATGGCAAATATCTCGGCGATATTAGCTCAAAAAATTAGTGATTGATTTAGTAGGTGTAAAATGTCATAGAAATTACAAGCTAATTTAAACAAGGGAAAATGATCTTATATACCCCTCAATTTTGTCATTTATAGTTGATATACCCTCGTTATAAAAGTGTCTCATATATACACCCCTATTGTTACACAAATAGCTCACATATACCCTTTTTCTCTAACGGAAGTGAAAACAATTTAATTTAAAATTATTTAATAAATAAAAATATATTCATGTAGAAGTATATTCGATCATTCTAACACGTATTTGTTTTTGTTTTTTTATTCAACGGCTAATTTGAATTTGTTATTTTAATGTTCAAATTTATTTTTTTACTAATTTTCTTATAAAATTTATCATATATGCCCAAAATTATTTCAGAGATACAAAAATATATTATAATAATATTCAAAAAATAATGTAGTTATAATTTTTTTTCTTACATTTTTCTCTTTTTTTCATTCTCATAAAGCTTATAAACCGATTATCAACAACTTCTAATAGTTCATAGAGAAAAACTCAATTCACGTATGCTAATTTCAAACAATCAATCCGAGTACGAAAACTGAAAGCTTAATCAACAACTTCTGATAGTTCATTGAGCAAAACTCAACTCACATATGCACATTTCAAGCAATCAATCGGACTGTGAAAAACGAAGCTTATGTTGCGAATATCAACAAATTCTGATAGTTCATAGAGCAAAACTCAACTCATATATGCAAATTTTAAACAGTCAATCAGAGTACGAAAATAAAGCTTATAAACCGATTATCAACAACTTCTAATAGTTCATAGAGAAAAACTCAATTCACGTATGCTAATTCAAACAATCAATCCGAGTACGAAAACTGAAAGCTTATGAAGCCATTATCAACAACTTCTGATAATTCATTGAGCAAAACTCAACTCACATATGCACATTTCAAGCAATCAATCGGACTGTAAAAAATGAAGCTTATGTTGCGAATATCAAGAAATTCTGATAGTTCATAGAGCAAAACTCAACTCACATATGCAGATTTCAAACAATCAATCGCAGTACGAAAACTGAAGCTTATAGTTCATAGAGCAAAACTCATACACTGAAATCACCAAAAACAAAATCGAAACAAGAGAAACTTACCAGTTAGATTTCGAAGCTGATGAGTTTCTTAGGGAAATGGAAATCGGAAAAAATCTCTGCAAATCTCAGACGCCAAAACCCTAGTTGAAAATGAGGAGTGAATTTGTGAAATTATTCGCGGGAAATGGCAGTTTATCCCAAATTTTATATTATGAATTTAAAAGTATAATGAATTTGCGATTTACTCGAAATATAATGTAATTAAGAAAAATAAAGTTAAGAATGTATTTTTTAGAAAATTGATCTCTAAATTAGCAATGTCTAAATTATCATTTATAATTCTACAATTGAAAAAAGGATAAGAATATCATCTAATTTATGTGTCATTATGTCAATTGTTAGCTAGTTTCACATACAAATTACAATCATTAAATTGATTTACATGATTAGAGTTGTCTAAATTATCATTTATAATTCTACAATTGAAAAAAGGATAAGAATATCATCTAATTTATGTGTCATTATGTCAATTGTTGAGCTAGTTTCACATACAAATTACAATCATTAAATTGATTTACATCATTAGTTGGTTTAATGTAGTTAAATTTAAGAAACTCAAATAATGATAATCAATGAAGTAAAAAAAAAAATGTGTGAAAAGGATCATATAACCCTACATGATTTTTTTTACAATTAAAATTAAAAAATTAAAAAATTAAAAAATTAAAAATTAATTTTTTTCACTTTCGTTAGATAAAAGGGTATATGTGTGCCACTTATATAATGGTAGGGGTATATGTGAACTATTTTTACAATGGTAGGGGTATATGTGAGTTCCTTTTGTAACGAAGGATATGTTATCTCTAAATGACAAAGTTAAGTGGTATATCAAGTGTTTTTCCATTTACCGAAAGAAATTGAGCATGGTATATTAAATGACTACTAGACTAATTTATGGAATAATAGCACAAGATAAACGCATTAGGCAACGTTAATTAAAAATGATTACTTTACCAATTAGCTACCTTAGGAAACTAATGTTATTTTTGCTTCTATTATTAAAGTGATAATCGACTAAAATGACATATATACCCGCAATAATATAAAGCAAGATGAATAAATAATTGGAATTGGCTATATATTCTATGTCTTTGTAATATGAAAACTAAAATTGAATATTATTGCATTGTTTAGCCTACTTACCATTTTGTTGTTCATCGTCACTTCTTTGAAATCTTCAACATTCCATAAACTACTACGTTCTCCCAGATGCTTTTGCTTTTGAACTATATATTTACCCATATCTTGTATTAAGTCATGCATTTCAATCATATCATTTTCAGAGATGGACATGAGAGATCTGTTAACTAGAACACGCAATCCCATTTTTGGTCAAGAATAACAACTCTCAAGAACTAGCATGACTTCTACCTTTTTAATTCATTGGAAGAAACATGATATATCTAGAAATATTTCTCGATCTCCAGGCTCTAACCCATCATAACTTATTTTGAGGTTTTTTATTAATTTATCTATCAGAGTTTTTCTTTATTCGGACCAAAGACCATTCCCACTCAGTTATATCCATCTAGTTTAATGAAGAACCCCACACTTTTAGGGCTAAAAGGATGGCCTTTAGCATGACTTACTATCTCAAACATTAGATTTTTAAAACACTCATTTGGAACTTTTTCCTTCAAATCATATTGATTGAATAATTTAATAACATCACAGTCAAGTAGTGTTTTCACTTCATAAATTTTCTCCAATCAAATGCTTGTATCTAGTGGTTGCAATAATCCTACCACAATTGCCAAGCCAAACAATTTCCTTTGCTAGGTAATCCAATTGGTCTCTATGATCTATGTCATCAAGCACAACTAAAACCTTCTTAAATCGAAGTCTCTGAGCCAGCAGGTTCCTCCCCTCCTCCTTATCTTTCACAGAATTTTCTTTCCCCCCCTAACAATTTAGAGAGAAAGATATTTTGCAGAGAGTGCATTCTATGTTATTTTTAAATTTTCTCTAGGAAACAAATATCTTTAAATTTGGACAAGAGTTTATAAAAGATAGTCTTTACTATTGTCGTTTTACCGACGCCCCCATTCCCAGATCCAGAAAATCCAAGCATCATCGATTTCCATCTTTAGTTGGGATTCTACTTTATTTAATTGAGCAACTCTACCCACAAATTTGTGGAAATTAGATATCGAAGTCTTGCATTTAAACAAAATTTGATCAAGAATACGCTTACTACAGTCTGACTCTGACTCAATCCTGCAAACAAAGATGAAAAATGATGCTTATATATGATAAAAGAAAAGGACTATATCAAAATCTTGATATATAATCAACCATAATTCAACTTTTAGAAAATGTGAATAATTATTTAAGATTCAGTTTTGAGTACAAATTCTTTGTTCTGTAGTAAAATATAACTATTTGTAGTTTGTTTCAATTAAGTGTGTTTAACTCACCCTTCATGAATATCATATCCTTTTATATTTGCAGTAGCAGTTAAGAAATTCCTCCATCCTTGCACCTTTTGCATCCCCTCAACATCATCGTTATACCTCGATTCGTGTTTGACAAATGCTTTTGCAAAGCTCTCACATTGGTATCAACCATGTGATGGATCCACATAGAAGACAACCGATATGACTGTTTGTCCATTTTCTGTAACACTTCAGATTTGAAAAATGCAGTTTTGGAAAATGCAATCGTAGGTAGAGGGAAAAATGAATTTTTCGAAACAAGTTCTGGTACACTTTTAATGTTTCAGCAATACGGTCCTTTCATAACCCAAGCCTACACCCTGGACGTGGTCGACACTCGAGAAACATTTCTGGTCCCTAAGTGAACCCTCATCCTGGATGACTACAAGCGGAAGACTAACTCAAGCATACATAAGCATCAAATTGAAAGAAACATTTTAAAACAGTTTACTAAAGCTCAAAATTGAACTGGATATACTAATCATGAAACATAAGTTTTAAATAAAATATCTGAAACTGAAAGACTCTCCAAAATTGTATATCTATGAAGCCTCTACTATACAAAGATGAGTGTCGGGGCAAGACACACGACTCCTCAAGGGAACTACTACTAAAAACTCATAAAATAGAGTCCTCCAGAAGCAAAGAGGTCTTACTCAAAAGTTGACGAGTAGATGAAGTGATCTCAATGGACTCTTGTTGAGGATCCTAAAAACATGTATCTGCATCATTAAAAGATGCAGGTTGAATGAAATCAGTACATTGAATGTACGAGTATGTAATATAACTGAATAACAAATAACTGAATAAAAAGACAGCAATAGATATAGATATATACTCAATTGGATGTAAAGAAATAAAGAAGTAAAATCATTAAAACTTTACAAAATACTTACTAATCTTTGAACTCAACATATTAAGTGATATAATAGAAATATATTTTAACTCTATTTGGGAGATTCTCTAACCGACAACCATCACTATGAGCTACGTGATGATACAACGTGTCACTCACACTACTAGAACTGTTCTATACCTTGTCGGGGTATAGAACACCTCAACTAAGTGGATCCACTAAGCTCTTCCCGAAGACACTAAGGATTTCATTTAAAAAGTATGATCCTTTACCTATGTTGACATACATGGTTTATTAGGAATGTGAGTTGTCTGAACTCATCTCCATATCACTGCTCAATACTACTCCCAATAATATATAATCATGCTCAATGTTTAAAAATATACTCTTCTTCTGATTTGAGATTATTGCTCAAACTATCCTCTTAAAAGAGGTAACTTCTCTTGAAATATCTATAAACTCATAACTCATTTTGAAATCAAAGTTTCTCTTTTATCAATGTAAAATTTGATACCTTTGGGATACTCTTACTCAATTCATATTTAAAAACTCTTTCTCAAAAATATATCAAAATCATATTGGGATATGATCATTGATGACTCGAGAAGTCATACTGCATAAACATTGATGGCATAACTAGATACCATACTGCTTAAACATTGATGACATACTCGATTGTCATACTAATCATGTTTTAGAAAGTCCTTCTCAAAACTCTTCTTTACTTCCTCAAAAATTCAATTTAAAACTCAAGTGGTGACTTTAAAGAATCTTCTCAAGATTTATAACTCAATTCATAGGGTTGATACAAAATTATGGACAAGAACTCAGAACTCAACGATACTACTCATCTAAAAAATACTCAATTCATAGGTTCATACTGAAATATAGACATGAACGAATCAACTCAAAAATCTTAATTCATAACATATAATAATAATAATGATGATGATGATGATCATAATAATAATAATCATAATAATCATAATAATAATAATAATGATGATGATGATGATGATCATAAAATAATAATCATAATAATCATAATAATAATAATAATCATAATAATCATAATAATAATAATAATAATAATAATCATAATAATCATAATAATCATAATAATAATAATATTCATAATAATAATAATAATAATAATAATAATAATAATAATCAAAAGACAATGATTCTTTTCATAAAAATATATAGATAACCCAGGCCAGTATATGAAAGATCGCCGAAGAAATTCGTTGGATTACCCGTTGGATTACCCATGTGAAGGGCGGACCCGGATAGTAGGGATTTCAATATACTGTTGCCAGGGTTAGCTATATTCATAAAGGTTCCTTAATAGTCTAACTTTTGTACGATCCGTTTTCGTTTTGGTATCAGAGCCATAGACTTATAATAACAATAGGTGTTATAGTTCAACACAGTTTCTCTTATGAACATCATAAAGAAAAAGGTCTACTGTTAAAAACAGTAGAAAAGAAGAATATGATATACCTCAACACTTAGATCTACTTAATAAGTGAACTATTCCAAAAATATCGCCCATAATCATATATCAAATGGGTATTTTTGAGAAATTAGGTCTCAAACAAGTGGTCAAAACCACAGAAGAAACTATTACTATTGATAGTGATAATCAGACGTTTCGATTATTATCTGATAATGATTTAGCCCCTTATAGGGATATTTATCGATTTATGCATATTGGTTTAGTTCAGGTGGCTTTTAAGCCCCTCACTTTACGAGGTCTACCAGAAAGCTTTATAGCAGTTTTAAGGGATGGTAGAAATCATAATTGGAAAAAGTCTCTTATAGGGACAATTCAAACTAGTCTTGCTTATGGACCAGTTTATTTTAATGCCTATCCTAATTTGCAAATTTCCTTGCAAGATGAGAACTCACTAAGTTCTCTTATGTTAAATGTTAAACTTCATGGGTATGATTATATGCCTGGCACTGAAGTTGTTTGTATCTGTTATAGAATTTATTATAAATTATTGCATACTTTAAATCCTATGTGTAAAGTTATTGATTTTAAAAATGAAACTATTTTAATAGAAACTAATTTTGATAAATCTAAAGTAGTCACTAGAAGACCTATTAAGTGGGAAGAAATTGATTTTCCACAAGAGTGGGTTATTGAGAACGCTACCCAACCTCAAAATAATATTAATACAGAAGTTTCTGAAATCGAACAATTGAATGACGAAACTGTTAAAATCAAATTTCATGAGCCGTCTAACATGCTTATTGATAACTGTAGCATGTCCTCTAGAATATCTAGATCTAACTCTTCATATATATCTTCTGTAGATTATATTGTTCAGGTTCCTTCACGTGCATCTACTTCTCAAATCAGAGAAACTTATAGATGTGACAATATAAAAATTGATAAAGATAATATAGCTCAACCAATTCGTAGAGCTAGTTCCGATTTAGATATAACTGAATCCGAAATGAATTTTCCAGATGGAATAACAAGTTAAATTTGTTTTCCTATGACTGACAAAATTATTGATTTTAGTTCGGGATCTCCGGCAAGGGCTCGTATCGGTAAAGATTTTGAGCGAAAAAAATGGAAACTATTTAGAAAATGGTTTTTTAACAACTTTGTTAAAGTTGAACAACATGATTTTCAAGAAGAATTTTATAAAGATCTCATAGATTCAGGAATAAATTGTTTAATAGCATTTGTTCCATGGTTTATGTGTAAACATGTTCATAATTATATTTCTATGCTTGAAAGAGATTTTACTCTGACTAATGGAGAAATAACTAAATCAGGTTTTCCTCCACAACAGTCTTTTCAAATAAATAAAAATGATAAGATTATTAACTTTAATGCTTTTTCAAAATTATTTGAAAATGACACTGCTGTAGTAACTGCTCAACATGTTAATGTCATGATCAAGCAGAATAATTATGCTAACATTTATATGAGTATTTTGGGAGATCATGTTATTTCTTTACATGAGAAGATTGATAAGCTTATTACTTTGTTACCTACTAAATTAAAGGGTTAAGAGAAAGTTGCTCATAGCAGTTTACAGCCACCACCTGAGATTGAAGATTTCAAGATT
Source organism: Solanum verrucosum (assembly GCF_900185275.1). Taxonomy (NCBI): domain Eukaryota; kingdom Viridiplantae; phylum Streptophyta; class Magnoliopsida; order Solanales; family Solanaceae; genus Solanum; species Solanum verrucosum. Next base: position 70,777 of record NW_026020407.1, read on the forward strand.
AAAGATTATTCAGATTTTGAACATTTCTTAGAAAAGAAATTTAAAGGTAGTGGAGTTTAGCCTTTAAATGCTGACAACTTTGATGAAGGAGAACCTAGCAATAAAAAGAAATTTTATGATAGTCTTACTAAGATATCAGAAAAATATACTAGGAAACCGGTCCAAAGGATGTACTATTATCCCAGACCTACTCCTCAAGATGTTCTGCTTGAAGAACATGAACATATTATAACTAATAGTTATAATGGAAAAGAAATCTATGAATGGAACATAGATGGTTATACTGATAGAAAGATTTATACAACCGTTCATAGGATGTTAATGTACAGTACTATCTGTAAAACTAATAAAAATAGTAATAAAACTATTGCTGATATGATAACAGCAGGTTTTACTGGCCAATTGAAAGGTTGGTGGGATAATTATCTCAACCAAGAGCAAAGAGATAGGGTTCTGATGGCAGTAAAACAAGAAGGAGAACAAGTTACTCAAAATGCAGTTTATACACTGGTTTTGAATATTATTGAACATTTCTCCGGAAGATGGTCAGATAATAGTGAGACCATTAGAACTCTTCTCCTAAACTTGAGATGTAAAAACCTTACATCTTTCAGATACTATTTACAAATACAGAATGCACTATGAGATAATACTCTCATCTACGGGGTGTGAATTTCAACACTTCTACCCAGCTAACACCAAGAAAGTTTATAACTTTTCAAATATGATTATAAAGAAAATTATAGCACCTGAAGAATGGGGTATGAGTACATTGAAGGAATTGGATTATATCAATCCAGAGCAAAAAGTGGCAGTAAAATACTATTACTGAGATTATATTGATGGATTTAATAAAGTCCTGTTATATGAGAATGCTAATAGGAAGCATTCATGGTTTATTAAAATATGTTCTAATATTTTCAATAGACATATTCCTAATTGGTTTTGCAAGTAGTCGACTTTATATGGTCCTTCAGTAAAAATCTTACCAGAATCATACAAGAAATTATATTTAGAATGGGTAGACAGATCCCCAAAGTTAATAAAGTTGCAGGAAGAAAATATATTCTTCGAAGGAATATCCTTGATGTATTTCTTTATTGAATTTTCAATTCCTTGGATTATGAAATGGTCAATAGAAGTCAATAACACTTCATAAGGGTTTCCTTGTTTGCAGAGAACTTTTTATACTAAGTTCTGGAGTAAATTACTTCAGAAAAATCCTGAAGGCAGGTTACATGGCCAAGAGATTATTGATTTAATAAATGTTAACATTAGTAAGTATTATGATGCTGCTACTATGGAACCCCAAATCATGGAAGATTTAAGTTCATTTAAGAAGATTACAAGAAAACTTCAAATGAAGAAAGGACTTATCTCTAAATCAGAAGCAATAGCCATATATATGGAGGAAGTAAAGAAAGATTTGATGAAAAATCTTGACATTGATATAAAAGATGATGTTTCTATGATTTCAGCCAGTCATACTAATGAAGGAGATTATACATGTATTGCTGGAGAAGGACAAGAAGTTGATGAAAAAGAGATAAATATTGAAACTATTCTCCAACGTTATCAACAACAAATAGAAGAATCTTCTACAAGCACAACTGGCAAAGGAAAGGAAAAAGTATAATATTCCTTTCATCATAATTATGGTCATATGTCATAAGAGGACAAAAAATTAAAGCTACTTTTATAATGAATAGCCGAAAGCATTGTCGGCTTACAAAAATAAAGTAAGACCATGTGAAGACCATAGGGGTTTGTCGGTCTGTGCAAGACCAAGGTGACTTGGAATGTCTTATAAGACCTTTCTGAAGTAGTGAAAATAATGATGATGATGATGATGATGATGATGATGATGATGATGATGATCATGATGATGATCATGATGATGATGATGATCATGATCATGATGATGATGATGATCATGATCATGATCATGATCATAATAATAATAATAATGCAGTCTGAGAAACTATGTTAAAATTCTTGTGTATTTCGATTCTTATGTACTTGGACTACCTCTAAGCATATTGACTTGCTTGATCTATGACTGGGCGGACCACCGCCAGGTCAGTGATCATGTATCGTTGGTATTAGAGCCTAGGAAAGTTCATGATATATATATAATTGATGTGAAGAATTTCGGCATAGATATATTTTCTCTTTTATAGATCAAGAAAATATTAAAAGTACACGACTAGAAGAGGTAGATATACCTCAAAACCTTGATTTGTTAAACAAATGGACTATTCCGAAAGTTAATATAAAAACCATTTATGATTTTGGTTGGTTTGATAAGATTTCTAATAAACAATTGATTAAAACAACTGAACAATCCTTGGCGTTAAACTCGTCCGAACAAACTATTCGTTTATTAAATAAGGGTGATATTGAATTATATAAATTTCAGTATAAATTTTTGCATATTGGCATGGTTCAAATTGCTTTTAAACCTCTAACTTTTAAAGGGTTACCAAAAACTTTCTTAGCTGCTCTACGAGATGCGAGGAATTTAAATTTTCGTCAATCCTTGATGGGTTCGATAGAATGTACGGTGACTTATGGTCTAGTTTATTTTAATGCTCAGCCCAATTTGCAGTTATCTTTGACTGATTCTAATATATTAGATGCTTTAACCTTGAATGTTAAAACGCATGGTTATAACTATGCACTTGGATCTGAATTAATTTGCTTGTCGTATAGAATCTAATATAAATTACTTGCTACTTTGAATCCTAGATGTAAGTTATATGATACATCTGATCAAACTAATTTAGTAGAAACTAATTTCGCCAGATCTAAGGTCACTACTAGAAGACCTATAAAATGAGAAGAAATTAATTTTCCTACCACTTGGATTTTAGATTCTGTTATACCTCCTGAGCAAATGACCGATGTTGTCACTAATTCAGAATATTCTCATATTAGTCAAAATTCCGATGGAAAAATCTGTATGCAGTTTGATGAAAAAGTATTCCTTATAGTAGACATTCTTTTGCTTCTGATAGAAGACTGACTATTCAACAAATTTCTCCGATAGAACCTTGTTATGGTCTAGCTAGAAATCGCGCTACTTCAATACACACTTTATCAACCGTTATATCTGCAGAAAAACAAAAAATAAAAATTGAGCCTCGATTAAGCATTGTTCAAACGAATGATAAAGCATCTGATATTTCTGATAAGGATATTCCTTCTGTATCCGAGATGGATTTTAATCTTAATGATACTTAATGATGAGTGAACATCAAATTGATTTTAGTCCATGTTCACTGGCAAGAAAATATATTCTAAACGAATTTTTAAATGAAAAATGGAACCAGTTTAAAACTTGGTTTTTTGACACTTATAGTAAAGAAGATTTAAATAATATTTCTCAAGAGTTTTATGAAACTTGTGCATTACATAATCATATTATGGTTTTTGTGCCTTGGTTTATAACCACTTATTTGCCTTTATTCATCAACGTTCCTGAACGATCTTACAAAGATGAATCGAGTAATATTATTCAATCTATTTATCCTCCTCAAGCTCCGTTTATTTTACCAAATAATACTGGTATTACTTTTACTACTTTTCATAAATTTATTGATAATGATGTCGCCGCAGTAAGTATAAATGAAATTAATCGTCTTATTTCTCAAAATAATTATTTCGGTCTTTATTTCAAAGTTATTGGTGAACATATTTGTTCTCTAGACAAAAAATTAGATAGCCTGTCTAATCTGATTGTTCAAATTGATAGTAAGCTAAAATCTGCTAAACAAGTTTCGGAACAGGCTTCTTCGTCAAAACAGCCTGATGTTCATATTCAAAGGCCTCCTGAGATTTAGGACTTTATTCTTAGACCTTTGCACGACCTTGAAAATCTTCTTGATAAAAAGTTTTCTCAATTTGGTGCAAGTGCGAAACCGATAAGTCTCGCTGAAGATTTTGCAGATGAGATGGAAGCCACTTTTGACTTCGAAACTCAAATGGAAATGGAAGTTAATAAACTTCATGGGTATCCAAAGAAGAATAGTGGTAATACTGCTTATGCTAGAAAACCTAGCATGCAAACATATTATTATCCCAGGCCTATTCCTCAAGATGTTTTAATAGAGGAAAGAGATTGGAATCAAACTAACACTTCTTATAGTGGAAGTGAGATTTATGAATGGAATCTCGATGGGCTAACTGATAGGCAGTTGATGATTATGGTTCATAGGATGCTTATGTATGCTACTATTTGCAAAAGTGTCAATAACACTGACAGGACCATCTGCAAGATGATTATTGTAGGATTTACCGGTCAGCTAAGAGGATGCTGGGATAATTATATGCCCTCTGATACCAGAGCAGCAGTAATTAATGCTACGGCAACAAATGAAGGTCATAACAATTTAGGCTTTGCCCTTGTTCAAAATAGAGAAGACGCTGTGTATACACTTATTTTGACTATTCTTGAACATTTTAGTGGTAGATTTACCAACCAATATGAAACCATTAGATCTCTACTAAATGGTCTTAGATGTAGACATTTAGGTGAATTTAGATGGTATAAATACACTTATTTAAGTCGGGTAATGGAACTTCCAGAAAATGGTTTATAATTCTGGAAAACCAAATTTATTGATGGCTTACCTTCTTTATTTGCAGAAAGAGTAAAAAAGACTCTTAGAAATCCACAAGGAATTATTCCCTATCGTGATTTCACTTATGGAAAGCTTATTGGGCTTGTACGCAAGAAGGCATAAATTTGTGCAATGAGTTAAAACTCTCAAGACAACTTAAGATGGATAAGCTTAGAGAAAAGTCTCAATTAGGAGATTTTTGTACTCAATTCGGTTTACCGGATGCTTCAAAAAGCACCCACCGAGAAACTTCTAAATCAGAATATCATAGATCTCATCATAAGAAAAGAAGATCTAGAAGAAGGACTAGAGAAGAAATAGATAAGCGTAGGGCTCATCATAAATCTCATAGATTTACCAGGAATAGGTCCAGGCGAAATCTTGATAAGATTAAGTGTTATAAATGTGGAAAATTTGGGCATATAGCTCCAAATTGTAAGCTAGAAAAGCTTAAGACTCTAGAACTTGATGATGATATTCAAGAGAAGATTTTTAGTTTTCTATATACTTCTGGTTCCGAATCAGATTATGATGATTTTGAAGCAAGTTATGCAACAGAAGTTGAGCAACCTGAGTCATCTAGTAAGGTTCAACAAGATTCGAATGATGCTTGCAAATGTGATGGTGATAGTTGTCACTGCGAACATGATGAATTCTACAAGCTACAATCTCAGTTCGAAGACATGAATATGTTCACTATCACTGCAGACAATGTGATAGAACTTCTAAAAGAAGTTACCGATAATACTCTTCGTGAAAAGGTCATTCAATTGGCTGCTAGTAAAACTAGCTCTTCAACTAGTATTCCTAGTGATAGAAAGGTTAAAGATGAGTTTAATTATTCTACTCCTTACTCCTTGTCTGAAGTTCATAATAGACTCTCTTCTAAACAAACCATGGTTATTCGTGATACCTCTTTTGATGATTTAAAAGGAGAAATTGAACATTTGAAGGAAGAAATTAAATTTCTTAAACAAAATCATATTATTTGTGATCACCGTCTTACTCAGATTGAGTCTGCTAATAGCAAAGGAAAAAATAAGGTTGATGAATCTACTGCTGAAGAAAATATTCTTGCCAACACTTTGAATATTGATCCAAAACAAAATATGTTTTTAGGAATGATGCAAATTGTTACAGCTCATAAATGGTATGTTAAATGTACTATATTAATTGATAATGCTTTTTCTATAACTAACATTGCTATGATTGATAGTGGCGCTGATGTGAGTTGCATTCAAGAAGGTCTAGTACCTACTAAATATTTTGAAAAAATAACTCATATGGTTAAATCTGCATCTGGTCATGCTTTAGATAAAAAGTATAAATTATCTAATACTCGTATATGCCAGAATAAAGTTTGTATTCCTCACTTCTTTTTCGTAGTAAAAAATCAGTTATACCCTCCTGTTATTCTAGGAACTCATTTTATAAATGCAATTTATCCTTTTACTAATATAAATGCTAAAGGATTTTCTGCAACTTATAAAAATCAAGATATTAGTTATACTTTTATCACCGAACCTATTTCTAGAGATATTAATGCTCTAATTGAAATGAAACAAAAGCATGTTGATTATTTACAGCTTGAGATATTTAGTATGAATATATTCGATACTTTAATATCTGCTAAAGTACAGGAAAAAATTAAACTCATTTCTGAAAAAATGGCCATTGATATTTGTGCGGATCATCCTAGTGCTTTTTGGAATTGGAAAAAGTATATTGTAACTCTTCCATATGAAGATGATTTCTCTGAGGAAAATATCCCTACCAAATCACGTCCTTGTCAGATGAATACCGAATTGGTTGAATTCTGCAAAAAAAGAAATTGATAATTTATTACAAAAGGGGTTGATAAAGCCTTCTAAATCACCATGGTCGTGTACTGCTTTTTATGTTAATAACGCAGCAGAAAAAGAACGAGGTGTTCCCAGGTTAGTTATAAATTATAAACCTTTAAATAAAATTTTAAAATGGATTAGGTATCCTATTCCAAACAAAAGGGATTTATTAACCAGATTATATGATGCTAATATCTTTTCAAAATTTGATTTAAAATCTGGATATTGGCAAATCCAAATATTTAAAGACCATTCATATAGAACGACATTTAATGTTCCGTTTGGATAGTACGAATGGAATGTAATGCCTTTTGGGTTAAACAATGCTCCATCAGAATTTCAAAAGATAATGAATGATATTTTTAATCCATATTTGGATTTCATCATAGTTTATATTGATGATATTTTGGTTTACTCAAAGACTTTTGAAATGCATATTAAGCATTTAGACATTTTTAAGAAAATAGTTATTCAAAATGGTTTGGTCATATCTAAACCTAAAATGAGTCTTTTTCAAACAGAAATTAGATTTTTGGGTCGTTTGATTTGTCAAGGAAAAATGACTCCTATTCAACGATCTATTGAAATTGCATCGAAATTCCCTGATATTATTACAGATAAGACGCAATTGCAGCGGTTTCTGGGAAGTTTAAACTACATTTCCCCATTCTACAAGAATTTATCTCGAGATTTAGCTCCGTTATATGACAGGCTAATAATAGATCATAAAAAGCCTTGGACCAATAGTCTCACAGATCTTGTAAAGACTATTAAAGAAAGAGTTAAATCTTTACCTTGTTTAACCCTTGCTAATCCTGCTTGGCCAAAGATTGTAGAGACGGATGCGTCTAATATTGGGTATGGAGGTATATTAAAACAAATTAATCCGCATGATAAAAATGAATATCTTATTCGATTTCATTTAGGAAAATGGAGTGATGCTCAGAAAAAATATGCGATGGTAGCTCATGAAATGTTAACTATCGTTAAGTGCGTTTTAAAATTTCAAGATGGTTTATATAATCAAAAATTTTTGATAAAAACTAATGCTCAGTCAGTCAAGTATATGTTTGATAAATATTTTAAACATGATGCGTCTAAGTTAATTTTTGCTAGGTGGCAGGCACAATTAGCCCCTTTTGATTTCGAAATTCATTATAAAAAGGGAAGCGATAACTCCCTCCCAGACTTCTTATCAAGGGAATATCTTTCTTCTGATGAGTTTTCTTGACTTCTTTCCTGATAAAGATTTGGTTATGATTTTGAAGGCAGTTCCTCTTATTAGAGATTTAAAGGAACTTATATTATGGAAAATTATAGACGGAATGGTGATTGATATTGTCAATAATTACATGATTGAACAAGAGCTTTATGAAAGATTTTATTGTGATGAAGTTTATAACCTCTTGAATGATTAAAAATATAACCTCTTGAATGATTAAAACTAAATGCTATGTTTGCAGGATGGATCCTCGGATAACCAAGGCTAGAGGAAAAGGCAGTTATACTCGCGGAAGGGGAAGATCATCCCCAAGTTCATCAATATCATCTTATGGATCTTCATCATCTAGTACTCCAATTATACAAAAGGGAGGAATGAGTTTATATAACTTAAACTCTAGAGCACAAGAAAAAGCTTCATCATCAATACATCTGGAAGATATTACAGAAAGTGATCCATTATATGCTAAACTACATGAGTTTATAACTCAAAAGCAGGGTGATTCTTTTGCTTCAATCGCCAAAGAAGAAGTTGATGATATCAAAACATATGAAAAGGTAGAAAAAAGAGAAATGATATTTCTTTTAGAAAACTCTGACATATAGAGAAGAGAAGAACCTTGGAAGATATTCCAGAGGTATTTAGTTAATGGGCTTTATTTCCCGGGTGAGTCATACAAAACTCAGAAATATTATGAGACTCTGCTGATAAGAACAGGTGTTGAATTTCAACATTTTTCAGGATATAATACAAGTGAGTCTAAAATGATTATAAAACACGTCATTCATATTGAAGATTGGGGTATTTCCTCAATGACTGAAAGACAATTCAGTCTAAACAAAGTCATGGTAAGCTTTACCTATTGGGATTATATTCAGGCATTTAATAAAGTTCTCTGTTATAACAATGAGAGGCATAAACATACTTGATTTATAAGAGTATGTGCCAAGATATTTGCGAATCCTAAATTGGTTTTTAAACTGGTGGTCATACCACGGGCCAACAATAAAAATATTGCCCGAACCATTTCACAAGTTATACAAAGAATGGGTCAAGGTTTCCCTAGATCTCAACAAGTTATATCATCAAAAACATATTTGTTATTTTCAACAAATTGAACAGATATACTTTTTTTATAGAATTCTCTGTTCCATGGATTCATAAATGGGTTCCGTAAGTAGATTTCACCGAGGAACAAATCCCTTGTCTATACAGAACTTATTATAATAATTTTTGGGACAAGTTGATGAAGAAAGATCCTCAAACAAAGTCCATATACGGACAAGAACTGTTGGATCTAATTACGAAAACCATACACGATTATAAATCAATTCCTAATAAAGGAATTATGACTGATGACTCAACCTCATAAATGGTATGTTAACTGTCACGAATAACACTGGTGCACCCCATGGGGAATTACTGGGTCTGATGAAGCCTTTATATATAGAAGGTCTTTCAATTGTTCTTTCAATTCCTTAAGCTCAGCTGGAGCCATTCTGTAAGGAGGAATAGAATTATGTTGGGTATCCGAAAGGAGATCAATTCCAAAGTCAATTTCCCTTTTTGGAGAAACTCCAGGAAGATCTTCTAGAAACACTTCTCGGAACTCATTAACTATAGGAACTGACTCAAGAGTTGGGGTTTCAGAGCTTTAATCCTTAACCCAAACTAGATGGTAGAGATACCCTTTAGAGATCATAGTTTTAGCCTTAAGGTAGGAAATAAATCGACCTATAGGCACTGAGCTACTACCCTTTCATTCTAAGACTGGTTCGATTGGAAACTGAAAACGAACAATCCTAGTTCTACAATCGACTGAGGCATAACATGAATGTAACCAATCCATGTCTAGAATGATATCAAATTCTACCATTTCTATCTCTACAAGATCTGCTGAGGTGACTTTCTAAGAGACTGTGACTGGGAAATTTCTGTATACTCATCTAGCTATAACTAGGTCACCAACTGGAGTAGAGACTGAGAAGGGTCTTGAGAGAGTTTATAAGGATTTACAAATGAAAGAGGAGCCCATGGATCTAACAAAGCATAAACATCTAAGTGAAAGACTCGTAATGTACCAGTGACCATATCAGGAGAATCTTCCTGATCCTGGCGAGCCTGGAGAGCATACAACTTGTTCTGGCTTTGACCGCCACTTGTACTAGACGTTGTACCCTACTGAGTCGAGCTACCTGCTGGTGTTGCTAAAGCTCTAGACTGAGCCCTACTAATGTTACCTCCTAGACCCTATTTAGAAGAAGGGTAATCCTTGACAGGGGTATAAAGGCATGATTGACATGATCACTAAATATGATGCCCACCGAGAGGACTTAACCTATGGGGGCACGTAGTTTTGGGACTATGAGAGTGACTGACCCTACTCCACTCGGTAGTACACCTACTCCCAACTAAATTGTATAAAAAACAACATAACTACAATAACCTGGATATTTCAAAATTCTGATATGCTAACTGAAAATGCAACATTAAGTACTGATAATGAAACATTTGTAAACTGATGCATGTATATCTTTATAAACTGTCCTAGCAAGTGTAATTTTTGAACTAAGCGAATCTACACAACTAGGATTTTGAATTTCATGCTGATTTGGATTAGTCTAACAACTAATTCACAACAAGAATCTGCAGTTCTAGAAACCCTAAGTCTAAACATAATGAGGAAATCAAGAATCTGACTGAATTCTAGGGACTAATTGGTGAAAGGAACCCACTAGTGAAATCCCACATACCTGGTGACTAATTTCACAAAGATTTTTTATTGATTTTGGGGCTGGAACTGCAGGAAACCTTGATGCGTTCTTCGAGAGGGTTGGTCGACTTTCCTTCTCCTCTTCGTTCAACTTTGATGAATTTTGGAGAATGAGTTGACTTGGGTAAATTCTAATTAAATTACTAGGCTAAAACTGACCAAAACAACGTAGTTTAGGGGTTAAACGACATAGTTTAGGTGTCCAACGCGTACGGAATAGACCAAACGACCACTAACTTAAAAGTTGTCGAGGCCAACCGACAGACTTGATCGACGGACCATCGATGGACCTACGGTCCATCCTGGTCAACCGTTGTTTGGCTTTAAATAATAGTTCCCAAGGGTCTGAACCACGAACCATGACCACGGATCATGGTCCCACCTACAGTCCGTAGGTCTTGGCGTGGGTTGACCCCTGACTGAGATTTTCTAGGTTTCTAGGGAGGGGGTGCAGGTGGCTAATCACGGACCCTACCTATGGTTCGTGGGTCACCCTACGGTTCGTGGGTAGTGCCCGTTGGTGGCACCTGCAGCTTTTGATTTTCTGCAATCTGGTATTTCTAGCATACATGGTGTTACACCTTTTGAGTCTTTTCGAGGAGTCTTCTACAATTACTTATAAATTGTTTCAAGACTCGAGTAAGTTAGTATGAGAATTAGAAGAGTGTATTCATGAGCCTACATTATTATTGAGATCCTTCAATCGAGTCATTCATGCCCATAAATTTCGCATGAACTCTATAAATTGAGTACCTTGGAGAAGAGTGAGTTGTAAGTTCTAGAGTAATGAGTTCCCGATCCTTTTGAGATTATATTCCTAATTATAGGTCTACTATGTTTTATACATGAGGTTCCTGAGTTGAGTCGTTCATGCCCATAATTTTGCATGAACCCTATGAGTCGAGCATTGTTGAGGTGAGTAGTATCCTTGAGTCCTTGAGTTCTGGAGTTATCATGTTCTGAGTATTGAGTCCAATATATGGTTATTGAAACCATTAAATTGAGTCGTTCATGTCTATAATTAAGCATGAACCCTATTTTAAGAAGTCTTTTACAATTATTTATAATATGTTTAAAGACTTGAGTAAATGAGTATGGGGATGAGGAGAGTCAAGTTTTATTTTTCAAAATGAATATACGGGAACTAAGTATTCCCAAGAGTAAATGTTTTAACATTTAAAATGAGAGGAAACTTTGATTTCCAAATGAGTTCATGATGAGTTTTGAGCACTATCTCTTTTAACAGAACCTTTTGAGTAATAATCTCAAAGTTTAAGGATGAGGAAATATTTTAAACATATAAGCATGAGTTATATTATTGGGAGTAGTATTGAGCACCGATATGTGGACGAGTTCAGAAAACTCAAAGTACTCATAAACCATGTATGCCAATATGGGTAAAAAAGGTCATACTTTTAGATGATTCCTTATTGCTTTTAAGCATAGCTTAGTGGATCCACTACGTTAAGAATGTCTTATAATCTGATAAGGTATATGACAGTTCTGGCAGCGTGGGCGAGATGCTGTATCATCACGTCGCTCATAGTGATGGTTGTCGGTAGAGAATCTCTCAAATAAGAGTTACTATTCTATTTGTTTTACATACAATTAAGTTATTATTGTATTTTAACATAAAATTGAGTTATTATCTACTGTTTTAATTATTTTTCCATATATTGCTTCTTTTATTGTTGCTTTGTCCTTGAGTTGAGTTGAGTATCTTTGAGTTAAGTACCTTTGAGTTGAGTATCCTTGAGTTGAGTATTCTTGAGTTGAGTCGAGTTGAGTGAGATGAGACGAGGTAAGTATGTTCCCTTTTTATCAGTTCAAGCTTATGTTTATGCTTTAGAGTTCCCCTTACATGCTCATACATTCAATATACTGATACCATTTATCCTGCATCGTTTCATGATGTAGATACATGTATTCAGGATCATCAACAAACATTTCGTTAAGGTCATGTGATATTCCAGTCAACTTTGGTGAACCTTTTTATATTTCGGAGGACTTCACCTTTACCTTACAGTTTGTAGTTTTGAGATGTCGTGGGTCTTGTCCTGATATCCTTCTGTAATAGTAGAGGCTTCATAGATAGACAGAGTTGAGGAGTTTTATGTATTTAATTTCTTTGAGTATTGTACATGCTTTTTAAAAGGTTGAGTATTTGAGTTCAATGAAATTTAATTCAGTTTTAAGCTTATGTATGCTTGAGTTAGTCTTCTTCTTGTAGCCAACCATGATGAGGGTTCATTTGGGGACCAACAATGGTTCTCGAGTGCCGGTCACGTCCATGGTGTAGGCTTGGGTCCTAAAAGTTTTGAGGGCTAAAGAAAAAAGAGTGAAGCTTTTATCGAGCAAAAAAGACCTTGAACTTCTTAAATATTTTTAAATTTACCTCTAAGACTATATAATTTGTCAATTAGTCCTTCTAAACTTTTGACTAAATGCATATACAGCCCTTTAAAATTAGCATCAAGTGTCAATTTGATATTTCATCCCTTTTAATGATTATTCAGATATCTTTACATGATAGGTATATGTTTTGTAAATTTATATATGTAGATATACTAGTTTCTCAAAACGTACTTTGCATTTTTGTTCCTTTTCATCATTGTAAATCTTTTGATATATTTAAAAGTTAAGTTATAAAATATGAAAATGGTGAAATTAGCCATGTTAGTTTTATCGTTTACATTTTAATCATTGAATAAAATTCATTAAAGTAGAACTATGCATTTGACACCAAAAAAGAAATATATGAAGCTAATTAAGATAAATAATGTAATCTCTTATGGTATGAATATGTCATTGAATTGCTACTTGAATAGTTAATAAATTTATGAATTGCCTTTAACAAAATTAACAAAAACATGAAGAAGAACTATATATATTTCTCCAAAACATACAAATAAAGCACAAAATGTCATTCATCTTAACCTGAATTATTGTAGGAACATTATTTAATAATTCCCCGTATTCGCTGTAAGAGAATCCATTTTGTGATACATATATTAGACCATAACACAAGAGACAATGCTCTCTAGTCTCGTAATCAATCGAAAGACGGTTCATGGTCAGAAGCTGCAAGTAAACCCTTGGTTTGCCCTCAACATTGAAGGGTAAAATAGTTCATCAACTAATTATCATGGACATTTTGATAGTTCAACTTTAGATTAGGAGCTTCTCATTTATTTTTATAATATAAGTATTTTTTTATTTTTTATATTGAACATATATCCCATCATAATTGGCATAAGTATTTTATATATGTATTTCAAGTATAGCGGATCATAAGTAACCATGGAATATTGGTCTTCTTAATTACTCTATAGGGTTACGCGGAAAAGAAAAATCTAAATTGATTGATAATGCATCTAAATAAATGTATGAATTCAAAAATGTAATAGATAGAAAATAAACATGCAAACATAAAATTTTTTGAGAAGACACCAAAAGTTGAAGCCAAACTATAATGAAGACAAAAGAACTAAACAAACCATCATAAAAAATGACTTATCAAAAATAAAAGGAGAACTTTTAGTTGATAAAATTATAACATTATTCGTTAATTAAATACTAAAACTTTCATTGATGCTTGATATAATTATTGTATCTTAAAAATATCACACGGTATTAATCTTGAATGCATTTGTTTCCATTTGAATGAATACGTTTCACACTTTATTGTTTCTATTAAACCTTTTCTTTTTTATTATTTTATTAAAAAAATATTTATTTAGTGGATAAGTATTTATTGAATGGAAACCTACCTTTTAGTACACAAAGTATTATAGTTGTTACCAACATAAAGTACAATTACATAGAAGTTGCACAAAGAATATTATGACCAAACAAATGGTAGAAGGTTTCCAAAACTTTGAAGTTCACAATATTCGAACTTATGAAAGAATTATAATAGATACACATTAGCTCATAAAAATCATATATCAGAATCTAAATAAAATATGAACCAGCCATTAGTAAACAATGATACACTATTTTATCAATATACAATGTTGTAAGAGAAAAAAATGAAGGGGGGGGGGGAGGAATTGACTGGGACAATGCAGAATGAAGTACTGCTCCAAGTGGAAAAACAATCAATTTTTAAGGAGTGAATATTTTTTTATAGAAGTAACAAAAATCTGATACTGATCTTATATAGTGATTGGATAATTATATAGAATTTGGTTGAGAATGTGAAAAGATTATGAAAATATTCCACTATTGTGGAAGATAATCGGTTGAAAATCAATTATTTTTTTATAAATAATGTCATAACTAAAGAATTAAAATGCAATAAATGAATTTTAATTAATTCTGCATTTACGAAGATAGAATAAGACTTTAATTAATTTATAATTTATTTAAATAGTTAATTAGAAATAATTTAGTATAGGGGGAAATGGTAATATATATATATATACTGTAATTTTCAAGCAGCATGTACAAATTGACATCCTCGGATAAAATTGGCTCCATTATTGGTGATTTTACTGCTAAATCAGATTTTATAAAAAAATAAACTTTTCATGAAAAAGAAGACATACACAAAAAGGAAGGAAAAAAAAGAAGTAATACTAATTTGTCTTGCTCATGAAGAATCGGAGACTAACAGAGGGTTAGAGTGCGATTTTTTCTTATAAGGAGAAACCGTTAGAGAGCCTAATCTAGCAAAAAATTGTTGATAATAAGATGGAAAAATGTCTTTAAGGTGATGTCGAATTCTACTATAGACATGAAGGTATGCAAGATAGTTGAAACCTAGCAATCATTCGACAATGTTATGGAGAGAAGTTTTTATACCTTTAGGCAAAAAAGGGAAATAATATATTTGAAAAATATAAACTATTAAATTTATTGAAATTACGTATTGTGTATAAAGAAATAAAATCAAGCAAAGTTCGATAAGCTTCGAAGTTACCAAAAATCCAAACAATTTCTTAACAATTAAGAAATTGACAATACAGAGTATATTTAAATAAAATTAAGGAAATAAAAATTGAAACTTAATATGCAAGCTAAGTGAAAACCCCGTCATAACTATTTATTAACAGGAGATCGTTTTAGGATCCGCCTGGAATCGGACAAGTCCACCTCCCTCTTGGACAAATCCATTGCCTACTAACCAACCTTAGTGTCCATCAAAATAAATGGAAATAGTTTACTTGACCTAAAAGTACACCAACTTTACAGAGAAAAGAGACTTTTATTACACCATTATGTGTATTTATATATTTTTTTTTTTTTTTCAAAATTGAGACTAATCGTACTCGTACAAATTGAACCAACACTTACCTAATATCAATATAACACATGGAATCAAATCTCCTATGTTTCTTGCTAATGCTGAACAACTAGTCTCTATTTGTATGATGAATCCTTCAAAATATTATAAATTTAGAGGATCTGACACGGGTCCTACAACATATTCCGAATGAGAGAAATACTCATGTCTTAGCTTAGCACAAGGAATTTTGTCTTCTTCATTTTGGTTGAAACTCTACTCCTCCAATTGAGAATTTGCCTATCTCAAAGAGATTCCAGGTCTCCATCACTTGGGCTTCAACATATATTTCCTCCACATTGAAAAAAATTCCCCATTTCTATTTCCATCCATTCATCAACTCTTCTTTTGCACACTGAAGGGAAACAAATTCGCAGGACTTTTCATTTTTCCTCAACCACACATTTAATAAATCTAACAACTAAATTACCAATTAAAGTATCATCAAATCCCTTTGGATATAAGTTGAAAAAAAGATACATAACCTATTTTGTACTCTTTGACAATATTTGACTTGGAATCATGCACTAATATAAAGTGAGCCAGCAGCCCAGAAATAAGCCACTTTTGAGAACTTGCAAAAATAATAGCTTTTCTAAATATATATAGTTAAGTGGCTAAGTGGTTTGTGTAGGGCCTCTTGAGGTTCTATACGCCATTTTACACCTAAGGTATAATTTGCGTCGTGACAAACTTGGTATTACAACACAAAATTTAGAAAAGTCCTAGGATGTCTTATAAGCCACTTCAAGTAGAGTCTTGTTCATGATTGTGAAGGGTTCCATATTTTTGTATAGGAAACTATAGGACGTTTAGGAAATTCCACTTCTTTCATTATTCTAAAATACTGCAATAGAGTGTAACTCTATATATCTCTCTCCTAATCCTTTTTCGAGGCTATTTAGGAAACGGCCCCTTGAAGAGTACACATTAGAAGGAAAGTGGGTGAGAATGTGTAACGAGAAGCTCCTCAAGCTACTAAAGAAGCTCTACAAGTTCTGACTGACTCATTGGCAGACAAGTGACTAATGCGGAGTTTTGAGCTGCTTTTCAAGTGTTGGCTCAAGCCATGACGACTCAATCTATGAGGGAGATTGTTGTCCTCATGAACCCACATGTGTGTACGTCAACAGCTAGAGTGAGGGACTTCACTAGAATGAATCCCCTAGAGTTTCATAGTTCTAATATTGAGGAAGATCCTCAAGAGTTTATTGATGAAGTGTATATGGTTTTGATGATCATGGGAGTGACGCCGGTGGAAAAGGAAATATTGTCTTGCTTACCAACTTAAGGGTGTTTCCCAAGTTTGGTTCAACCAAGAGAGGGTGGTTGATGCGGGTCCTCTTTATTGGAATAGGTTCAAAGTTTCTTTCCTTGATAATGTCACACCCTGAGCCTACACCCTGGGCATAACTGGCACTCGAGAACTATTGCTGGTTCCCAAGCGAACCCTTGGCTTGACTCAACTCTCAGTGGAAGACTTACTCAACAATAAAGAAACCTCAAATATAACTCAACTCATAAAGACATCATTACTAAAATTAGCTTAGCTCAAAATAGTCTAAATTGTTCAGTAACATAACTGTTCAACTCAAGTCACATTTAACAATAGAATGAAAAGACTCCTCAAAACACTACTGTCTATGAAGCCTCTAATGACAATGATGGAAGTCAGGACAAGACCCACGACATCCTAACAAAACTGGAAAGTAAATGGGAATCCTCCGGAAGCAATTAGGCTCACCAAAGCAACTCTGGAACTGCAATTGGTATCAACGGAGCTCATGTTGATAATCCTGGTTACCTGTATCTGAATCATGAAAGATGCAGGCCAAATCACGTTAGTACATGGAATGTATGAGCATGCAAGGGGAACTCTAAAACACAAACATAAGCTGGAACTAGTAAAAAAAGGAAGAACATACTCACCTCACCTCACCTCAACTCAACTCAACTCAAGATACTCAAACTCAGAAATACTAAACTCAATTCAATATAAAAGCAACAATAAAGATGCATTATAAATAAAGCCTTTAAAATAGTAGGTAATACCTCAATGTATTTAAAAATACAATAATAACTCTTCAAGAAACTAACCAAGAACCTCAATACATGGATTGTCATTGTCATGGATGAAATATGTTAGTGTAAATTTTTAATGATAACCTATTTCCTTTTAGGACAAACGTATCATCAAAAAGGAAAGAATAAAAAATGAATCATGGATCCCTCATCAATCAATTGAAGATTATCAATCAAGGATCCTAATTGATTAACTATCAATCAAGGATCCAAATGAAGATCATCAGAAACCACAGATCATAAAGGCGCCAATCAAGGAAGATCTTAACTCAAGGAACTATCCAAATAAAGATCCTTAGAAAGCATAGATCACAAAAGAAGCTAATCAAGGAAAGATGAATATCTCGACATCCCAACAATGACGGATACAACAACTACATTCCAATCAACATTCAATTAAGGAAGACCGAAGATATCAAACTTACACTCAATCAAAGAAGTTAAAGATTCAAGGCTAAACTGAAGAACTCAACGGCTACAATCAACACCAATTAAGGAAGTTGCAAAAGAATCAAGACTGAAAATCAGCCTGGAGCTTTATTCTTGGAAAATAAGGATCCCTTGCTTTCTTTTCCAAGGATCAAAATCTCTTGGGTTTGTCATCTCTTCATAGGAAAGATTCAAAACCCCAAACACTATAAATGAAGGGTCGATTGCCGGAAGCAATTGTACAACAAGTATGAATCATCTCACATTCCCTACTCTACTTTTATCAAGCATTGTATTACTTAGTTTTACTCTGTAAACAAAAAAGAGAGGAGAGAAAAATATTGCTGGTAAGGCTTTGTATCAAAGAAAAAAGGAGTGAAACAAATACTGAGTGTAAACAATTTACACTCATCTCTGTACTCACACCAAAAGTTACAAAAGCTTGAAGAGAACGCATTTGCAACCCAAGGGGACTGGACGTAGGAACCACATTGAATCCCTACTAGTATAAAAATATTTTGTGTCAAGTTTACTTTTCAGTTTTTAATTACATTCCTCTGCTATCAGTAGTCGACTAAGGAACATCTTAAGTCAACTAATCTTAAGGAAAATCAGAAAAAAGCGCAATTCACCCAACTCTTGCACTTTCAATTGGTATCAGAGCCTCGTCTCACAAAAAATCTATCTAACGACATGTGAGAAAAAGATCATGGCTCAACAAATTATGGGCGCACTATTTCAAGAAGGAACCTCAAACAAGTCCCCCTTACTTTAATGGGAAACATTCTTCTCATTGGAAAGTAAGAATGGAAACCTTTATAAAATCCTATGATGTGAAGGTTTGGAAAGTTATCAAGCTTGGTGATATTCCTATTCCTATCTCGAAAAGCTCAGACGAAAGTCAATCCTCTACTACTCCAAGCTTGGAGAACTACACAAATGAACAGATAGAGGTTATTCAAATAAACTCCAAAGCAAAAAATATTCTTTATAATGCTATCAGTTGTGAGGAATATGAAAAGATGTCATGTTGTGACACTTCCAAATAGATGTGGGATAAACTAGAGGTTACCTATGAAGGAACTGATAAAGTAAAAGAAACCATCATCAGCTTGCTAGTATATGAATGTGAACTCTTTCAAATGAAGGAAGGAGAAACAATTGAAAGCATGTTTGCCTGACTAAGTAAGATCATTGGAGAACTCAAAGCTTCAGGAAAAATATATCCTCCCATAGAACATATACGAAGAGTTCTTCTAAGCTTACCACCTCAATGGCACGCCAAAGTTGTTGCTCTCGAAAGCATGAACTTAAATACTCTAACCTATGATGTGGTAAGAGGAGATCTAATAGCTTTTGAGAAAACTCATTTCAACAAAAAGGGCCAAGAAGAATCCAAAAATAAAAAGGTGGCATTCAAATCTATTCAAGATGACAAAGGAGTAAAAAGAACTAGCAGAAGATGAAATTGCTCTAATTACAAGATCAGAAATGCAATCCTTTAGAAATTCCAGGAACAGCAGAAGAGGAAGAAATTTTGGAAAAGGAAAGTATATAACTGACTAATCAACAAATAATGGAAAATGCTATGAATGTGGGAAATATGGTCACATAGCCAGTGAATGTCTAGAAGCAAAGAAAAATTACACTCAAGGAAATAAGAAGAACAAAGAACTAAGCTGCTGGAGTGATGAAGACTACTTTGAAAATGAACATGAAGAAATTGGAAACATATGCTTCATGGCTATTGGAGAATCGAGCACTGAGGAACACCGCAAGAAATCAAAAGGAAAATGGTACCTGAATAGCAGATGTTCAAATAACATGACATGAGATAAAAATCTGTTCAAATTTGTTTTTTAATATAAAGGAGGAAACATTCATTTTGGTGACAACTCAAAAGGAATGGTAATTGGTATTAGTACAGTCTCGTTTAATGATTCATGTGATATTTCAAATGTTTATTTAGTGACAGGACTCAAATACAATCTACTAAGTATTATTCAACTATGCGATTGAAATCTAGAAGTTCAATTTCAAAAGAATCGATGCTTAATAAAAGATTCTTCTGAAAAAAATCTACTACAAGGGAGCAGAGAAAAGAATGTATACATTCCCGACTCTGTAAAAAATAATGCAGAACATATTTGCCTAGCGTCAATGTCTAATGATCCCTGGATTTGGCACAAGAAACTTGGCCATGCAAGCATGCGACTAATTGAGAAACTAGCTAAAAGTGAACTGGTAATTGGATTACCTAAGCTGGACTACTCAAAAGATCACATTTGCGACGCATGCCAAACGGGAAAACAAACAAGAAACTCATTTTCTGGTAAGGACATTGTCTCCACAAATAAACCACTTCAACTCCTACACATGGATTTATTTGGATCCACCAGAACATTCAACATCGGAGGTAAAAGGTCCGCAATTGTAATAGTTGATGATTACTCTTGCTTTACTTGGGTATGTTTTTATTTCACAAGGATGATACATTAAAATTTTTTGAGTTTTTTTTGTGAGAAAGTTAAAATTTGTTCAAAGAGATAAAGTTTTAATGATAACCTATTTCCTTTCAGGACAAACGTGTCATCAAAAAGGAAAGAATAAAAAATGAATCATGGATCCCTCATAAATCAATTGAAGATTATCAATCAAGGATCCTAATCGATTAAACATCAATCAAGGATCAAAATTAAGATCATTAGACACCACAGATCACAAAGGCGCCAATCAAGGAAGATCTCGACTTAAGGAATTGTCCAAATAAAGAGCCTTAGAAAGAACAGATCACAAAAAAAGCTAATAAATGAAATATGAATATCTCGACATCCAAACAAAGACGGATAGAACAACTACATTCCAATCAACATTCAATCAAGAAGGACTGAAGATATCAAACTTACACTCAATCAAGGAAGCTAAAGATTCAAGGCTAAACTGAAGAACTCAATGGCTACAATCAACACTCAATCAAGGAAGCTGCAAAAGAATCAAGACTGAAAATCAGCCTTGAGATTTATTCTTGGAAAATAAGGATTCCTTGGAAAATGTAGAGCATGATTATCTGATTAACTGACCTAGAAAGTATAATTCATGAACTAAGAGAATTCATACAAACTAGGGTTCTGAGTTTCATGCAAGGAACTAAGAAGATTTTCCAAAAAAACAATCTTATTCGATTTAGGATACTACAATAGATAAATTACAACAATTGTCCAAGGTTTTAGAAACCCTAGGTCTAAACAAGCTATGGAGAATCAAGAATATGACTAAATTCTAGAGACCTAGTGGATGAAAGGAACCCACTAGAGAAATCCCACATACCTGGTGACAAAATCTATGGAGAAATCCTTTGATTTCGTGGCTGAAACTGGAAGAACACTACTACTTGTTCTTGGGAGGTTTGGTCGACTTTATCCTCTTCTTTTTGCTCTAAGTTTGGATGATTTTCGGTGAATAAGGGTTTTGGGTACGTCTGACTAAGTTATTAGGCTTAGACTGAGTTAAACAATGTAGTTTAGGAATTAAACGACGTATTTTAAGGGCCCCAATGCATAGGAAAAAAACCTAAATGATCCTAGCTTAAAAGATAACAAAGCCATCCATGGAGGGACCTAAGGACCGTCATTTAGACTACCAACCGTCAACTGCGGTCGTGGTTTGTGGTCTGCCCGACAAAGCTTGACTAAAATGAGCATAACTTTTTACTCGAAGCTAAAGATTTAGCAAATTCAGCGGCATTGGAAAGAGGATTCTATTATATTTAATTTGATAGGTCATGTACTACCAAATTCATTTTTGTGCTAAAAGATATGATTGTTTGAAGTTGACCCAACATACAATTCCCTCCAATTTGTTGTTGACCCTCACCTACGGTTCGTATGTCCAACCACAAACTGTATTGGTCAACCATGGGTGGGATCAGAGACCATAAACATTTGGGCCTTAACGATGGAACCCCACCTACGGTCTGTGGTTCTACTTACAGTCCGTGGGTGGTTCCGTCGGTACTGGCATCCGTTTTCTGAAAACTAGGATTTTCTTCATTTTGAGGTACGAGGTGTAACATTATCTCTCCCTTGGGAACATTCATCCTCGAATGAAGTCTAAACAAGCTGAGTATGAAAGGAATAAGCTGCAATCCCTACAACTAAGTACTATAAATTGATATCTAACTGAACTGAGTTTCAAAAACATGCAAATATGCTGAAATGCAAGAACACATGGAGGAACAGGATACTGAGACTAAATTTAGAGCAGAGTAAACTATGAGACTGGAGAGGAACTATTACCTGAAGTTGAAATAGAATCGGAAGGAAAAAGATGAGGATACTTGGCCTTCAATACTGCTTCTGCTTCCAAGTAGTTGCCTCTATGGACCGACTCTTCCACAAAACCTTCACTGAAGAGACTACTTTATTCCTCAACCTATGAACCTGATGGTCAAGAATCTCAACTGGCACCTTTTCATAAGTGAGGCTATCCTTCACAGCCACACTCTTTAATGGTACTATCATTACTGGATCACCCACACACTTCTTTAACAAGGAAATTTGAAAGCCTGGATGAACCCCTGCTAGTTCTGCTGGCAACTCTAACTCATAAGCCACATTACCAACCCTTTGCAGGATTTTGTAAGGACCTACATATCTAGGATGAACTTCCCTTTCTTGCCAAATCTCATCACCCCTTTAATAGGTAAAACTTTCAGAAAAACCCAATCATCGATCTCTAACTCTATGTCCCTTCTCCTCACATATGCATAGGACTTCTGATGACTCTGGTTTGTCTTTAGTCTATCTCTAATGAGTTGAACTTTCTTCATTGCCTCATGAACCGAATATCGCCCAATAAAGGCTGCTTTACCTACTTCGAACCAACCAACTGGAGATCTGCATATACACCCGTATAATGCCTCATAAGGGGCCGTCTAAATACTGGAATGAAAGCTATTATTATAGGCGAACTCTTTGAGGGGTAGGTGATTATCCCAACTGCCCTTGAAATCGATCACGCAAGCTCTCAACATGTCCTCTAAGGTATGAATGGTAAATGTTGTACTGAGATTTACCTAAGTACTAAGACCTATCTGAAATGATTTCTAAAAATGAGAGGTAAATTGAGGACCTCTATCTTAGATGATAGACAAAGGAACCCCATGCAACCTGACTATCTCATTAATGTAGAGTTTAGCGTAGTCCTTCTCTGAATTTGTAGTCTTGACAACCAAGAAATGAGAGGACTTAGTAACTCTGTCTACTATCACCCAAATAGAGTTATGTTGTTTAGAATAGGAGGTAAACCCGTAACGAATTCCATGTTTATTACTTCCCACTTCCATGTAGGAATGTTAATCTCTTGGGTCATACCTCCTAGTTTCTGATGTTCTACCCTAACCTATTGGCAATTACGAAACTTAGCCACAAAGTTTGCTATATCCCTCTTCATGACGTTCCACCAAAAGACTTCCCGTAGACCATGGTATATCTTAGTGGCACTTGGATGGATAGAATACATGGTGTTATGGGCTTCTGTAAGGATCTGTTGCCTCAACTCGTGCCTTAGGAACACACAAGTGACCCTGGTAACGAAGCACACCATCTCCCCCTTGGGAGAAAACCTCTATTTTCTACTGATGAAATACACCTTTCAACTGAAGCAATATAGGATCACTATCTTGTTTTTCCTTAACCTCTTCTACTAATGAAAATTATGATCTATTCTGGACTATCACACCGCCATCTGACATGTCCATAAGACCAACTCCTAAGCGAGCAAGTCAGTGAGCATCTTTTGCTAATTCCTTCTTTTCTTCCTCAACATGTGCTACACTACCCATAGACAGTCTGCTGAGAGCATTAGTCACTACATTTTCCTTACCAGGATAGTAAAGCACATTCATGTCCTAGTCCTTGAGAAATTCAAGCCACCTCCTTTGACGAAGGTTCAACTCTTTCTGGGTGAACATATACTAGAGGCTTTTATGGTCTATGAACACATCCACGTGAACACCATACAAATAATATCTCCAAATATTTAGGGGAAATACTATGGCTGTAAGCTCGAGGTCATTAGTCAGGTAGTTCTTCTCATGAACCTTGAGTTGTCTAAAAGCATAAATTATGACCTTACCTCGCTGGATCAACACACAACCTAGGCTGACCCTGGATGCATCACAATAGATTACATAACCATCTAAACCATCTGGTAGAGGCAAGACAGGAGTTGTAGTCAACCTAGTCTTTAGTTCTGAGAAGTTTTTCTCGCACTCAGCTGACCACCGAAATTTGACCTTCTTCTGAGTCAACTTGGTCAACAGGTAACCTATGGATGAAAATCCTTCGACAAATCTCATGTAATAACTAGCCAAACCTAAGAAATATCTAATATCTGTTGGAGAGGTGGGTCTAGGCCAATTCCGTACCACTTCAACTTTCTAAGAATCCACTCAAATCCTTTGTTGGATACCACATGACCAAGGAAAGCAACGGACTGTAACCAAAATTCACATTTGTTGAACTTAACGAATAACTGGCAATCCTTGAGAGTCTATAAAACAACTCTCGGATGAGTCAGATGCTCTTCCTCACTCCGAGAATAAATGAGGATATCGTCAATAAAGACGATAACGAGCAAGTCCAAATACTATTTGAACACCCTATTCATTAAATCCATGAAAGCTGTAGGAGCATTTGTTAGTCTGAAAGCAATAACTAGAAATTCATAATGACCATACCCAGTTCTGAAGGCTGTCTTCGGAATGTCACTATCTCTTTCTCTAAGTTGATGATAGCCGGATCTAAGGTCTACCTTAGAAAAGCAACTAGCACCCTAAAGTTGGTCGAACAAGTCATAAATCCGAGGGATGGGATACTTATTCTTGATTGTGACTTTGTTTAACAGACGATAGTCAATGCACATCCTGAGAGGTCCTTTTCAATCACGAAAAACATTGGTGCGCCCCGTGGAGATATACTGGTATGATGAAGTGCTTATCTAGAAGGTCTTTCAACTGCTCTCTCAATTCCATAAGCTCGGTTGGAGCCATTCTGTAAGGAGGAATCGATATAGGCTAGGTATTGGGAAGGAGATCAATTCCAAAGTTGATTTCCATTTTTGGAGGAACTCCAGGAAGATCTTCTGGAAATTCATTTACTACTGGGACTGACTCAAGAGTTGGGGTTTCAGAGTGTGATTCCTTAACTAGAACAAGATGATAGATATACCCTTTAGAGATCATCTTCATAGCCTAAAGGTAAGAGATAAACCGACCCATAGGCAGTGAGCTACTACCCTTCCATTCTAAGACTAGCTCGTTTGGAAACTGAAACCAAATGATCCTAATTCTACAATCGACTGAGGCATAACATGAATGTAATCAATCTATGCCTAGAATGATATCAAAATCTACCATTTCTAACTCTACAAGGTCTACTGAGGTGACTTTGTGAGAGACCATGACAAGATAATTTTTGTGTACCCGTCTAGCTATGCTTGGGTCCCCAACGGGAGTAGAGATTGAGAAGGGTTCTGAGAGAGTTTCTGGGCTGACACTGAAGTTTATTTCTATATAGGGAGTTACAAAAGACATAGTGTCCCCTAGGTATAAAAATACATAAACATCTAAATGAAAGACTCGTAACGTACCAGTGACCATTTAAGAAGAATATTCCTGGTCCTGGCGAGCTTGGAGAGCATACAACCTGTTCTGGCACTGACCGCCACTTGTACTAGACGAAACACCCTACTGAGTTGGGCGAATTGCTGGTGCTGCTGGAGATGTTGACTGAGCCCTATTGTTGTTGCCTCCTTTCCACTGCCTGGCAGAAGTACAGTCCTTTAACCTATGTCCAGACTGACCACACCCAAAATACCCTTCTCTGCCAGCAAGACAGTTACCCAGTTGGTTCTTACCACACTTTGGACAAGTTGGGAAAGTCCTGTTACCTCAAGCGCTCCCCTGGGACTTAGAGCCTGATGCTCTACCTTTCTAATCCTGTCGAAACCTGGGGGATGGAGCATTATCTGATGATGGTGTTGGGGCTTTAGACCTCTGCTGAAACTGTGAGAGATTCCCATTGCCTGACTTGTGCTAAGAGTACTCATAGTTGCTTCTAGCCTTTTTGTTGTCCTTAGCCATTTCCCTAAGCTTATCTCCCTCAACCGGCTGAGCATGAGTCATTAGCCTGGAGATATCCATTTCCCCTAGAAGTATAATATTCCTGCACTCTGTCTTCACCAAATCGGATACCCCAAACAAGAACTTACTCATTTGTGCCCTCAGATTGGCAACCATGTGTGGAGCATACCTGTAGAGTTGAGTGAACTTTAGTCCGTATTCTTGGACTGACATGGTACCCTACCTCAAATTAATAAAATCCTAAGCCTTAGCCTCTCTCAACTTCCTTGGGAAGAACCTGTCCAAATAAGCTCCAGTAAAAACACTCTCAAGTCACATGAGCTGCATCCACACCCCTATTGTCTTTCCACTATGTAAACCATATGTGAGCAACATCCTTAAGCTGGTAGGATGCCAACTCCATCCTATCATATCCAGTCACTTGCACCGCTCCGAAAATCTTCTTGACCTCATCAATGATGTTTTATGGGTCCACATCAACCTTTGACCCTAGAAATTCAGGTGGATTCATACGAACAAAGTCTCGAACCCTAGCTGTGGTTGATTCACCATTAATGTTTGTAGAAACTAGGGGCTGCTGATTGTTTTGATTGGCTACACCCTGAGCCAAGAGCTGGATCAGATTCCAAAATTCTGCATTTGAAACCTGATTAATAACATTTCAAAAACACTTCATCCGATTCTAAGAATCAGCGGTCGTTAATCAGTATATAACCCAATTAAATGAGTTAGGGTCAAATCCCACATGGAGCGGTACACGTTTCAGAGAAGTATGAACATGATCAAATTAGTCATAGGAATAAAAATTATTGAGTAAAGACATCATTCAAATTAAGGGGTGATACGAATGTCAAATAGGGGGTTTGGGTTTTGATTATCAACTACAAATAACAGTCACAACAATACAAATTAACAATAATGAAATGGGTTCTTGGGATGTGATTGATTATGGCTAATATAGACAAATGGGTAATTGCAACTATTAGTAAATAGCTAGATATTAGTGAGTAGGCTAGGCTATCGTGGAGGTAAATTTTCCCTCGAACAATTTACCCCGAATCAAGTGATTTCTCTCGAACATCAACAAGCATGCTAAATAAAACCAGCCCACACCTTAATCCATTCACTCTCTCGACCTAAATGTGTGGGATTGTGTTTAGGATTCACTCTATCGAGCTGAACCCAGGTAAACCCAATACCCACAAACCATCAATCAATAATTTTAGTTCTAAAACCTCTCTCTCTCTCGCAAGCCAAGAACACAAACATAGATATGCATTTGCAACAAAAATTCTTAAATTAAACCACAATTAATGATTTAACTCACTTTTAAATAGCATTTAAACTAACAATTAGCAATACCTATAAGCTAAATCACCCATAATCACATAATCAAACTCCAAGAATTGAGGTTTTAGCTAGACATCATAAAAAGGTAAAAACCGTTACAAAAGTGATTGTCCATCAACTAGGTAAGAGCGATTTCATCGTTACAATGCTCCAATTTGAAGATTCTCAAAGTCTCACTTCCAATTTCTTAAAAGTGAATTTCTTCAATCCTTCAAAGCTAAGGAAAACTAAAGAAAACTGTCTCCAGGTGCTCAAAACATAACAATAATGTTTGAAGAAGGATTAAAGATCCTAAACTAAATGTTCAAAAATGTATATATAGTCGCTGAAAATAAGCTACGAAAGCTTATTTGGCGAAGTAAGTCGGGCTCGCCTAACCACAAGCCGCCCTTTGGTCTCTTCCATCGCTCTTCTGCCTTAGCATTCAGCATCCTCAAGGTCTGTAACCTTGAGCGATCTATCACTGCATCGCAGAACTACTTGGCGATCCGTCGACTGCTCCTTTCTCTCACCGACTTGGTTTCTTCCCTCAGGACTTGGCACACTGGAACTTTAGGTGTTCAGATGATCCACTCGGCGACACGTCGAGTGCTCTTGGAAATCCTCAGGCTTGCCCATCTTCATTTCTTCAGCCTGTTTTGTTCCTTTTTGCTTGTTAGTGTCCTTGCTTTGTTCCACAATCCATATACCTGAAAATCAACGGTGTTACATTAGTTATTGGCACAATTCAAGCATTTAAGGACACTAAATCTATATAAACAAAGCCCTAATTGAGTCTGAATCTCGAACTCATCAACATCCCCAACTTAAACTTATGCTTGTCTTTAAGTAAAACTCAAGTTCAGCAGTTCAAAAAGGATGTCTCAAACAGTGCTACAAAAGACACACAACAAGACTCAACTTACTCATGCAAGGATAAATTGTGCTTTCAAAGATTCAAGTTGTGACTCACCATTATCAAAGGTACTCAAGTTCACAATACTTGCTTCAAATGCAAGTTCAAGTTCAACAAAGGTACTCAAATGCCCTCAAAACAAAGATGATTCCATATTCATACATAATTCTTCAACAATTTATATTTCCGGAATCACATACAACTCTCACACTTGCAAAGATGAACACATACATGACTTCACCCATAGGTTTGCCCTTATTTTCCAATCAACATTCATTTCGGCTCACTCAAGATCAAAAAGGTCTTTTCAAGGCTTGTAACAGGGCTGAGCGTAAAGGTCTGGTCATTTAGGCTCAGTGGTTTCTATCCTTATGAAATGTGGTATGAACATCACTTTCCTTCCTTTTCTTCAGCATTTTCACTTATGCTCAAAACTCACCCCAGTATTCACTAATACCGAACACCCCATTTCTTTTGCAACTTTCACAACTTTTTCATTCTTTTTCTTTTGCTTTCTTTTTTTCTTTCTTTTTTTTTTATATGGAGGGGTTCCATTTTTGTCAAGTCCATGGATAAAGGGGGAATTCTTCACACTTCTTGATTTACCTCCTATTTTCACCACACCCCCAACTTAGGCTTTTGGCCTAAGTTGGCTATTCAAACAAACCACACTTCATGAGGATTATGGGCGAATGGATAAGGAGGGGTCTCGATTGCTCAAGTTTCTTCCAAGAAAAGAATAAGGCTCAGAAGGGGTTCAAGCAAAGTACAGACATCTCACAAGGTTGGCCAAAAAAGAGGTACATTGTCAAATTGTTTCACTCTTCAAAATTGTTGCCTAAGATCATTTCAAGATGTTGTATCACTTAGTCAACCGGACCAACGGGGCAAATTCTAGATGTCATCACACAAGGTTCACGGTAAGCTCATCACAAAAGGCATTGGCACCAATATCAAACGAGACTCCACACTTTCACTAGTGTGCAATGTTCATCACAAGACACTCCATTCGATAACCGACTAGTCACAACGAGATGCAAAAAGTTAACATATTGTCTATGCAACTTTATTTGGCCTCATCGTAGGTGCACATTCATTTTTGTTTGATTAAGAGCACTATTCAAGTCATCGGTATTGATCCTAACCGATACTTAAATTTGCACAAGAACAGCCACATTCAAACACAATAAGAGGTGGCAATTTTTTTTGAGATAGGTCAAAACCATTATTCAAAACAAGGAGCCATAAGATCAAACATCCACAAAACAATATCAACGCACAATTCAAAACACAAAAACCTAATATATACATAATATAATCACAAGAGATAGGTATGGAAATACCTCACCCCACCACAAATTAAAAGGCAGTTGTCCTCAAATACAACACAAATAAACAAAAGTCAATAAAAATGACAGAGAAGGAGGTAAAGAAAGATCCTTTCTACACAGTCGCTCCATCTATCGGGCCATCAATGCACGGAGTCACATCAACACTAGTTCCACCAGAGCCTGCCATGGGTGTATCTGCCAATGAAATCTGCATGGCTGAATCCACCAGAACCTCATCAACCTCTGTAAGACCGTCATATGTGATCTCCTCTTATGGACCGAGTTGTTCCTCGTCCGTCTCTACCCCAGACACAGCAGCAGTCACTTCCTCGACTCGAACCTCATATTTGGTTGTAGTCGGAGGCATATCCATATCAGCTGGCATGTTGGGGATCTCCACAGTCCGAAAAATCATTGGACATATCTGTGGACTTCGGCTGGTCCACGTCCTTCCTCAGCTCAACAATTGCGGCCTTTAGGGCCGTCACCTCATCAGTGGCCTCCTGACCTCACTCACACACCGTTATCCTTGCCGCAAGGGCATCAATAGACACACTAAAGGGTGTCACAACAGCAGTAAGGGCCCTCACAATCATCCTAGAAATTGTGGCCTCAATCCTGGAAGCACGCCTATCAGCAGAATGGGATAGTTTCCCTATCTGTAGTATTGCAACCAGGGTGAGTGGAGGTCAGGAAGTAGTGGCACTAGCAGCAGACCTAGGAGGCAGGGGAGCAATAGAAGAACTTGGAGTCATAGAAGGATCAACACTAGATATACCAGAAGTCCCAGGGGCCGGAGTAGGAAATACTGCCTCTGCAGGTAAAGTCTCAATGTCCATAGTCGGGGAAGAATCCACAGGGGCTGCCTTGTTCTTCTCAGCCCCGTTCTTTAAATAGTCAGCCTCAATCTGCCAGATGTCGGTAGAGGAGGTGGGAATCACTTCCACATTCTTCTTCGCATCACGGGGCACTCGGGCTTGCCTGCACAATTTGGTGATCAACACTAGAAAAAAGGAGAGAGATTTGGCGCTGCTTGGTGTTGCTTGACCCTCCTGGCCATTCATGTGTAATGATCATGCCCAAATTTATGTGTTTCCTTGCAATGATCGATCTAAGACAAGACGCCTTTGTGTGGCAGAGGATAGAATCGTTCTGGGACGGCATGATAGAACTGCTGATGAAGCGAAACCAATACCTAACTGCTACATTGAGGTCTTTCTTTTCTATGGGTGCTCCAGCCTCGATCCACCTAGGAGTACCATCAGATAACAGAGGAGCCAACCATCCCTTCAAAGTCTCCAAAGACTTTATCTTGATCATGTACTGGTAGTCATCGGCAATGTTGTCAGTGCACTCCAACACAACATTAATATCATTACGGTCACACTTCACCGTCTTTCCCCTAACAACTACATAATCCACTGGTTTGAAGGTTGCAGCCTTCCTTTTTCCTTGTGGAACCAAGGCTCCATATGAGGTGTAAAATTCCCGGACCCAACTAGGTATATAAAATCCCTGGGGTTTAGTGAAAATCTCAAACTTGCGGGCCTTTATATTATTCCATATCTCTGGGTACCGATCTATCACTCCATCCATCGATAACCTCTTTTCCTTAATGATGGTCCTCAGCCCCTCAGTCTTTAATATGTTCATAGATCGGGAAGGAGGACCCTGTGTAGGTGGTGCTTGGACCACAACCTGATCTGAAACATGAGGAGGAGCAGTGGCCTGGGGTGTCCTGATCCTAGACGGATCATTTAACCTTTTAGAGCGCATTTCAACTCTCCGGGCTAACAGTAACTGATAATCCTCTGGCTAAAAAATGGTATCCTGAGGGTCCTGGTGCTCACCCTCACTCTCAGAGGTAGTGAGGTGAGTGTCATACACACCTTCACTATCGGAGCTGACCTCGGATGACTCAGGAGCAAGTGCCTTCCCTTTTTCTTTACCCTTCCCACCTGTGGTACAAAGTTTTGTGGCCTTTACCTTGGATGCAATTGCATCCTCATTGATGGTGATTCCATTTTCCCTCTTGTGGGGTGGCATATGTCGACCTGCTACTTTTGGTCTAGCCATATATGCAAAACACATCGGAAATGGTTAGATATTGTTCAAGAAAAGTGCAGAAAATAGGTTGCAGAAAAACTCTCTGAACCGATCGGTGAGTCACCGAGTCACTTAGGCGAGCCAGATCGAGCTCGCCAAAAGGACTGGATTGGAAAATTCCCATAAAAATAGCATGTCGGCGATGGAAAGGGCCATTCGGTAAATCGCTGACACCACTCGATGAGCTCAGACTAGCCCGTCGAAAGTTACAATATGTTTTAGGGGTTAGGGGCGCAGAAAGGGCGATCAAAAAAGACCATCGGCGAGTCAGTCAGTGCACTCGTCTATGTCAGGCTTCCCGCCAAAAGTTATAGACTCAAACATAACTAACTCAAGAAATTAATGGCGATCTAAGGGGACTGTGGCGAATCGCCGAGTGGTTCGGCGAGCTCGATCCAACTCGCCAGATTTGTCCAACATTGTAATTTTCAACCCCGGCTCCCAAAATTAAGCCCGTAGACCTCGAAAACAAAATCAAACAACATACATACTGAATTAATCCCAAACCCATATGACCCATGCCACCGGGATACTCAAACTTCCCCCGATTTTGCCAAAATTGGCCATTTGATGACTTTTGCCCTTAAGAATGATGTCAAATGCTCCATCATTGAGCAAATTATGTGTTACTCAGACTTCACTTGACTAGACCCAACAACAATTTAATGCAACCCACAAGTTTATGATCAATTTTAGAGCACAAGATTCAGGAAATCAATAATATAAGCATATAAGGCATGATATTGAAACTAAAATAGGCAAACTAGCATATCAAACACAACTTCAGAGTAGGCCCAACACACGTCAAATTCATTTAAGCAATTGCATTTGAGTTTAACCGCTATTTATGAGTTTGGGGTTTGGAAAACCAACCTTTAATGCCAAAATATGATTTTGTAATGCTAGGCGGCAAAGAATTACACTCCGAACAAAAGTTCAACTAGCAAAATGCAAAAAAAATGCAAGAATAGAGAAAAACTATTCAGTTTGCGGCCCTTTCAGCGATATTAGTCGATCTCCCCGTACCACTCCGCTACACGCTGAGTGGTTAATTACCTCGCCAATTTTTACAGGACCTCCAGCTAATTTGGGGGTCCAAACAACAGACAAAGTCGCGATCTCTGACCTGTTCAGTGACTCGCTGATTTGTCCATGGGCCCATCGAGTTTTACAGACTCCATCCTTATATTTTCTTGAATCCAATAGCGGTCCAAGTGGGGTTCGCCGACCTCTTCAGTGAGTCGCCGACTGGACTCTTGGTTCACTAACCTATAATTTTCAAACACATTCCACACTTCAACTTGCACAATCAACACACATTATTTCAAAAAACACTAATAAAATAATAAAAACTTGGGTTTCCCCCCAAGCAATGCCTTAGTTAACGTCGCGGCACAACGCAAGTAACCACTCAAACTTCATTCTTGGGGCTTCCCATAGTATCACTAGGCAACCGCTTTGTTATCTTAGGTAGAGACGAGACAACATATGACCCATTTGGGTCTCTAGTAGCTTAATAGATACAAAATGTGAAGCACTCAATTGATTAATCATTGAGACATTCTCTTTTATATATTTTAACACTCTGTCGTGTTCCTTGACTTTGTGGAGAATGAGTGAGAGTATCTCTTCTACCTGTCCACCCGCACGATCCTTGGGCTTTCTATGCTCATGAGAAGGAATGTACCTATCTTTCGTTTTGTACTATACTTCAAATTCCATAATATTTTTGGCCAAGAGATCCAGCTAAGTCAACATTTTGGCTAGATTCTGATCCCTCTCTTTCTCCTTGTTGGTCTTAGTCATTCGATCAAGGAGTTGGGCTACTATTGCATAAGGTTGTTGTGTTAGACCACCCGGATAAAGTTGGTCAGCCACTCTTCTGTTCTCAGGACCAAGACATCTATAGAAACAATCTAGTAGCATCTTATATGGGATTCCATGAGTTGGGCATTGCAGCAATAGTGTCTTAAATCTCAGCCACAACTCATGGATCGTCTCACCCTCCAAGTTCTTGAAATTTAGAATGTTATCCTTATGAATCACCACCTTTGAAGGAAGGTGGTCCACTTGGTTACTGTTGCTACTAGATATGATCATTTCCTCTGTTCAACAAATAACACAAAAACCGAAACTAAAAATAAGTAGATTCAGCTATGACTAAAAAGAACACAATTCAACTTCACTAAAAGAACATCAAACAACAGCACTCCCCAGCAGTGGCGCCATTTTGATTAAAAGCATTTCAAGGACACTTAATCCAATTTTAAGCGTCATCGATCGTTAATCGGTATATAACCAAACTAAATGAGTTAGGGTCGAATCCCACAGGGAGAATTACATGTTTCAGATTCAATTAGGAGTATGAGCATGATCGAAATAGTCATAAGAATAAAAAATTATCGAGTAAAGACATCATTCAAATGAAGGGGTGTCACAAATGTCAAATGGGGGGTTTTGGTTTTGATTATCAACAGCAAACAACAGTCACAACAATACGAATTAACAATAATGAAATGGGTTCTTGGGATGTGATCGATTATGGGCTAATATATACAAATGGGTAATTGCAATTATTAGTAAATAGCTAGATATTAGTGAGTAGGCTAGGCTATAGTAGAGGTAAATTTTCTCTTGAACAATTTACCCCGAATCAAGTGATTTCTCTCAAACATCAACAAACTTGCAAAATAAGACTAGCCCACACCTTAATCCATTCACTCTCTAGAGCTAAATGTGTGCGATTGGGTTTAGGATTCACTCTCTTGAGTTAAACCCAGGTGAACCCAATACCCATAAACCATCAATCAATAATTTTAGTTCAAAACCTCTCTCTCGAGCAAGCCAAGAACACAAACATAGAACTGCATTTACAACTACAATTTATAAATTAAACCAGAATTAATGATTGAACTCACTTTTAAATAGCATTTAAACTAACAATTAGCAATACCCATAAGCTAGATCAGCCTATAATCATATAATCACACCCCAAGAATTGCGGTTTTAGCTAGACATCATAAAAAGGTAAAAATTGTTAGCAAATTAATTGTCCATCAACTGGGTAAGAGTAGCTTCGTTCTTACAATACTCCAATTTGAAGATCTCTAAGACCCACTTCCAATTTCTCAATAGTGAATTTCTTCAATCCATCAAAGCTAAGGAAACTAGAGAAAACTATCTCCAGGTGCTCAAAACATAACAGTAATGTCTGAAGATAGATAAAAGATCCTAAACTAAATGTTCAAAAATGTATTTATAGTCACCGAAAATAAGCTACGAAAGCTCATTCGGTGAAGTAAGTCGGACTCGCTGAACCACTCAGTGAGCCACCCTTTGGTCTCTTCCATCGCCCTTCTGCCTTGGCATTCAACATCCTCAAGTTCTGTAACTTTGGGCGATCAATCACTACATTGCGGAACTACTCGGCGACCCACCAACTGTTCCTTTCTCTCACCGACTTGGTTTCCTCCCCCAGGGATTGGCACACTGGAACTTTAAGCGGTCAGATGAGCCACTCGACGACATGTTGAGTGCTCTTTGTGATCCTCAGGCTCACCCATCTTTATTTCTTCAACCTATTTTGTTAGTTTTTGCTTGTTAGTGTCCTTGCTTTGTTCCTCAATCCATATACCATAAAATCAAGGGTTTTACATCAGTTATTGGCACAATTTAAGCATTTGAGGACACTAAATCTATATAAATAAATCCCAAAATGAGTCCAAATCTCAGACTTATCAAAACCTTATCGGTTGGGATTGGAGAAACTACATTCGAATTGCGTGCGTACGCTCTACGAGAAGGCATTATCTAAAATGCATAACGATGGATTAGAAAGAATAAGTTGGATCATACCTAACGCAAGATAAGAATACCAAAGAAAGTGTTGTTTTTCATAAAACACTCCATAGCCTCCCTCTCATAGATGTGGTGCACTTCAAACCTATGAAAGAGACTCTACTTTGTGCGACTTTCAGACATCTTAGGACTCTTAAACTTAATGCTCTGATACCAAGTTTATCATGCCCCGAGGCTACCCCCTTGACATAACATGGGACCTAGGATCACGAGTGATCCTATGCTAACTTGAAGCTGGCATATCATAAGTATATTAAAAATATCTAGGAAAACCTGATGTAATGCGGAAGCTAAA
This sequence comes from Solanum verrucosum, assembly GCF_900185275.1. Classification (NCBI taxonomy): domain Eukaryota; kingdom Viridiplantae; phylum Streptophyta; class Magnoliopsida; order Solanales; family Solanaceae; genus Solanum; species Solanum verrucosum. The sequence continues at coordinate 107,014 of NW_026020407.1, forward strand.
TCAAATGATAGTTGGAAGTGGGGAATACCCAACTAGTCTGGACGTATAAAACATGCTAGGAGTTTAATAACAACTAAAGGATTAAACTTAAAATTTCAAGTTGATTCTACTACTATGTCTGAAAAGCCTCCCCCAGCTAACCCTAGTAAAAACTGAAAACTGAAAACTGAATAGAAGACTTAAAATGAAAAGCATATTTGTTGTCCTCGAAGTATCCGGACTCACCACTGAAGTTGCTCTATACGATCGAGAATCGATCTTGTAACAACCCGAGAGCACCCCCGAGCCGTGACCGGCGTATTCACCCTCTCGGAGGTCTTATACAAGCCCTTAGCATTCGTCATAACATTTATCATAGAAAAATAGCGGATAATTTAAAACTTTTTCATAATATAACACAAAAATTAAAAAGTCACCTCATTTAAACCTTTAATACAAAATGGAGTACTACGTCCCAAGGTAGCCATCTTAAAACACGACTACAACACAAGAGGGACACATCCCTTACAATACAAAAGAAACTATTGTCTAGTACATTGAACTTAAGGAAATTCTTTAACATAAAGGTCCTTGAATCTTTAAGGACACACCCGAACTTAGGTATAGTAAGCCAAGCTAATCACTTCTAGAAAAGGCCCTTTAGCCACTACCACCTACACTTGGTGTAAAAAGATGAAGAAGAATGGTGTTAGTACAAGAATGCACTAAGTATGATAATCATGCAAAAACATGCTTTTAAAAGGGACATTTAGTTGGAAACCATGAATCATGCCTTTTTAGAGAAACTTCAACAACATTTAGCACAATAGGAACAATATAAACCACATACATCATCATACACATGGAAACCATTCATAATAGCACATAGAGCCACTTATAACATTTTAGGCACATTCAATGCATACAATACATTACCTTCCTCTTTATCTTAACTTTTTTCCTCAAGCAACCCTTAGGGAATACATAGTGCAATGTATCACCTTAAGGTTACCAAAGGTGAACTTACATATAGCCTTTATCAACCCAACAATATATATTCATAGAGTCATAAGCACACCATAAAACATAGTATTCACATAGGAACCAAGGCTCCATAGGAAGTGTAAAACTCCCGGACCTAACTAGGCATATAAAAACCCTGGGGTTTAGTGAAAATCTCAAACCTGCGGGCCTTTATATTATGCCATATCTCTGGGTACCGATCTATCACTCCATCCATCGACAACCTCTTTTCCTCAATGATGGTCCTCAGACCCTCAGTCTTTAATATGTTCATAGATCGGGAAGGAGGACCCTGTGTAGGTGGTGCTTGGACCACAACCTGATCTGGAACATGAGGAGGAGCAGTGGCCTGGGGTGTCCTGATCCTAGACGGATCATTTAACCTTTTAGAGCGCATTTCAACTCTCCGGGCTAACAGTAGATAATTATCCTCTGGCTAAAAAATGGTATCCTTAGGGTCCTGGTGCTCACCCTCACTCTCAGAGGTAGTGAGGTGAATGTCGTACACTCCCTCACTATCGAAGCTGACCTCGGATGACTCAGGAGCAAGTGCCTTCCCTTTTTCTTTACCCTTCCCACCTGTGGTACAAAATTTTGTGGCCTTTGCCTTGGATGCAACTGCATCCTCATTGATGGTGATTCCATTTTCTCTCTTGTGGGGTGGCATATGTCGACCTGCTACTTTTGGTCTAGCCATATCTGCAAAATACATCGGAAATGGTTAGATATTGTTCAAGAAAAGTGCAGAAAATAGGTTGCAGAAAAACTCTCTGAACCGATCGGTGAGTCACCGAGTCACTTAGGCGAGCCAGATCGAGCTCGCCAAAAGGACTGGCATGGAAAATTCCCATAAAAATAGCATGTCGGCGATGGAAAGGGCCATTCGGTAAATCACCGACACCACTCGATGAGCTCAGACTAGCCCGTCGAAAGTTACAATATGTTTTAGGGGTTAGGGGCGCAGAAAGGGCGATCAAAAGAGACCTTCGGCTTGTCACTGAGTGTACTCGTCTATCTCAGGCTTCCCGCCAAAAGTTATAGGTTCAAATATAACTAACTCAAGAAATTAAAGGCGATCTAAGGGGACTGTGGCGAATTGCCGAGTGGTTCGGCGAGCTCGATCCAACAGGCTAAATTATCCAACATTCTAATTTTCAACCCCGGCTCCCAAAATTAAGCCCGTAGCCCTCGAAAACAAAATCGAACAACATATATACTGAATTAATCCCAGACCCATAAGACCCATGCCACCGGGATACTCAAACTTCCCCCGATTTTGCCAAAATTGGCCATTTGATGACTTTTGCCCTTAAGAATGATGTCAAATGCTCCATCATTGAGCAAAGTATGTCATTTCTCACAATTGGGGTTACTTTGACTTCACTTGACTAGACCCAACAACAATTTAATGCAACCCACAAGTTTATGATCAATTTTAGAGCACAAGATTCAGGAAATCAATAATATAAGCATATAAGGCATGATATCGAAACTAAAATAGGCAAACTAGCACATCAAACACAACTTCAGAGTAGGCCCAACACACGTCAAATTCATTTAAGCAATTGCATTTGAGTTTAACCGCTATTTACGAGTTTGGGGTTTGGAAAACCAACCTTTAATGCCAAAATATGATTTTTTAATGCTAGGCAGCAAAGAATTACACTCCGAACAAAAGATCAAGTAGCAAAATGCAAAAAAATGAAAGAATAAAGAAAAACTAGAGTGCGGGTGTGGTTGTATGAGGCTAAAAGTGAGGGAATATGAAAGAGTTTGAAATTTTAAACCCTTGGCCAATAAAAACTATTCAGTTCGCAGCCCTTTCAGCGATATTAGTCGATCTCGCAGAACCACTCCGCGACACGTTGAGTGGTTAATTACCTCGCCAATTTTTACAGGACCTCCAACTAATTTGGGGGTCCAAACAGCAGACAAAGTCGCGATCTCTGACCTGTTCAGCGAGTCGCTGATTTGTCCATGGGCCCATCGAGTTTTACAGACTCCATCCTTATATTTTCTTGAGTCCAACAGCGGTCCAAGTGGGGTTCGCCGACCTCTTCAGTGAGTCACCGACTGGACTCTTGGTTCACTAAGCTATAATGTTCAAACACATTCCACACTTCAACTTGCACAATCAACACACATTATTTCAAAAAACACTAATAAAATAATAAAAACTTGGGTTTCCCCCCAAGCAACGCCTAAGTTAACGTCGTGGCACGACGCAAATACCCACTCAAACTTCATTCTTGGGGCTTCCCATAGTATCACTAGGCAACCCCCCTTGTTATCTTGGGTAGAGACGAGACAACATATTACCCATTTGGGTCTCCAGTAGCTTAATAGATACAAAATGTGAAGCAGTCAGTTGATTAATCATTTAGAAATTCTCTTTTATCTCTTTCAACACTCTGTTGTGTTACTTGACTTTGTGGAGAATGAGTGAGAGTATCTCTTCTACCTGTCCACCCGCACGATCCTTGGGCTTTCTATGCTCATGAGAAAGAATGTACCTATCTTTCTTTTTGTACAATACTTCAAATTCCATAATATTTTTGGCCAACATATCCAACTAAGTCAACATTTTGGCTAGATACTGATCCCTCTCTTGCTCATTGTTGGTCTTAGTCATGCGATCGAGGAGTTGGGCTACTATTGCATAAGGTTGTCCTGTTAGACCACCCAGATAAAGTTGGTCAGCCACTCTTCTGTTCTCAGGACCAAGACCTCTATAGAAACAATCTAGTAACATCTTATCTGGGATTCCATAAGTTGGGCATTGCAGCAATAATGTCTTAAATCTCAGCCACAACTCATGGATTGTCTCACCCTCCAAGTTCTTGAAATTTAGGATGTTATCCCTATAAATCACCACCTTTGAAGGAGGGTAGTCCACTTGGTTACTGTTGCAACTAGATATGATCATTTCCTCTGTTCAACAAATAACACAAAAACCAAAACTAAAAATAAGTAGATTCAGCTATGACTAAAAAGAACACAATTCAACTTCACTTAAAGAATTTCAAACAATAGCACTCCCCAGCAGCGGCATCATTTTGATTAAAAGCGTTTCAAAGACACTTCATCCAATTCGAAGCGTCAACGGTCGTTAATCGGTATATAACCCAAATAAATGAGTTAGGGTCGAATCCCACAGGGAGCGATACATGTTTCATATTCAATTGGGAGTATGAGCATGATCAAAATAGTCATAAGAATAAAAAATTATCGAGTAAAGACATCATTCAAATGAAGGGGTGTCACGAATGTCAAATAGGGGGTTTTTGTTTTAATTATCAACTGCAAACAACAGTCACAACAATACGAATTAACAAAAATGAAATGGGTTCTTGGGATGTGATCGATTATGGGCTAATTTAGGCAAATATGTAATTGCAACTATTAGTAAATAGCTAGATATTAGTGAGTAGGCTAGGCTATAGTAGAGGTAAATTTTCTCTTGAACAATTTACCCCGAATCAAGTGATTTCTCTCAAACATCAACAAGCTTGCAAAATAAGACTAGCCCACACCTTAATCCATTCACTCTCTAGAGCTAAATGTGTGCTATTGGGTTTAGGATTCACTCTCTTGAGTTAAACCCAGGTGAACCCAATACCCATAAACCATCAATCAATAATTTTAGTTCTAAACCTCTCTCTCGAGCAAGCCAAGAACACAAACATAGAACTGCATTTGCAACTACAATTGTTAAATTAAACCAGAATTAATGATTGAACTCACTTTTAAATAGCATTTAAACTAACAATTAGCAATATCCATAAGCTAAATCAGCCTATAATCATATAATCACACCCCAAGAATTGCGGTTTTCTCTAGACATCATAAAAAGGTAAAAATTGTTAGCAAATTAATTGTCCATCAACTGGGTAAGAGTAGCTTTGTTCTTACAATGCTCTAATTTGAAGATCTCTAAGACCCACTTCCAATTTCTCAAAAGTGAATTTCTTCAATCCGTCAAAGCTAAGGAAATTAGAGAAAACTATCTCCAGGTGCTCAAAACTTAACAGTAATGTCTGAAGTTAGATAAAAGATCTTAAACTAAGTGTTCAAAAATGTATTTATACTCATCGAAAATAAGCTACGAAAGCCCATTCGGTGAAGTAAGTCGGACTCGCTGAACCACTCAGTGAGCCACCCTTTGGTCTCTTCCATCGCCCTTCTGCCTTGGCATTCAACATCCTCAAGTTCTGTAACTGTGGGCGATCAATCACTACATCGCGAAACTACTCGGCGATCCACCAACTGTTCCTTTCTCTCACCGACTTGGTTTCTTCCCCCAGGGATTGGCACACTGGAACTTTAAGCGGTCAGATGAGCCACTCGGCGACACGTTGAGTGCTCTTTGTGATCCTCAGGCTCACCCTTCTTTATTTCTTCAACCTATTTTGTTAGTTTTTGCTTGTTAGTGTCCTTGCTTTGTTCCTCAATCCATATCCCATAAAATCAAGGGTTTTACATCAGTTATTGGCACAATTTAAGCATTTGAGGACACTACATCTATATAAATAAATCCCAAAATGAGTCCAAATCTCAGACTCATCAAAACCTTATGGATTGGAGAAACTGCATTCGAATTGTGTGCGTACGCTCTACGAGAAGGCATTATCTGAAATGCATAACGACGGATTAGAAAGGATAAGTTGGATCATACCTAACGCAAGATAAGAATACCAAAAAAAGTGTTGTTTTTCATAAAACACTTCATAGCCTCCCTCTCATAGATGTGGTGCACTTCAAACCTATGAAAGAGACTCTACTTTGTGCGACTTTCAGACATCCTAGGACTCTTAAACTTAATGCCCTGATACCAAGTTTATCACGCCCCTAGGCTACCCCCTTGACGTAACACGGGACCTAGGATCACGAGTTATCACATGCTAACCTGAAGCTGGCATATCATAAGTATACTGAAAAATATCTAGGAAAACTTGATGTAATGCGGAAGCTAAATCAAATGATAACTGGAAGTGGGGAATACCCAACTAGTCTGAACGTATAAAACATGCTAGGAGTTTAATAACAACTAAAGGATTAAACTTAACAATTTAAGTTGATTCTACTACTATGTCTGAAAAGCCTCTAATAACTAGAGTTGTTGGGACATGCCCCCAACTAACCCTAGTAAAACCTGAAAACTAAATAGAAGACTAAAAATGAAAAACATATTTGTTGTCCTCGAAGTATCAGGACTCACCACTGAAGTTGCTCAATACGGATCGAGAATCGATCTTGTAACAACCCGAGAGCACCCCATAGCCGTTACCGGCGTATTCACCCTTTCGGAGGTCTTATACAAGCCCTTAGAATTCAACATAACATTTATCATAGAAAAATAGCGGATAATTTAAAACTTTTTCATAATATAACACAAAAATTAAAAAGTCACCTCATTTAAACCTTTAATACAAAATCGAGTACTACGTCCCAAGGTAGCCATCTTAAAAAACGACTACAACACAAGAGGGACACATCCCTTACAATACAAAAGAAACTACTATCTAGTACATTGAACTTAAGGAAACTCTTTAACATAAAGGTCCTTGAATCTTTAAGGACACACCCGAACTTAGGTATAGTAAGCCAAGCTCATCACTTCTAGAAAAGGCCCTTTAGTCACTACCACCTACACTTGGTGTAAAAAGATGAAGAAGAATGGTGTTAGTACAAGAATGCACTAAGTATGATAGCCATGCAAAAACATGCTTTTAAAAGGGACATTTAGTTGGAAACCATGCATCATGCCTTTTTAGAGAAACTTCAACAACATTTAGCACAATAGGAATAATATAAACCACATACATCATCATACACATGGAAACCATTCATAATAGCACATAGAGCCACTTATAACATTTTAGGCACATTCAATGCATACAATACATTACCTTTCTCTTTATCTTAACTTTTTTCCTCAAGCAACCCTTAGGGAATACATAGTGCAATGTATCACCTTAAGGTTACCAAAGGTGAACTTACATATAGCCTTCATCAACCCAACCATATATATTCATAGAGTCATAAGCACACCATAAAACATAGTATTCACATAGGAACCATCACCTAAGACAACCCCCAAGTCACACTAGTGCAATGTGCAAGTAGCATCCCATAGTACTACTCACACCAAGTGTTCCTAGGAAGCCATCATAGACTAGGCACATCGTATTCAACAAGTCATAACATCTTCATTTAACATTAGACATAAGACCAACATACTTCGTAACATCATATAAGGACTCATTCATTTACTACATCATTAGTCATAACCCATTTAGTTCATATCATAGGTAAACCACCCCTTCACAAGCTCACTTGTGCAATGTACACATGGAGTCCCATACCCCCACATATACTAAGCAAACCCATTAAGAAGTCATAAGCGTAATTCACATGAATAATCATACTTCATGTCTTGACATAAGTAAAGTCAACCTTAACATGCTTTCATATTAACATACATAGACCATAGTCTTCATTACATAAAGAGCCTAATCATAACCTCCCTTGGAGTCCACTTGTGCAATGCATAAGTAGGGTTTATAGTCCTACCTACACTAAGTAACTCTTCAAGAAATCATTACTAAAGTTCATTTTCTTATCTTAGTTCACTTCTTAACTTTCGGGAGACATTGTCATAACCGACATAGACCATGTGAGCTACATGGAATATGGTGTTCTACTCCCACACCAAAAAGAAAGGGTACTACTTGCCAAGGTAGGACCTACATACATAATATCTATCTAGTGGATCCACTAAGCTAAATCCTACAGTGGCACGTAGTTATGGAACAAGGAGATTGCTACTAGAAACCTTGACTTGCTAGGCATGGAGGTTTCCATCTCATGAGACAACATCTATGTTGGGAACCCGGACTTGCTAAACGTTAAGGTTCTCTTGTGGGATACTAGACGTGTTAAACGTGAAGCCCCCACTCTCATTTTTCATGTTCACTCGGTGCTAAGCTCCAACTTTCTTTTTTAACATCTTTAAGCCTTTATTTAACATTAGTTCATAAAATAGGCTTTAGGGACTTAATCCCTTATATCATATAGCTCAAAGGTTTCTAGATGAGAATGACCTTTCATCATATAACCTACATTATGTGAGAATGACCTTCCACATAATCATAGCATATTCATAACTTAGTCTAGTTTACAGTACAATTGAGGAAACCTTTCAAGAGACTCACTTTCACTAGATTATCATAACATTATTCTTTCATTCATGTGTGTGTACATATGTGAGAAAGCCTTTCACATAAACACCTTTATACAACACATATCCATACCATTGCTAATCATACATTTTGCATGCATAATAAGATGTAAGGGTGCATATAAGAGTTAACCTTTCAATAGACACCATAACACATCATATTCATAGCTATACATGTAGAGTGTGTGTGCGCATATTGGTCCTCATAGTGACATAATAGCAACAACATTGATATTGAGTGCACTTCCTCTCAAGGGATCACCACACATTCAGAATATCCCCAAATCATAAGCAATTCACATATAGAGCCTTTAGGGATTCTAGACCACACACACATCATCATCATCATAGGAGACAATGACACATTCAACATTGAATAGGTACTCCTAACATGTATATGATCAAACATTCATATAGGGGTCATATAGGTAGGGGTCATACCACAATAGTACTTAACTTAATCAATCATATAGACCACACCTTATCCCTAACATTATCATTCACATTATACTCCTCATCATCAACACACTTTAAACATCATGCTAGCATTAAGGATTTCATACATAACCGTCATAGCACAACTTCATAAACATATGCATCATAATCATCAATTCACTTCATATCTATTGCCTTCAAGGCCATGATCTCACCATGCATAGATAGACAAGAAGTAAACACCGCCACCATAAGTGGACCAAATCACACAACATCAATTCTCATACTGTAGACTAGAAGTTAGGTCAACTTACCAATTCTCCTAGCCATGATCACCATGGATCAATCCTCAACAATTCATAAGCAGTTGACATAGATAGAAATATGAATCAACAATGTAATTCAATAACATAAACATAATCTAAGTACAATTCTATAAAAAAAGGATCAACTCATAACTTTGCCCATAAGGCCATAATTCTCAACTCATCAATGTACCAACAATTCAACATGAATAAGTATAGATAATCATAGGAAACATCAATACAATCTAATCTAAACATAATTTAACCAATAGGGATCATATTCACAAAGACCCACATCATAGACCAATTTTCAAAAATTTGGGGATCATGGGTTCTTCAAGAATTCCTTTGAAAATTATCTCTAAAACCTTAATTCCACATTAATTCATCAATAGAATGATTTAGAAAATCATTTGACAAGGGACCCATGTTTAGATTGAAAATTGGGAATTTTTGTCTCTAAATCACTTTTTGAAAATCTTTGATAGAACTCCTTGAATGAGAGGTTATTCAAGAATCAAGAGTTACCATATCTTAATTATTGAAAACCCATTAAATTAAAGAAAATATCAGTTGAAAACCCATCTTCTAGCTTAAGCTTCATCAAGGTCTTCGATGGAGTTTTTGAGAGAATCTATATTTGAGAGGGAAGGGTCAATTTGAAGAATGGGGTCTAATTCTAGGTTTTGGGGTTTTAACCAACTTAAAATACCCTAAAATAGGTAGAATAACCATTTATAACAATTCCCCAAAGTACCCAAACCACCCCTCACTTAGTTGGACCTTTTAAACAAGTCAAACTTGAGTTTTATTTTCGCAGATTTTGTCGAGTAACCAATCCGTGACGCGGAGGTGTTCCCACAAGTTTCTGGAAATTAAATTTTGAGACAGTAGATTCTGTGACACGTCTGCGACGCACACTAAAATTTGGCCTATGGTGGAGCTAGTCCGCGACGCGGACATGCTCCCTCCATGAGTATTTTCAAGCTAGATTGGCAGCTTGTTTGGCCAAGGGTTGGGGTCTTCCTCGGAAACCCTTAGGGTGGTCCCAGGGAGTCATACTCGAACGTTTTGACCCTAAAAACATTTATTAAGACACTAGGGTCACCTCCACTGATTTTAGACTCCAAATAACACATAAAAACATGAACAACATACTAGAACACACCAATACGTTAAAGACTAGTTTCTGAATGTCTTGGTCGTCCCTTGACATTTAACTTCCAAACTCTTTAAAACTGACTACAAAGGCTATTCTTCATTTATTTTAACAAGTTATTAATGCATAATACCCATGTGAGTCTCTACTTTATCCTACTTCATTTTGAGGGTTGTTACAATATCTCCCACTTAGGAACATTCGTCCTCGAATGACACTTAAAACACTTCTGAGGACTCAATGACCCGACTAGCAGCTCACAATATACAACATACAACATCAACATAAGAGCACACATCAAGGAGGAACATTAACTCCACATAAAAGGCTCAAAACCACTTTGTGTAATTCAAGAAAGTAACAACACATCTACCAACTCCTTATGAATCAACTTTATTAATTCCCATTTCATTGGAGGAACTTCCTTCTCCAAATCATCATTCTCATTTCAAAGAACAAAGAAACACAACATGCAACTATCTCATTAAAGCACATTATACAACTTTATCATAAGAAATCATTTAAGCATGCACTTCAAATCAACTCATGCAACACAAGCAAGTAGAAACTTTATTCACCGACTCATAGTGCATCAACCACATAGGCTTTTCTCATGTTCATAAGAGGAACTACCTTCTCCTAATCATGACATGATATTTATCCCTCTTATATCATCATAGGGTCCAATATGCAATGGCTTTCAAATGCACATATAGACATGATCAACATTTCCACTCATGAGGCAATTAAGCAATTCATACTAGTTGCACCTTAACATGAAGATTATAGATTATCTACTAGTCTTATCATTTAATCATCATACTATCAAGAGCATACATGCCATTACCATGTTTAGTTATGTTCAAGGAGGGACTACCTTCTCCTAGTCCCAACATACACACATGGCATCATAAACTCATAAGCAAGCATTACACGAGGTCAATTCATTTAAGGAGAAATTCTCAACTTCTTACCTAAGCATGCTCATCTCTCTTCCTCATGAAGTCAAGAGTGCATTCATCATATAAAAATGCATATTGACATGAGAAACATGAATTTTATTACTAAAATTCCATTTTTATGTAATAAGAATCCTTCAAAACATGCATAACATAGTGTCTTCTAGGACATGCATAACATACGGAGATCATGCAACTCATAATCATATGCAAAACTCCAAAACATGAACAAGCTACTAGGAACTCTTTGGTCTCAAGCTTGAATAAGAATAGAAGAAAAAGATAAGGATATCAGCAACCTTACTACTCACTCATCATCCCCCACTTAGGGTAAACCCATCTAAGAGCACATTAAAGTAACCAAGAGAACTATCACTTACCAATTAAGCACAATGTCCCCCTCTTGGGATCAAGTTATGCAAACTCCTTTAATCATTAGCTCCTTCATCTCTAAGGTAGGAACCATTCTCCACTAAATCTTCACTATACTCCCTTAGGTGAGGATTTCAAGAATCCAAAAAAAATGAGTATCTATACCACTCCACTTCATATCTATCACCCAAAGTGGTTCTCAACATGGAGAACTCAAGGAAGTTTAATGTAGAAATAGTAAGGGAACTCAAAACCTTACCATCTAAGCACATTATCCCCCACTTGGGGTAAGCTTAATCAATTGTTTATCACATCATACCTTTATCATCACCTTTGGTGTAACTTTCTGCTCAACCATGCCTAGGTATTATCTAAACACCCTCTTGAATGACCATACTTAAGATCAACCTTACAAGACAACTATCCTCTTTAGAGTTGGTCAACATCTATTCTCTTGTCCTTCCCATGAACTAAGGGGTACATGCAACTCTCCAAGTCAACCTTACAGAAAAACACTATCCCAACTCATGGAACAAAGCCCCTTTTTTCCGTTTTTAGGGCAAGCCTACACAAGAACTCCAATTCACACAAGGACAACCATGAAGCATCACTCATAAAAAATGGCAACTTTCAACTTACACTAGTTACCACATTTCTTCAAAACTCCTCAAATCTACACCATGATCTTTTACTATCATTACCCATCACCATAAATCAACTCATCATCCTAAAAAGGATTTCATTCTTACCATACGACTCTTATCATACGAGAACTACACCACCATATAACATTTTCAATATAATGCTTCCAACCTCATATGTCACACATAGCCATGATTGGCATCACTATACGATTTCCAAATTTACCTTCATATATACTCATATAGTCACCACATCATAATAAGCATTAAAACTCACATTTTCTTCCCTCGATCCTTGCAACATCACCCTTTCCAAGTAATCACATCTAGAAGACCACTGGACAAGGGAAAATAAGAGTGGGAGTTCATATGGAGTTAAGCTCTACGGCATTACGCAAGAGTAATGAAGAAAGTGAAACTTCTGTCATCATATAGCCTTTAACTCATAGATGTGTCGCGACTCACACCGATGAACAAGACTCTACTAGACGTGGCTCATGAGAAGTTGAATCCTAAGACCATTTTCATAACCTTATGCTCCGATACCAAGTTTGTAACGACCCGAGAGCACCCCTAGCCGTTACCGGCGTATACGACCTCTCAGAGGTCTTATACAAGCCCTTAGCATTCGTCATAGCATTTATCATAGTAAAATAGCGGAGAATTTAAATCTTTTCCATAATATAACACAAGACTTAAAAAGTCACCTCATTTAAACCTTTAATACAAACTCAGAGTACTACGTCTCAAGACAGCCATCTTAAAACACGACTATAACACAAGAGGGACACATCCCTTACAATACAAAAGAAACTACTAACTAGTACATTGAACTTAAGGAAACTCTTTAACATAAAGGTCCTTGAATCTTTAAGGACACACCCGAACTTGGGAATAGTAAGCCAAGCTCATCACTTCTAGAAAAGGCCTTTTAGCCACCACCACCTACACTTGGTGTAAAAAGATGAAGAAGAATGGTGTTAGTACAAAAATGCACTAAGTATGATAACTATGCAAAAACATGCTTTTAAAAGGGACATTTAGTTTGAAACCATGCATCATGCCTTTTTAGAGAAACTTCAAGAACATTTAGCACAATAGAAACAATATAAACCACATACATCATCATACACATGGAAACCATTCATAATAGCACATAGAGCCACTTATAACATTTTAGACACATTCAATGCATACAATACATTACCTTTCTCTTTATCTTAACTCCTTTCCTCAAGCAACCCTTAGGGAATACTTGGTGCAATGTATCACCTTAAGGTTACCAAGGGTGAACTTACATATAGCCTTCATCAACCCAACCACATATATTCATAGAGTCATAAGCACACCATCATACATAGTCTTCACATAGGAACCATCACCTAAGACAACCCCCAAGTCACACTAGTGCAATGTGAAAGTAGCATCCCATAATAATCCTCACACCAAGTGTTCCTAGGAAGCCACCATACACTAGGCACATCATATTCAACAAGTCATAACATCTTCATTTAACATTAGACATAAGACCAACATACATCATAACATCATATAAGGACTCATTCATGTACTACATCATTGGTCATAATCCATTGAGTTCATATCATAGGTAAACCACCTTCACAACCCCTTCGCAAACTCACTTGTGCAATGTACACATGGAGTCCCACACCCCACATATATTAAGCAAACCCATTAAGAAGTCATAAGTGTAATTCACATGAATAATCATACATCATGTCTTGACATAAGTAAAGTCAACCTTAACATGCTTTCATATTAACATACATAGACCATAGTCTTCATTACATAAAGAGCCTAATCATAACCTCCCTTGGAGTTCTCTTGTGCAATACATAAGTAGGGTCCATAGTCCTACCTACACAAAGTAACTCTTCAAGAAATCATTACTAGAGTTCATATTCTTATCTTAGTTCATTTCTTAACTTTTGGGGGACATCGCCACAACCGACATAGATCATGTGAGCTACATGGAATCTGGTGTTCTACTCCCACACCGAAAAGAGAGGGTACTACTTGCCAAGGTAGGACCTACATACATAATATCTATCTAGTGGATCCACTAAGCTAAGACCAACAGGGGCACGTAGTTATGGAACAAGGAGATTGCTACTAGAAACCTTGACTTGTTAGGCATGGAGGTTTCCATCTCATGAGACAACATCTATGTTGGGAACCCGGACTTGCTAACCGTGGATGTTCTCTTGTGGGAATCCGTACTTGCTAAACGTGAAGCCCCCATTATCATTTTTATGTTCACTTGGTGCTAAACTCCAACTCTCTTTTAAATATGTTTAAGCCTTTATTTAACATTAGTTCATAAAATAGGCTTTAGGGACTTTATCCTTCATATCAGATAGCTAAAAGGTTTCTAAGATGAGAATGACCTTTCATCATAGAACCTACATTATGTGAGAATGACCTTTCACATAGAAATACCATATTCATAACATAGTGTAGTTTACAGTACAATTGAGGAAAGCTTTCAAGAGACTCACTTTCACTAGATTATCATAACCTAATTCATTAATTGATGTGTGTGTATACATAAGTGAGAAAGCCTTTCACATAAACATCTTTATACAAAACATATTCATACCTTGTTAATCATACATTTTGCATGCATAATAATATGTAAGGGTGCATCTAAGACTTAACCTTTCAATAGACACCATAACACATCATATTCATAGCTATACATGTAGAGTGTGTGTGTGTGCGCATATTGGTCCATATAGTGACATAATAGCAACAACATTGATATTGAGTGCACTTCCCCTCAAGGGATCACCACACATTCACAATGTCCCCAAATCATGAGCAATTCACATATAAAGCCTTTAGGGATTCTAGACCACACACATACTTCATCATAGGAGACCAGGACACATTCAACATTGAATAGGTACTCCTAACATGTATATGATCAAACATTCATAAAAGGCTCATATAGGTAGGGATTATTCCACATCAGTACTTAACTTAATCAATCATGTAGACCACACCTTATCCCTAACATTATCATTCACATTGTACTCCTCATCATCAACACACTTTAAACATCATGCTAGCATTGAGGATTTCATACATAACCTTCATAGCACAACTTCATAAACATATGCATCATAATCATCAATTCACTTCACATCTATTGCCTTCAAGGCCCTGATCTCAACATGCATAGACAGACAAGAAGTAAACACCACCACCATAAGTGGACCAAACCACACAACATCAATTCTCATACTGTAGACTAGAAGTTAGGTCAACTTACCAATTCTCTAAGCCATGATCACCATGGATCAATCCTCAACAATTCATAATCAGTTGACATATATAGCAATAGGAATCAACAATGTAATTCAATAACATAAAAATAATCTAAGTACAATTCTATAAAAAAAGGATCAACCCATAACTTTGCCCATAAGGCCATAATTCTCAACTCATCAATGTACCAACAATTTAACATGAATAAGTATAGATAATTATAGGAAACATCAATAAAATCTAATCTAAACATAATTTAACCAATAGGGATCATATTCACAAAGACCCACATCATAGGCCAAATTCTGAGAATTTGGAGATCATGGGTTCTTCAAGAATTCCTTTGAAAATTATCTTAAAATCCTTAATTCCACATTAATGAATCAATAGAATGATTAATAAAATCGTTTTACAAGGGACCGATGTTTAGATTGAAAATTGGGAATTTTGGTCTTTGAATCACTTTTTGAAAATCTTTGATAGAACTCCTTGAATGAGAGGTTATTCAAGAATCAAGAGTTACCATACCTTAATTATTGAAGACCCATGAAATTGAAAAAGAAATCGGTTGAAAACCCATCTTCTAGTTTGAGCTTTATCAAGGTCTTCAATGGAGTTTTTGAGAGAATCTATTTTTGAGAGGGAAGGGTCAATTTGAAGAATGGGGTCTAATTCTAGGTTTTGGGGTGTTAACCAAGTTAAAATACCCTAAAATAGGTAGAATAACCATTTATAATAATTCCCGAAGTACCCATACCACCCCTCACTTAGTTAGACCTTTTAAACAAGTCAAACTTGAGTTTTATTTTTACAGATTTCGTCGGGGAACCAGTCCGCAACGCGGAGGTGTTCCCACAAGTTTCTGGAAATTAAATTTCAAGACAGTACAGTCCGCGATACGTCCGCAACGCGACCCAAAAATTTGGCCTATTGTGGAGCTTGTCCGCGACGCGGACATGCTCCCTCCATGAGCATTTTCAAGCTTGTTTGGCTAAGGGTTGGGGTCCTCCTACGGAACCCTTAGGGTGGTCCCGGGGAGTTGTGCCCGAATGTTTTGACCCTAAGAACATTTATTAAGACACTAGGGTCACCTCCACTGATTTTAGACTCCAAACAACACATAAAAACATGAACAACATACTAGAACACAACAACACGTAAAAGGCTAGTTTCCGAACTTCTTGGTCGTCCTTTGACATTTGAATTCCAAACTCTTTAAAACTGACTAAGAAGGCTATTCTTCATTATTTTTAACAAGTTATTAATGCATAAAACCCATGTGAGGCTCTAATTTATCCTACTTCATTTTGAGGGTTGTAATAGATCTATGTGTGATATGGATGATGAATACCTGAACCTACATTATGAAAGGATGTAGCGTATAGTATACATCAGTACTTGGAATGTACTAAGCATGCATGATATAGATATTAGTTGAACAAAATATATAGGCTGAACAAAGTATAACTGAGCAATGATATAATCTGAAAAAAATGAAAATGCTGAAATATAGCTGAAAACTGAGCCAAATGCTATGACTAAGTTCTGGTCATGAAAATAACATATTGATACTTAATACTGAAGTGTAACCTGAAAACCTCGTCAAATGCACTAGAGTCTGAATGTGGGAGCTACTATTAACCAAAATAAAACCACGTGAGCTAAACATAGAGTCTGATGTATATGCCCCATCGAGAGGACCCAATATACCTCGCCAGGGGTATAAAGGCATGACTAGCGTGATCACTAAATCTGATGCCCAACAAAGGGCAGTTATAATCCTACGAGGGCATGTAGTTCTGGGACTATGAGGATACGCTAAAACCTAGTCTAACTTGGTGCTAAGTCTACTCCCACTAGATATGTATGTGACTGAAATATAACTGAAATACTAAGTAGCTCAAAATAGTGACATGCAAATTTGGGAATGCAACATTTATGTACCGATAATGTATTATTCGAAATATGGAGCATGATAATCTGATTATTCACGAACTAAGAGAATTCATACAAACTAGGGTTCTGAGTTTCATACAATAAACTAAGCAGATTTTCCAAGAAACAAGCTAATTTGATTTAGGATACTACAACAACTAAATCACAACAATTGTCCAAGGTTTTAGAAACCCTAAACAAGATATAGAGAATCAGGAATCTGACTTAATTCTAGGGACCTAGTGGATGAAAGGAACCCACTAGTGAAATCCCATATACCTAGTGAAGAAATCTAAAGAGAAATTCTTTAATTTTATGGCTGAAACTTGAAGAACACTGCTGCTTCTTCTTGGAAGGTTTGGTCGTCTTTTTCCTCTTCTTTTTGCTCCAAGTTTGGATGATTATTAGAGAATGAGGGTTCTGGATAAGTCTAACTAAGTTATTAGGCTTAGACTGATTAAAACGAAGTAGTTTAGGCATTAAACGTCGTAGTTTAAGGGCTCCAACACATAGGAAAAAAAACCTAAATGACCCTAACTTAAAAGCTAACGAAGGCCATCAACCGAGGGACCTATGGACCGTCATTTGGACGACCAACCGTCGACTGCGATCGCGGTTCGTGGTCTGCCTTAAAGAGCTTCACTAAAACGATCATAAGTTTTACTCGGAGCTGAGATTTTAGCAAACTTGGCAGCGTTGGAAAGAGGATTCAATTATATATAATTGGATAGGTCATGGGCTACCTAATTTATTTTGTGCTAAAAGATATGACTGTTTGAAGTTGACCCAACAACCCATTCCCTCTAATTTGTTGTTGACCCTCACTTACGATCAGACCTATGGTTTGTTGGTCCAACCACGGATCATATAGGTCGATCGTGGGTGGGATCACAGACCATCACAATTTGGGCCTTAGCAATGGAACCCCACCTATGGTCTGTGGTTTTACCTACGGTCCATGGGTGGTTCCGTCGGTACTAGCATTAGTTTTTTCTAAAAACTAGGATTTTTTTTTCATATTTAGGTCGAAGGTATTACATTTTCCCTTGAAATTCAGACTATTTTCGAAATATGCTCCTTCTATGGTTGTTGATCCTAGGGCAAAGATGAGCAAGTTTGCTTCAGATGCGTCTAATATAGTGGTTAAGAAATGTTGTACCCCATAAAGGAAATGGATATTTCTTTCCTAATGATACATGCTCAACAAATAGTAGAGGAGAAACTTAAGGAAATATCTAAGGAGGCAAAGAGGACAAGGATCGATGATGGTGACTTTTCACACTCAAGGTTTGATGGACATGGTCATTCAAAATTCTGATGAAAGACCTACTATCAAGGTTCCTCTAATGCTCTGGTTCCAAAGTTCAACAAAGATAGGTGCCTAACTCTAAACCTCAAGGACGAAACAATGTTTGATCTTCATTGACTATTTGCGCTAGATGTGGAAGGAAGAATGAAGGCATATGCTTAACCAGTATAGGTGGTTGCTTTGGTTATGGTAAGAGTGGTCACAAGATAAGGTTTGTCTATAACTTAGTGCTAATGGAAGATTAGGTAGACAAGCTCCATCTCGAAGTTCAGGTTCAAGTGAACCAAAGCAAAATAGATTTTATTCACCTCAAACTCGTCATAAGCAAGAGGGTTCTCCCAATGTGGTTACTGGTATGTTAAAAGTCTTTCATCTTGATGTTTATTCTTTTCTTGATCCCGTGCTACTTTGTCTTTTGTGTCGCCATATGTGGCTATGAAGTTTTATGTTCTTCTAGATATGTTGATAGACCTATCCTATCTCTACACCTATTGGTCAATCTATTATGGCTGAGAGAGTCTATAGAAATTGTCCCATATCTTTATCCCATAGAGTCACTCGTGTTGCTCTTGAAGACCTTGATATGTTATATTTTTTAATTATTCTTGGGATGGACTAGCTCCATTGTTGTTATGCTTTTGTTGATTTTAGAACCCGAGTGGTCAAGTTTTAATTTCCAAATAAGCCTGGAAAGAGGGAAATTTTATGCCTAAGTGTCAATTTGTTTCTGTCTTAAAGCTAGAAAAATGATTTCTCAACATTGCATATATCATCTAGTTTGGGTTAGGGATACAAATTTTGAAACCCCTACTCTTGAGTCAGTTCCCATTGCAAAAATGTTTTAGGAAGTGTTTCCTGATTATTTACCCCATGTTCCTCCCAAAAGGGAAATAGACTTCACTAAGGACCTTCTTCTTGATACGCAACCTATCTTTATCCCTTCTTACTGTATTTCTCGAACAGAACTTAAGGAATTTAAAGAGCAATTAAAGGACTTGTTGGATAAAGGTTTGATCCCACCGAGTATCTCTCGATTGGGTTCTCGAGTCTTGTTTGTTCATAAGAAGGATGGCTCACTTTGCATATTTATCGATTACCGGCAATTGAACAATCTTGTTATTAAGAATATGTATCCTCTTCCAAATATAGATTATTGTTTGATCGAATCCAAGGAGTGATTTACTTCCCTAAGAGTAACCTTCAGTCAGGTTATCACCAATTAAGGGTGAAAGAAGATGACATTCCAAAGATGGGTTTTCAAATTTGGTATGGTCATTATGAGTTTCTAGTGATGTCATTTTATTTGAATAATGCTTCAACCATATTTATGGATTTTATGTATCCAGTGTTTAGATAATATGTTGACATGTTTGTGATTGTGTTATCGATGACATTCTAATTTACTCAAGGAGTAAGGATGAGAACGTTGATCATTTAAGGGTTGTGTTGCAAGTCCTCAAGGACCTACAAATCATTGTAAAGTTTAGTAAATGCAAGTTTTGGTTGAGATTCATGTCTTTTCTTTGTCATATAATTTCTGGTAAGGATATTGAGGTAGATTCTAAGAAGATGGATGTGGGTAAGAGTTTACCTAGAGCATTATCCCCTTTGGATATTAGAAGCTTTTTGGGTTTGGTTGTCTATTATAGAAGGTTTGTGGAAAGGTTTTCTTTGATTGCCTATTCTTTTATGGAATTGACCCGAAAAAGGTTAAGTTCTTATGTTCGTAAGCGTGTGAAATAGTTTCCATGAATTGAAAGATAGATTTACCTCCACTCCCATATTGTCCACTCCCGTATTGACCTTACCAGAAGGGTTCCATGGGTTTGTTCTTTATTATGATGCTTCATAGATTAGACTAGGGTGTGTCCTATTACAAAACTAGAAGGCTATATTTCTTATGCTTCAAGACAATTCAAAATCCATGAAAAAAACTATCCTACCAGTGATTTGGAGCTAGCGGAGCTTATGTTTGCCTTAATTATTTGGAGGCATTACCTATATGGTTTCCATGTCTATGTCTTTACTGACCACAAGAATTTACACTATGTGTTCAAGCAAAATAATTTTAATCTTCACTAAAGAAGGTGGCTTTAGTGGCTAAAGGATTACAACTTAAGTGTTCTCTATCACCCTAATATGGTGAATGTGGTGGCGAATGATTTTACTTGACTATCAATGGGAGGTGTTGCTCATGTCGAGGAAGATAAAGGGATTGTGTTTGTGATGTTCATATATTGGCCCGAATGGTTTTTCGGTTGGTTGATACTAAAGAAGGTGATATTATTGTTCATAATGGTTCAAAATCATCTTTTGTGTCGGATGTGAAAGCCAAGCAAGGTCTTGATCCAGTTTTGGTAGAGATAAAGGAAGCGGTACATAAAAATTATGTTGAGGCTTTATCCCAAGAGGGAGATGGTGTGCTTCGATATCAAGGTCATATGTGTATTCCCAATGTAGATGAATTGAGATAGAAAATCTTATTAGAGGCCCATAGTTCTCGATATTTTATTCACCTAGGAACCACCAAAATGTATCGTGACTTGTGAGAAGTATATGAGTGGAATGGGATGAAGAATGATATTACGGAATTTGTGGCTAAGTGCCCTAATTGTCATCAAGTGAAGGTTGAGCAACAAAAGTCGGGAGGTTTGTCCCAAGATATTAGTATTCCTACTTGGAAGTGGGAAGATTTGCATATGGTCTTTATTGTTAGTTTACCCCGCACCCGACGACCACATGACTCGATTTAGGTCATTGTGGATCATATGACAAAGTCGGCTCATTTCATTCCTCTCAAGGTTTCTTATTTGATGAAAGACTATGCTAAGCTATATCTAAGGGAAACCGTTAGGTTGCATGGAGTCCCCCTATCCATTATCTCCGGTTGTGAAACCCAATTTGCTTCTAAGTTTTGGAAATATTTCCAAAATAGCCTTGGTACTTGTGTCAAGCTTAGTATGACATTTCTTCCTCAAAATAATGGGAAAGGGGAGTGTACTATCCAAACTTTTGAAGATATGTTAAGAGCTTGTTTGATTGAATTCAAGGCTAATTGGTGTGATCATTTTCCTTTGATTGAGTTTACTTATAATAATACTATCATTCACGCATTAGTATGGCTTTATTTGAGGCTCTTTATGGTATGAGGTAGAGATCTCCTATATATTGAATTGAAGCTGGTTAGGTTTCCTTGATAGGTCCCGAATTGGTACACAGGGCTATGAAGAATGTTCGGCTTAGTAGAGAAAGGTTGAAAACTACTCAAAGTCTACAAAAGTCTTATGCTGATCTAAGAAGGAGAGATCATAACTTTGATGTAGAACATTTGATTTACTTGAAAATTTCACCCATGAAGGGTGTGAAGAGATTTGGGAAAAGGGGGAAGCTTTCTCCCCGTTATGTGGGCTCATATCATATTTTAAGGCGTATTGGTAAGGTTTCCTATCAACTTGATTTTCCTAATGACTTAGCATCGGTGCATACGGTTTTCTACATCTCCTTGTTGAAGAAATGTGTTGGTGATTCGAAATCTTTTTTACCAATGGAGATTCTTGGTATATAGGAGATTCTTTCTTATGAAGAGGTTCTGGTTGAGATTTTAGACCGGCAAGTTAAGATGTTGCGAAATAAGGAGGTTGCATCCATAAAAGTGTTGTGGAGGAATCAATGAGTTGAGGGTGATACTTGGGAGGTCGAGACCTATATGATTTACCAATATCCTTATATTTTCCCTCCACTCCTACTCTAGCTTGAGCTACTTATCTCCTCACGGTTCATCCTTTATGGTTTCATGAATATTTGATTCTTATGAATCATTCTTATGATTGTTCATGCATGCATGCTCTTGAATATTTGATCTTTGAGAAAATGAGTTAGCTTGATTGATTGATGCATGAGTATGTGAATTTGAGTATGATTTGTATGTATGCCATATAAAATGATGTTTTGAATATGTTTAAGCTTGGATTTTATGTTCCTCCTTGATATTGTGCCTTGTGATGAAGTTGCATTCATGTTGGGTTGTGAGTTTCTCTCATATTCTTTTCCGTCTAGCTGGAGTCCCATTGGAGGCAGAATGTTCCCAAAGGGGAGATATTGTAACACTTGGATTTTTGATAAGGAAGAAAAGGAAATTTGGGACCGTAGGTTATGTCTACGGTTCTATTTATGGACTATAGAAGTTTCTAAGGGTCGTAGACGAAATCCGTAAAAAGAGGGAATGTATTTTCTTTAAATCAAGTCTCAGTACCTTTTCTATGATTGACCAGTGCAGTCTGTCACTCATTGTACGAGTCGTAGATAGGTCTCGTAGGTGAGTTCCAAACTTAGTGAAATTTATGAGAGTTAAGTTCATTTCTATAATTGGGGTCTACGAATCGTAGAAGGTTCTATGGGCCGTAGACCAGTCTTGTCATAGTTTGTCCAATTTCAAAGAGTTTGTGTACTTTTCTATGATTGACTAGTACAGACCGTAGGTCCAAACCGTAGAAAGGTTCGACAGTTATTTTGTAAGGGGCTTTTAAGTTTTTTCCCGAAGTGATTAATGCCTAAACTGAGTAATTATGATCCTAATAATAAGCCCTTGATAAGTCTTTTAGACCCTAAAATTACCTATTCTAAATCATTCCCCTAAACTCCTAAATTCACTCCAACTTCATCCACTTCAAATCCCCTCAAAGTCAAGGAAGAACTAATTAGGGTTTCAAGACCAAAGTCTCAAATTTTACATAAAAATTGGTTTTTCAACTCCAACGTATGTTAGTATTCACCTATGTAGTCCTTCCCTCCACAGGGTTCCAAAAATCTGTAATTTTACAAGTTAGATTCTCAAATCAAAGTTAGGGTTTTATGAAATCTTCATGGGTTCTTTTCAATTTTGATCAAATTGATTGTTTTCTATCTATTTATGCATGAATTTAAGTACTTACATGTTTTGGAATGAAATTCATATGAACCCATTCATGATCCATGAATTTTAGACTATGAACACACAATTAAGCTTATGAACTATGAAAGATGAATTTATGAAGATGTGCATGTTCCTTCTATGGAATTTATATAAATGATTTTAGGTTTCTTTGAGAGAAAAGAATCGATGTTGTTCTTGTTGTTGTGAATGGTCATTCTCACATAAATTATGCATAGGGTTGAAAGGTTTTCTCGCCTAAGTTGAATCAAAATTTAAGATCTATTCTAAATGAACTCTAGCATGTATTGGTAACTTAATTGTTCCTTTCCATGGATAATAAGATGAATATGATTAATGACTATTCCGTGAGATTTATATTTAGCACCAAGAGAATATTGAGATGGAAGCTCTCCCATTAGTAGAGGCCGAGTTTCTAGTATCAATATCCCTATTCCATAATTATGTTCCACCACAGGTTTGTATTGGATAGATTTTAGCTAGTTGATCCACTTTAGCTCAAGTGTATGGTTCTTACCTTGAAAAGCAAGGACATATCTTTTTGGTGTGGACAGACACTGGATTCCATGTTATATCTCACATTGTCTATATCAGTTATATGGTAAACTTCCCACAATTACGAACTAAGGCTACTTTCTAATGTATCTCGTAAGTGTTTTGAAGATGTTTGTCCTGCATTGACTGTGATTACAATTTATGTTTTCTAACATTGTATCTTAGATTTAGCTTGGTCATTGCATTTGATTTAATGTCCCTTTTAGCATGATTTCATAACACTCATGCATTGCTATCATACTTAGTACATTCCATGTACTAATGCATACATGTGCCTATATTGTTTCACTAATTTAGGGTCCGACGCTCCCACCTCCCATACTCGTGGCTAGTTGATCCTTTTGGGATTTTGAAGATTAGTAAGTCCTCATGTTTCGAAGACCTAGACACTTTTATGGCTTTATTTATTTTCAGACCTTGTATGTGATGTATGTGTTACATCCCAATCACTTTCCTTATGATGTATTAGATGGTTTTAGAGACGTATCTTAAACTTTTACTTTGTCAAACTCTTTTGATGTATAAAATACTATCTTTTAAAGTCATTATTTCTATTATCTTGTATGATGTATGGTAAGTGGCTTGTCTAGGGTCTATTGAGGTCTTGGTTGATTTTTGAGAGGTCCCGAGCTTGCTTTAGCTTGTTTGGGAGTGAGTTAGTATTCTTGTGGTTTTCATAGATATCAGATCAAGGAGACCTCCAATTCGTGTTTTCGTGGTTCCATTGAGTCTTGATAGTCAAGTATTAATGATTTTCATATCTGGTTTGTTTGTTCGTGGTTTTGAATGAATCTTGAGGGTCCTTTCAATGTTTTGAAAGTTGGCTAAGTTGTTTGTGTCTTCATGCCTCACTTTTATGAAGGTCCTGACGATTGACCTATATTCGCTTAAGAGAAGGGCCCGTCACTTAAGCAACCTTCGCTTAAGTAAAGGAGGCTTTGCTTTTTAAATGCCCAAGACTTTTGTGGTGTTTGATTAAGCCAACCCCCGGGTCGCTTTTGTGATACCTGAGAGGGCTATTGCCTACAAATTTCGGGGTCTAAGCCCCATTGTCCATTTTTGAGCTTGGGGAACCCTTGGAGGGGATTTGTGAAAGGTTTTCTTGTGCTAAATCATTCGAGTAAGCTTTCTTGATCCTAAACCTTCATTTTACTTTGGTTATTTATGAATTGTGACATCAAAATTTGGGTTTTTTATTGTTAATGACAAGTATTTTCAAGACCTCAAGTTCGTAACTAAAATTGAGACTGTGAATTTATTTTGAGTCATTTTTCAAAATAATTTTCCCTAATGAGTTCCTAAAGCCTTGAATAATGCTTTCATGTATCAAATTTTGAATTCAAACCTTACTTTGAGAATCAGGTTTTGTGTTAATTGACCCATTTTTCTAAGAATTGATGTGGGTATTGTATTTTCTAGGAATTTATTGTGTTTCTTTGGAAGTGATTTGAAAGGGGAAGGCTCAACTATTGGAGTGATTAATTGTGTAATTTAAGGCAAGTGATCTCCTAAACCTTGTATTATAGTAGAATTCATGTACTTCCTTCGTTGCTTGTGTTTTGGTAGTAGTGGGAATGAGGTGAAGTGCTTAACTGTCCACTACATACATTTAAATGAATAAAAATGGATTGGAATTAAAAAGGCTATGTGATGAACATGATGATGCGAATTTCCTTACTATTACCCATGTTGATCAATTGAGGAAATGTTTGAAAGCATGAATGTGGACTTGAAATGTATGATTCGTTGTCTCTTATATGTTGTGTAATAGTGCTTGTGTGCACTCATTGCTTAACACCGTGATGAAAAATGTGAGGAATTATGTTACTGAGGTCTTTTCCGGCAGTGAGATTACGCCGAGGTCATTTCAGGCAAGTTTTTATATAGTCAATGAGAAATGGTTCTAGCTAGTGATTTGATATAAAGCTGAAGGAAAATGTTTTGAGCTAGTGAATTGATTCTAAGCCGATAGAAAATGGTTTCGACTAGTGGCATTGTGCCGATGGGAAATGGTTCCGGCAAGAGATTAATTATTGTGACTTGATGCTTTTGATGCTTATGCGTGATTTTCTTACTAAAGTGATTGATGTACTTGTTGCGTGTGATTGAACTACTTGACTTTGAGATTGACTAATTTGATTCCTTTGATTATTGATTTGTGACTATGGAAATGCGGATATTGTGCCTTGTTAGTTGTGTATTATCGAACTTCTAGGTTAGGCTAATTTCTGTGCGGGTTGTAGTTTCAGAAGGCTCGGTTGGAGTGTAAGGGGTATTCGACTTCTAACTAGATGCCTTTTTATTAGGTTGCTTGATGGGTAACGTTTTATTGGTACTCACTTCTTTCTTCTACACTTGTGGAGGTACTGATCACGGTATAGTGTGATCATTCTTCTTCTTTTTTCTATGGCTTATTTAAGGACTTGAGAGGTAGTTGTTTTTCATCCCGACGGTCCCTTTTTTCATTTTCTTTAAGTTTTGTTACATTTGAGAAACAAAGACTGAGACTTGCACTTTATTCTTAATTTCGTACTTTATGTATTTAGTGGCCTGTACACGTGACAACTAGATTTTGGGTACTGTTTAGAATGAATAAGTTTTCCACCTTTGTTTAGTTCTTGCTTTTTATTTCTACATTTCTTTCATTTTCATTGGGTTGAGGTTGACTTGTCTTGGTGGGAATAGACAAGTGCCCTCACATCCATTTTTGGGTCGTGATTGATAATGAGCAAAAACATATAACAACCCATAGGATTGCATAAGTTGAGGTAGAGAAAGTCAATAATCAAATAAAGGCAGCAATAGTAGTGCAGTGAGATAATGAGCGATACAAAAATGAAGCTCTCCAAAGGATTGAACCCACCCACCACTCGACTAGTATTGTATTATGTAAAAGAAAGAGAGAAGTAAAACATTAATTGATGATAATGCAAACTAGTATGTAAGTTTCTCTAGTTGAATGATTAGTGGTAGCTTGACACTCAATTAAGGTCTATTTAGCTCAATAATTAGTGTCCTCAATGCCTAATTTTGTCCTATTCTGATGAAATGTTGATGATTTCCATCTATGAAGACATATGAACAATGAAAGGGTTGATCTTAGAATGAATGGCCAAAATGCAAAAAGAGTGCAAACTATACATTGTTCATCGCCTAACAAGAAAGACAAATCGCAAAGTGAGCACGACCTCACATAAAATTATAGTGCATAGAATTCATGTCTATCAAATAGGGTTGGCAAACTCAATTGGAGAAGGCGATGTGCCAAATGAGAAAGGCGACCTTGCTGAATATCGCCTAAAATTACAATGTAAATAGAAAATATAGAATAGTCGAAAGGAGAACCAAGTTGGTACTCATCGATTAACCAAATTTTAAAGTCTAACTCAAACGAGTTCGTCAACTGAGGTTCAAACACCTCAAGTCTAGATCATGAAAGGCGAGCTGAATAGAAAGAGGCGATTCACTGAATGAGTTCAGCGATACCGACTAGTGACGTCGAATGAGACGTGCATTGGGTTATTGTGCCAAATTTTGGGAAATTATAAATAGCCCAAAGGAGAAATAAATTAAGAGGAGAAGAATAGGTCTTAAAACATTAGTTAAAAATTAAGTATAGAGAGAGAACACATGACTCTTGTGAAGAACACTTTCTAGCTTTTCGGAGTTTTAGAACTTTTCTCTTGAATTTGATAAATTGAAGTTGAATCCAAAGTGGGTTTCCTTGTAATTTCTTAATTTCATGTTACCCATGACTGCGTTAATATAAGGTATATTTTCTTTTCTTTTCGTGATGTGTGGTTAAAACTCCAAGATATAGGGGTGCAATTATGTGGTTGGGTATTGATTTAAAATAGTGGGTATTGTGTTATGCTCTATTTTGCTGCATTTTATACATGAATTTGGGCTAATTAGCATGGGTTTAATTTATGGGTTAGGGTTGCAAACTTAATTCCTACTTCTGAAATCCGGTTGATGCTCGAAAGAGATTGATTGGAGTGGTTAATTAGGCTTATTCTAGAAATTTAGGTTTGATGTCAGTAACTTGATTGAAAATAAAGGTTATGGATTGGATCTATTTTCCCTATTTCTAAAGCTAGAATAGTGTAATTCATTGGTTTGTTTAGTTTGGAATTTAGATGAGACCAAAAGGAGATTATATGCATACATGCTTTAAGGTTGAAAGATTATTAGTGTTATTGAAGATTACCTAGCCTATTCATTAATGTTCATCACTATAGAGTAGCACAATTACCCCTATGTGACATCAATTTCCAATCCCTGAACCCCTAGATTTCTTGTTTACTGTTGAATTCTTCAAAATTTTAGTTTAATTGTGATAATTGATAACCCAAGCTTTCTATTGAATTGGTGGAATTATCCACCCAGTTGTTCTTACTATTACAAATGAGCGTTCTTAAAATCCAAATTTCATGATAGGAATTCTCTTTGATATACCATTCTCTTTGGGATTTGACCCCTACTTTTCGTTGAGATTTTTATTGACTATGATTGTTGTTCCTTTTAATTGGTTTTAAGGAGTACATTTGAGTTATAAAAGATGGTGCCGCTGCTGGAGAATGTTTGTTGACAATTCCAATTGATAAATTAGATTTTAATTTTGTTTGCTTGTAGTAGATTGTTGTTTTGTGTTGTTGTTGGCTGATTTGCAGGTCTTATACAATGAGTGACCATGGTAGTGACAACTCTAGTCACTATGGTCAAGACAAAAACATGAGTGATTTGAACAATATGCATATGAACATTGTTCAAACCACGAGAGCCATTCTAATACCTCCCACAACCAGGAGGGTTGTGTTTCACATTACCAGAACAATGCTATAATTGCTCCAATTGAAAGGAATGATTGGGGGCATAGCTCATGAGGATCCCCATGAACACCTTAGGAATTTCATAGTGGTATGTGGACCATTTGTGTTCAAGAATATCTCTTAAGATTCCATAATGTTGAAGTTATTCCCGTTCCCTTTAATGGGAGAAGCTACAAGATCGTTGGGAGAATTGCCAAATGATTCTATCACTTCGTGGGAGGAGCTAAAAAATGCCTTCTTGGAAATATTCCTTCCACCCTCGAAGATTGTTAAACTTTGAACAAAGACCCAAAATTTCAAGTCAGTTCGAGGTGAACCTCTACATGAGACGTGGATGAGGTTTAAGAAGTTGTTTTTGCAACGTCCAATGCATGTTGTTCCGGACAATTTTCTATTGTTATACTTATATTACAACCTTGATTCAGTCAATAAAGGTATGGATGATCGAGAATTCCAAGGTGGGATAATAAGAAAATTGTATGATATGGCTGCTTTGTTGCTAGATGACATGACCAAGGTTAATCGAGCATGTCGTACAAGAGAGTACCAAGTTAAAAATCTATAATTGAGTTTGAGAAAAGGGAAAATCAAGAAGGACAATGAAAGAGATGAAAACATGGCCTAAAGTATGACTCAACTTAATTTGTTGTCTGAACATGTCATAAGAGGTGGACTCAAGTCGGTAAATGTTGTTGGAACCAACAGTGGGCAGTCCTCAAATGATGCCAAGTTTGGGGCATTATACAATGAGGAATTTCAATACTTGAGAAATGAAATGGGATGTTAGCACACCAATTATCAATGACAAGGTGTGAACCAAAGTTGTAACAAGTATAGACATAGTGGTTAGAAAGATCGGTGGGGTGGAAAACATTGGAAATCTTATCTAATAAGAGAAACATGTTACTACACGAATGGTTTTGAGGTACTAACATTGGTCATTATAGTTGTTACGTTACAAAACTTCGTGATAGGAAGTTGCCAAACAATCTTCCTAACTGACATTATTATATTAATTTAGAGAAGACTGAGGAGATGATGAATGATTAATGTTTTGAGAAAAGTTGAAAATATTTAGCTAGCATTTGGCTATAAATTCCTAAATATTTTTGGCAAATATTATTTGGGTGAAATTGTACCATGTGTTTGTCCATAATTAGAGGGATAAGGGTATAGAAAAAGATAGGTATGTACCTCCCCATGATCATCCACGACCAAAAGAACTAGATGGGCCAGAAGGAAGCCGAACTCAAGACATGCTTACAAGGATCTTCAACAAGATTGAACGGTCTGATAAAGTGTTCAAGGAATTGAAATATGGCATCTCCACTTTATCCTAAATAGTGACTTCTCACTTGATATCTTTCCAATAGTTCAAGATACAATTGGGTTAGATTGCCACTCATCTCAATCGAAGGAAAACAGGAACATTGCTTAGTGACACCATTCAGAATCCAAGATAGAACGTTGAGAAATTGAGAATTGTGTCGTGACACGACATTTAATAAGGCTCTTCTTGGGAGGCAACCCAAGTATTCAGTTTTGTTTTTATTGCTTTTGAATAATGTTCAATGTGAGTGCAGGTTGAGAAGAAATTACGAGGTTGAGGAGGGAAGCATAGACGATGCCAAGGACTAAACATATATACGCTGAAGACGTTGTACAGACTCATTGTTGTCTGCCTTTTCAGCAAAAATAGGTGGAAAAGAACACTATCAATTTCAGCGATCAGAGCTCCAAAAGGAGGCTCGCTGAAGTGCACTATGTAGATTCCTTCGAGTCCACCGAATCACCCTTCAGGTTTGGTGTTTGTTCAGGTATGTTTGGCAAGTTTCATCTCCAATTAGCGATTCGTTGAACACGTTCGGGGATATTAGTCATGATCGTCGAATGCGCATGATGTAAAAAGGCCAAGGGTCTTTTCAAATTCAAAATCCAAATCCTTTGATATCTTTAACTCTTTTCCTCTACTTTCTCTTGCATTGATTTTTTGTGAGCCTTTAGTGTGTGATTTCAGTGTTTAAGAAATGTATTTGCTTGCGTTTTCTGTCAACCCATCCCCATTTCCTTGATTTTTTCAAAACTTGTGCTTCCTACTAAACTTAGTTTTTTGTTTTTATTGAGAATTTTAAGCTTTGAATTGAAATTTGGGTGTGGGCTTGAAGGCATTAAGTGTAATTGTTTGTTATAGTTCTTTGGGTAGCTTTATATTGAGCGATTTGAACATTACCCACGAGATACTTGAATGTGAGTTCCCATAAAATGCTAAGCTTGATTGTGTTGGTTGAATTTTGCAATTGAACTGATATTAATGTTGGGTCTGAGTCTATTTTGATGTTGGTGAAGTCTGATTAACCCTGTGTTGACCCAATTGCATGATTTTTCCTAATAATAGACACGGTGACTACTTTTTTAAGGGAAATTTTTTTATTTAAGAAAATCTTAGAGAAAATTAGGGAAAGTCCTAGTACCCATTAGTAGAAAAGCATATAGGTAGGTTCTAATGATGTGGGAAAAGACATATGTGTTGTATATGTTGGGATAGCTTCAAATATTAGGCACTAGGCTAAACACTTCATGTTCGATGGGCTTGTTTTCACACACCAAGGAAGTTAGGAAAATGACTGAATAAGACCTAGTTCCCTTTCGTTGGGCTTGTCTTAGTCTGCCGAACCCACTTGGACAATCACCAAGTGGTAGTGGACATCGCCTTTGATGCCTATTCCTTTTGAATTTGCACTATTATTTTCGGTGGACTTCTCTTAGCCCGCTAAAACAAACTCGGAAAATCATCAAGTTGGAATTGACTCTTTCTTTTATGCATGAGTCTTGATATTTTTCTACCTGTCTGATTAGGCAAGCTAACCAGAGCTTGTCGATCCTGTTTGGCGATCCACCTTCTTATTAGGTGAGCCTCAGGTAGTTTCGAAACTGTGTTTCCAAGTGAGTTCGATTTTAACTAACCTTCACAAATCCTATGTTTGAACGTGTGCTTTTTAGGTAATGGCACGAACAAAAGAAAGCAAGTGGTTACATCGGATAATGAGTTAGTAAGATACTCTTCTCCTCCTTCCCCAAAGAAACAAAAGGGCTTATCCATTAATGAGCCTTCAGAGGCTCCTCGTGTTCAACAAACTAATCCTCAAACCCCTACCAGTGGGGGAGGGAAGGGGGTTTGAACGTTAGAAAACATATTGCCACTTAGTAGGTGAACATTTTCTCCAAGATAGAGTCACCTCAACAAGATCAATTCATTCCTCGCATGTTCTACCAATTATAGCTCCAAGAGCCTTACATAGGCTCAAGGTAGAAGCAGAACAAACTATATTGGAAGAGCGTAGGCTATAAACGGATGGGGTCATGAGTGACTACCCAACCATATGGGAAGCGATCAAATTTCACAAGTTTGAGCGATTCACTAAAGTCAAACAACCTTATGTGCCAAAGTGGGTCACGGAGTTATATGACGCCTATGCTATGGCCCTGCCCAAAAAGAGAAAGGGTATTGTGTGGAAGAAGTAGAACTACGTGGTAAGAAAGTGCCTTATGATGCTGGTATAGTAAATGAAGTTGTTGGCACCATAAGAACTTTGCCTGATAGATTCATGTTTTGGAAGAAGTTCAAATTGGATGCCCATAAGGAATGGCTAGCACCTTTTAATGCAAATTCTTCCCCTACATGGATGGAGGAAGAGAAGCCAACTGAAAAGAAAGATATGAACATAGTGGGCTGCTATTGGTTTGGCTTCATTAGTAAAAATCTTATGTTGTCTCAAAATGAGTCCATTCTCAGGCTACCCAATACAATGTTAGTGGGTTGTATAATCAATCAAATCGAGCTCAATATTGGGTCAATAATTGTCGAGGAGAGGCTTATGAGGGCTCGGCTAGAGTAGACATCTTTCTCATTGCCAATTCTTATCACTCAACTATGTGAGATAGTAGGAGTTTCCTTCAAAAAGACTAATCTGAGGATCTCAACGACCTCTTCTAGCAACATCCAACGAATTGAGGTTGAGTATTTGATGGATGATGCGGCTCGGAAGAAGTCGTTACCACTAGACACGACGCTCGCAGTTGATCCCACCACACTAGCAGCTGGGGCTAGCACACCTGCTCTTTCTCCGGAGAAGGTAGATATATCATCTTCTCCTAGTATGCCTTTTGCCCCTGCTACTACTTCTTCTTCTACTATTGCTGATGTTGTGAGACCTACCCCCACTCTTATCACCCGTCCCCCCTTCACCCAGACCATGATTTATCATATAGGCAACATTTCCTATTCAACGGATGGTAGAACCGTACGGATTAAGACATAAATGCTTAAGATCATTGATAGGTCCATTGAAAAGGTCTTAGATCCTTTGATAGAGAGAGTTGTTAGGTGTGATGGCTTGGTCGAGTGCCATGGTGTGAGGTTAGACAACCTCACCGCTAGACTTGAGGCCTAAGAAAAGGCTAAGGGTAGCTTTGGTGCACTAGACACCACGAGAAAGAAGGATTCTACCTTACGTGTTGAGATGGGCATTGATGCCCCAATTGACTCTTCCCTGCTTCCTCTAATGATCGTATTACTGGGCTTTGATTTCCCTCTTGAGGCTTCCCTACTTGAGACTCCGTATGAGAGTCCTCCACAGGCCTAGCCTTTTAGGGAGAACGTTTTGTCTCATCCTCTTGCACTTTTCTTATTATTGCATTGCGGACACTACTTAGTTTTTTTGGTGAATGAGGGTCTTTGAGCCAAAACTCCCCTTTTTTATTGTATTTTATTATTTTGAGTTTCGGATGATTTTATTACTTTACTTTTGTTTATATTATAGTGCTTATTTTGGTTGAGTGTGCCTCTTTTATCTATTTAGTTGTCTCTTGATTTTTCAAACCCCCATGAGTTTTGAAAATCATGTAATGCTTAAAGTTTTCATTGATAAATATTTAATGATCAATTGTGTTCAATATCGATGTCTTAAATAGTATTCATGATGAGCATGTTGTAGAGTATATGCCTTGTGGGAATGAAATCGATATGCTTGCACTTTTGAGCGATCTCTTTGAGTCGACTAGCTATGTTTTGATGTGACCCTTGCAATGAACATCACATGTATGCTTTTGATCTTTGCAGGATGTTCTAAATAAGCGTATTTCAAAGTGTCTTTTGTGGTGAGGTCTTACTTGAAAGAATGTGTGTGGAGTCCTACAATGTTCCTTGTTAGTCCAATTGTTTGAATCTCGGTGAAAGAGATGCGTGATCTTGGGAAACAATTCAAGGAGGAAACCCAAATGTCCATGCATTATCATTTGTGACAACCTTGTGAGGGTGTCCATCAATTTTGGTACCATTAGAGCCTAACCTATTTGTGGGTAAAACAAAAAGAAAGTCTCTTGAACCAAATTATTATGTTTGAATAGTCAACTTAGGCCAAAAGCCTAATTGGGCGTGTAGAAAGGAATGAGGAATGAAAGCCAAGTGAAGGGCATAGAAAGATGAAATGAGACTCAACTATGAAGTTTGCAAAAAAAAAAAAAAAAAAAAGAAACCGCTCCTTATAAAAGGAAAGTACCATTTTGATGAAAATGCCTTTGAAAAATGAAAATAAAAAAAAGTGAATGAAATAAAAGGGAGTCCCAATCAATTAAGGGAAAATTCATAGTTTGATTTCTCAAATGAAAATAACTTTAAAAGAGGTGAATATGATTACAACAATTCTTTGAAAAGGTGAAGTCACCAAGGAAAATTGACCATATCTTTTCCCTCAGCCCATTACAATCCTAAAAGACCCTTGAGATCTTGCATGAACTAGGTTGCATGATGATTGGAAAATATAGGCAAACCTATGGGATAAATCTTGTATGTGTTTCTCTTTTGAGAGAGTGAGAGCTCCATTCATTACTTATATCTTTTTAATTTGCTTTGTGAGCGCATGGAATCATTCTTGTGACGGCACTTAAATGCATTTATTGAAACATGTTCTTGCATTAGACAAGAAGCTAAAGTGAGCTTGAGGTTGTGTTGAGAACCATTGGTCATCATTTGAAGCTTTTTGATCATGATTGAGTGTGTGTTGAGAGTAGTCTTGCTTTGGCACTTGCATGTTAGCTCTCATTCAGTACTGTTGTAGACACCCTTATTGAGCTAATTGAGTTCTTTGTTTACTTGAGGACAAGCAAAAGATTAAGTTGGGGGTGTTGAAGACTGGTAGATTTTGCACTCATTTGAAGTCTATTTAACTAAATAATTAGTATCCTCAATGCCTAATTTTTTCCTATTCTGAATACATGTTGATTATTTGAAACTATGAAGGAAAATGGACAAGGCAATGATTGATGTTTGAAAGAATGGAAAAAATGCAATAAGAAGTGCAAACTAAACTGTCACGACCCAGACCATCATGATTGGCACCCACACTAACCCTCCAGTGGGAGAACCATTAATACTAACTAGCTAACCAAGAACTAAACATTTAAAGATACAGAAGCAGGTTTAAATGTCTAAAGAAAAGGAAAATAGGGAGTTCACATAAACTCCAAAAAGTCTAACAAACAAATACGGAAATTATTCCCTAGAACCTGAAAGTCAATGTACCAAAACTCTAACAAGGAAGCATAAGTCTAAAGGTAATGGGTACAACCCAATAAAACATACGAATAACTAACTAGAAATTTTGAGTCGGAAAATAGTGGACTAAAACATAGAGAACTCATGGTACCCTGGAAGAACTAGCTCACCCTTGAATTTGAATCGATCATTGGTCTTCTAAATGAGGTCTGTCAGTAGCCGGTTGAAGATGCCCTGTACTCAACAAAGAAAGAGAACGTGATGTATCAGTACACAACCACAGTGTACTGGTAGGATCACGCGGCTATTCCAAAAGGTGAAACACATACAAGTAACCACAACATAATAAAACAAGCATATACCGAATATATAAAATATTAGTCATCATTTCAGGATCAATGCTAACTCCACATTCTCAATAATACATCAATATGACAAGTCAATGGTCCTCTCATGGAACTCACACCCACACTAGTAGTGTATTGATACGTGGTACCCGATCAAAGCATAGTGTGTCGAATGTGACACTCGATCCCATATATGCGTCGAAACGTGGCACTTGATCCAAGTTAGTGTGTCGGACGTGACACCTAATCCATTCAACAAGCCACAATCATAATCACAATGTACATTCTCATAATCATACAATTAAGTGTTGATTCATGGTATATAATCATTTGTTTATACTCATTTACGATTGGTGTGATCAATAATGCAACATTCGCATACATACATTCATTAAAATGAAGTAATTACTAACATACATCACACCAACATGAAATCACAACCATCACCTACCTCGAATAAAGCTTGAACCCTCCTAAGAAACTTGATTCTTCCCTTTCCGAATTCTTTTCACTTGTTCTTGGTCTACAAACAATCAATTCAATATGGGGATCAATATTTAAGGTCTAATTACCCGGATTACAAATAACATTATCAACCCTAGGCCAAACCCATGATCCCAACCCAAATTAGGGCTTTTGCCACCATTATTCCCCGGATCAAAATCCTCCCCTAACAATTTTACCCAAGAAACTAGGTTCTATGGATCGAAAAACGGATTAGGGGAGTAAATTCCTTACCTTTGGTGCTGAAAAGATGGAAAACCTTCAAGAAATATCCCTGGGTCGTTCTTTAGCTCTCAAGATCGAATGTTACAGAATAATATCATTTTTGGGGTTTATTTCAAACTTAAATCGCGACTGGCCCGCTATGGCGGCTCCCATCCCACCACAGCGGCGCCGCTCTGGCGGGAATAATCCTGCCCTTGTGGCTTACACAGAGAGAGAACCTCGGAATTAGAGTTTCAAACCCCCATTTCACAACACACCTTCAACCCATGACACTCAGAAACTACCTGTTCACGCTAATATCAGTTTCGAGTAAACTACTCGCCTGAATTTGATTTTGTAAAGTCATACGGTTTCCTTAATGCCTAGTTATCCACTCATGCGATCAAATTTATAATTAGATCTCTCATTTGTTACCAGATTTCCCTAAACCGCATTGACTTCGATTTCATCCAAATCTGGACTAGGCTAGGAAATTCCAAGTTACTACGAAAAAGTTTTCGGGCCCAAAAAATTTCCCCGTTGGCTTTTCTATAATGATGGGAACAAGTCGTTACAATAGATACCGATTTACCCATCACTCATCCCCGAGTGACAAATTTAGGAAAATTAGGCTAAGAAAGAATGGAGTAGTACCTGAATCGACGAACAACTGGGGATACTTGTCTCGCATGTCCTTTCTCAGAATCCCAAGTAGCTTCCTCAACTGGACGATACTTCCATTGAACTTTCATGGACTTAATCTCTTTCGTCCTCAGCTTACGCAAATCACGATCAAGAATTTCAACCGGTTCCTCCTCATATTGGGGGTTTTTGTCTAACAACACTGAGTCCCACATATTGATGTAATCCCTTTCACCATGATACTACTTCAACATGGACACATGAAACACTGGATGAACTCCAGATAAGTTAGGTGGTAAAGCCAACCTATACGCCACTGGCCCTACACAATCTAGAATCTCAAATGGACCAATGTATCTAGGACTAAGCTCGCCCTTCTTGCCAAATCTCATCACCTTTTTCATTGATGATACTTTTAGAAGAACATTCTCACCAGTATGAAATGACATGTCTCCTACCTTATGGTCTGCATACTTTTTCTGTCTACTCTGGGCTGCTTAAAGCTTAACTTGAATACTCCTCACTTTATCTTGAGCATCCTTCACTAAATCAATCCCCCAAAGGTTTCACATCTTCAGCCTCGAACCATTCTATGGGTGATCTAAATCCCTTCCCATAGAGTGCCTCAAATTGTGCCATATCTATGCTGGAGTGATAACTATTATTATAGGAGAACTCACACAAAGGTAGGAATATATCCTAAGGTCCTCCAAAGTCAATCACACATGTCCTCAACATTTCCTCTAACACTTAGATATTCCTCTCTGACTGTCCGTCCGTTTGTGGATGGAAAGTGATACTAAAAGTGAGTTGTGTGCCCAATTCATCATGTAGTTTCCTTCAAAACTTGAATGTGAATTGTGTACCACGGTCTAAGATGATAGAAAGGGGCACCCTGTGTAGCCTTACTATCTGTTTTACATATACCTTATCCAATTGTTGTGCATTATAATTTATTCTGACTGGAATAAAATGGGCTGACTTAGTCAATCTGTCAACCACCACCCAAATAGAATCAAACTTCCTCAATGTCTTGGGAAGACCAACCGCGAAGTCCATAGCTATCTTTTCCCATTTCCATTCCAAAATTGGCATTCTCTGTAGCAAACCTACAGGCCTTTGATGTTCATACTTTACTTATTTGTAATTTTACACTTCGCCACAAACTCCGCTATATCTCTCTTCATTCCAGGCCACCAATAAAGTTTCTTCAAATCTCGGTATATCTTGGTCACACCCAGATGAATGGAATACTGCAAACCATGGGATTCTGCCAAAAATTTCTGAATCAAGTCACCCACTATAGGAACACAAATTCTTCCTTTAAAACTCAGCACACCTCCCGCATCAAGAGTGGTCTCTTGTGCCTTTCCAGACAATATTTTATTTCTGAGCTCTTTCAAATGCTCATCGTCAAACTGTTTGGCCTTGATCTCTTCAATGAACGTAGCCCTTACTTCAATGCTAGATAACACCTCACCTTTCTCTGAGATGCCCAACTGCACGAACTTAGACTCCAAGGTCTAATTTCCCTTAGCCAAAGGTCACTTGGATACACTCAAGCAAGCTAGACTACCCATACTTACCGCCTTCCGACTTAGTGCGTTTGCTACCACATTAGCCTTGCCCGGATGATATTGGATGGTCACATCATAATCCTTGAGTAACTCCATCCATTTTCGTTGTCTCAAATTAAGATCCTTATGAGTGAACACACGCTGCATAATACAATGATCGCTAAATACCTCACACTTGACAACATAGAGGTAATGTCAAGAGATCTTAAGAGCAAACACTACCGCTACCAACTCCAAATCATGTGTTGGGTAATTCCACTCATGTACCTTTAACTGCCACAATGCATAAGCTATAACATTCTTATCCTGCATTAACACAAAACCCAACCCCAAATAGGAAGCATCACAATAAACAATAAAATCTTTACCTTCCACCGGTAGTGCTAGAATAGGTGTTGTGGTCAAAAGAATCTTGAGGTTTTGAAAGCTCTCATCAAACTTTTCGGTCCATTCAAAGGGTACCTCTTTCTTGATCAACCTTGTCACATGTGTGGCAATAGAAGCAAAGTTCTTCAAAAATTGACGATAGTAGCTAGCGAGCCCTACAAAACTTCTAACTTTAGTCACAGAGCTAGGCCAAACCCAATTCTCAACCGCTTCAATCTTTTGGGGATCTACCATTACCCTTTGTTTTGAAACTACATGCCCCAAAAAGGAAACCGAAGTCAACCAAAATTCATACTTAGAAAATTTCGCATACAACTTTTGTTTCCCAAGAACACCCAGAACAATATGAAGATGGTTGGCATGATCTTTCTCACTTTTCGAATAAACCAAAATGTCATCAATAAAAACTATAACAAACGAATCAAGAAATGGTTTGAGCACACCATTCATCAAACTCATGAATGTTGCAGGCGCATTTATCAACCCAAATGACATTACTAAAAACTCATAGTGCCCATAACGGGTCTTAAATGTCATCTTAGTACATCCTCAAACCTAATCTTTAACTGATGGTAACAAGACCTTAGATCGATTTTAGAGAAAACGGATGCACCTTGCAACTGTTCAAAAAGATCATCTATTCAAGGCAATGGGTAATTGTTTTGAATGGTGACCCTATTTAATTACCGATAACCTATATATATCATCATACTACCATCTTTTTTCTTAAAAAACAATACAGGGGCACCCCACGGGGAAGCACTAGGATGGATAAAACCTTTATCAAGAAGTTCTTGGATTTGAGCCTTAAGCACTCTCAATTCTACCGAAGCCATGTGATATGGAGGGATAGAAATGGGGCGGGTGCCAAGTTCTGAATCAATGCATAAATCTATATCTCTATCCGTAGGCATACCAGGCAAATCATTAGGAAACACTTCTCTAAATTATGACACCATGGGAATACACTCAATAGAGGGAGACTATACCTCAACATCCCGAATATGAGCTAAATAAGCCAAACAACCCTGCCCTACCAGTTTCCTAGCTTGAATGGATGATATGATCTTAGCTAGCTTAGGCTTGTATACCCCTTCCCACTCTAATTTTTCCCTACCGAGGAACTCTAGAGTCACAGATTTAGTATTAAAATTTAACAGAGCCTAATGCGGGGACAACCAAGTCATGTCTAAGATTATATCAAAGTCAGTCATATCCATAATCCTCAAATCAGCCCAAGTCTAAAAACCCATAATCAAGATAGGACAAGCACGATAGACATGGGTAACTATGACGGACTCTCCAACCGGGGTAGAAACGTGGATACGGGCATCAAGTACATCACAAATCATATCAAATCCCAAGGTAAACTAAATGGACACATAAGCATAAGTAGAACTCGGATCAAATAACATATTAACCATTCGGTCACAAAAGAGAATAGTACATGTGATCACTATATCAGACGCATCCACCTAAGTCTTGCCAAGAAAGGCATAACACTGAGCCCTGTTGTCACGACCCGAGTCTAGACCTCGAATGTGACACGGTGTACAAGACTTTGAAAAGTCTCATACAAGCCTCATAGCATTCATAACATTCTATATAAGGAAAAAAGTACAGAATTAGAACTCATTTAAAGCCATATAATCATAACTTTATTTAAAACACTTGAAACACAGCGGAAGTCTACTGTCTCACATGGCCATCTAAAAATAATATCTGAAACAAAAGTAGGGTCACGTCCCTTTACAATCGAAAGTCTAACAATAGTATTTTACATAAAAGGAATGAAACATCAAGTACTTGTCCTCGATCTATGGGACATACCACTTAATCTTGGAGAATCTCAAATCCAAGCTTCAAGTAGAGAAAAAGCAACTTACTTGTCGGAACCTACACTTGTAGTAAACATGGAAGAAAATATGGGTTAGCACAATTAAGTACTAAGTATGATAGCCATGCAAAAACCATGCTTAAAACAGACATTTTATTTGAAAGACATGCATTTATGCCAATTTGAGAAAACTTCATGAACAAAGGTATAAGAGTCATAATATTCAAACATAACCAACATACAAGTCATTTGTTCACATTAGAACATAATCAACATATAAACCATTACATTCACATTAAGCCTTTCCCTCAAGTAACCCTCAAGCTATACTTTGTGCCATGCATGAATAGTGTCCCATACCACCATTCACACTAAAGTACCACATTAAGGTCACCAAAAGTGAACTTACCATTCCATCTTTCCATCTTTACACAATACTCATACATAAGAGACATAAACCTTGCATAAGTCATATCAACACATAAGGACCAACATCTAGGGCAACTCTAAGTCATACTTGTGCAATGTATGAGTAGCATCACATACTACTACTCACACTAAGTACAACTTTGAAGCCACCATAGACAAGGCACATTCATACTCAAAAGTCATGACAAGGCAGTAACTCATAATACAATCCAAGTATAACATGCATCATTTACATTTAAGCATATAAGAGTCAACATTCTTCATTAGCTTTATTTAGAGCATTTTCATACATTAGTCATTAAGACCTTAGAGAACTCACTATGACCCTCTCAAAGCCTACTCATACAATGCATGGATGGCATCTCATACTACCACCCACACTTCATAGAACTTCTCAAGAAACCATAATTCACATCTCACATGATGGGAATAAGCATTTAACCGACATAGACCATGTGAGCTAGAAATGGAATCCGGTGTCATGAAGCCCCACACCATAAAGAGGTGGTGTACTTGCCTAAGGTAAGACCGGTAACATTTAGCTTAAGTGGATCCACTAGCTAGGACCTATGTGGGCACATAGTTATGGGATAGGAAGATGTTCATAGGAACTTTAACCTATCATTGGGAGAGTTTCCGTCTTACCATATCCTATCGATGCTTAGCCTACATTCCCATAGAGTATTTCATTCACATCACATTATTGTACTTGAGAGTAATGTCATTGTCCTATCGACCCAAGTTACATCATTACACATGAAAGGAATGCCATAAGCCTATCAAATCATGGTTCATTATTAGGAAAGCTCTAGAGTCCTCATGAAAGGAATTCCATAAGCCTATCGATTCATGGTTCCTCATTATATTATCATACTTATGAAAGGAATGCCATAAGCCTATCGATTCATGGTTCATTGACTCATTAGGAAAGGAATGCCATAGGCCTATCAATTCAAGAGTCGTCATTACATTTCTTCATTTATGAAAGGAATGTCATAAGCCTATCGATTCATATTAATTTAAGTCAATATTCATTCATTAAACAAGAGAGGATGCCTAAGCCTACCAACTCAAGGTTCACCAATCAACTATACTTTCATTCATTCAAGAAGAAGATGCATGAGCCTACCAATTCAAGATTCACCAATCAACTGTACTTTCTTTCATTTAAGAATAGGATGCATGAGCCTACCAATTCAAGATACATCATCACATTACTTTCATCTATACAAGAAAATGATGCATAAGCCTACCGATTCAAGATATACAATACATTATAGAAACCCTTCACATTCTATCATCATCATTCATAAGTGTTAATTGAGAATATGCTATCCATCATAACACTATTCTATTCTAAACATGATTGTAATACTTTCATTGAGATCACACATACATACTTCACATCATAGTCATACATAGATCCTTCATGAACTTGCCTTTCAAGGCTATGAACCAACATCAACCCAAAAATCTAAGATACTACAATAGTTAAGGAAATTGACATGATTCAATCATTAATCCAATATAAACATCAACAATTCAACATATTTGCATAATCAATCAATTCCCAATCACAAATCACAATTTAGGAATTTGGGGGAAAACATGGGTTCAAGGAAGAAATCATCTTAATTCATCTTTAAATCCACAACTAATTCATAATTCAGTGCAATAAAGCCTTTGAAAAACGTTTGGAGTTGAACCCATTGATAGATTGAAAACTAGGGTTCTGGGGAAAACATCGACTTGAAATCACTTTTGAAATTGGCTCCTTGAAAGAAACTAAGTCAAGGATAAAGACCACCATACTTTTTATGGAAGAATTCCACGAAAATCCCTTGAAAAACTTGAAGTCTTGACCTTGGAAGCTTTAATCCTTCACCTCCAATGGAGGTTTCTATAGAGAGAACTTTTGAGAGGAGAGGTGGGTTCTATTTTGTGATTTTGAATAATGAGTTGTAAATGTGTTTTAATACTTTAAAAACTCTTAAAATATCTTAATAAAAACGGTCCATTAACTCAACTAACCAAAGGAGGAATTTACTAAGTTACCCCTCCGCTTGGCCGTTTTGGACAGCAACACAGTGGTGATCAACGAACCACCATCCACGGACCGTGGGTGGGTCCACGAGCCATGCTGGCAAGTCGTGGTTTGGTTCTGTGGGTTTCCATTTGGGACCTTGACCCACGGAGGCCATCCACGGGGCATGGATGGACCTACGAGACGTGGATCCCCATCCGTAAGTCATCCCAAAAAAATAGCTTTTTGGTTTTCTTAGGGTTTTGGGGTTTAGGCGTAAGGTCCTCCTCAAGGACCCCTTGGGTGGTCCTTGGGGAGTCGTATCTTGACGTTTAACCCCTAAACCCCTCAACCGTAGCTTGGGATAACATTTTACACCCTCCAACCTCACATCAACTCAACCACACACTATTAGGCTCTAGTTACACCTATTCTTTTACGGGTCATTACACCTGTCATCATGATGGGTGACTTTCCTGCCTGGCTGCAATGTACCTTTGCATGTATTACCATTATCCCGAACTCCACGGCCTCGCTGATTTCCTCCTCGCCCACCTTATGGATGTCCTAGACCATTATTACTATTGCCCGCGGGTACTATAGCTCTAGCCTGTTGCTGCGCATAATCCAACATGCGCGGGTGGGGATAATATCTCCTCATATGCCCAGGTTCTCCACAATTATAACAAGTGTGATCGAAAGATGGCCTGTTGCCCGTCGAAGGTACGACGGGAGCTATCATGAATCAAATTTTGAGGTGGAGTTCCCAAATAATTACCTGTAGAAGTGGGCATAGCGGACTGAATCGGCCGGGCTGCAAGTGTTAGCCTCCCTGAACCTCTGGAGTAAGAACCCTGAAAGTTACATGTATTCTTAGTCTCTTAGTCAATGCCTTAGCCTGACCGTCTCGCCTCACCCCCTCCACTTTCTTCACAAAATTTGTTACCTCATTAATACTTTTCCCCGCAGAAGTCATGTGTACATACAATACTTGTAACTCAGAATTTAGTCCCTTAACAAATAGGTGAATCC
This sequence comes from Solanum verrucosum, assembly GCF_900185275.1. NCBI lineage: Eukaryota > Viridiplantae > Streptophyta > Magnoliopsida > Solanales > Solanaceae > Solanum > Solanum verrucosum. The sequence continues at coordinate 151,514 of NW_026020407.1, forward strand.
TCTCTTCCTCAGTAGTCACCAATTGCGTAGCATATCTAGAAAAAGCATGGAACTTAGCCTCATAATCAGCCACAGACATACCACCTTTCTCCAAATCCATGAACTCATCCTTCTTACGATCTCGCAAATTTTGGGGCACACACTTCTCGAAGAACAGAGCATGAAAATGGGTGCAAGTGAGTGGGGGTAAAGCTGAAGATCTGCATTCTACATAAGCTCTCCACCACTGCTTGGCCTCACCTTGAAGTTGAAAAGTCACAAACCCTACTCCATGTTGAAGGACAATTCCCAACTTATGAAGTCTCTCATAACAATCTAGAATGAACTCATATGCGTCCTCACTCTCGGAACCATGGAACACAGGCGGTTTCAATTTCAAGAACTAAGTCAACATTTCATGTTCATTACCAGTCATAACCTGACCCAACAAAGGACAGAAGAAAGAATCAGTACCTACAGTTCCACCCGCATTGGGGACAGTGGTAGCAATAAGGGGATTGAAGGGAGCTTGAGTTGCTTGAACTGAGGAAAGCACTCCACCACAACCAATCCTTTCAGGAGCGACAAAATATATTGAACTAACACTGGGTCTAAGGAAGGAACACATGTAGTCTCAATCTGCACCTCTTCCTCTTGTCAAACATTCTCCTAATTCTCAACCTTTACATTCTTTTCTACCTCTTCATGATGCGCAGGAGGGATCTCATTTCTGGGAGCATTCTCAATCGGAGCTCCATTTCTAGTAGGTGCTACCCTTCCTTGGCCTCCACCCCTACCTCGACTATGACCCCTTGTTGTGGATTCCTCAGCTAGCATATTAATGGGAGCTACCGGCCTAACGTTGTTGAACCTAGTGTTAACCATTAGCAGACAAAAGAGTGAAGGAGATTAGATACCAATTTGGATAACCAGATACCAATTGGAACCAAGTTATAGCACGAAAGGAGACAAAATAAAAAAGAGAGATTTCCTAATGTCTTATAGTCTCTCGAAGAAAAGTACAGATGTCTCTGTACTGTTTTGCAAGACTCTACATGACTCGTTTTGGTACATCGAGATCAACGAACCTATGGCTCTGATGCCAACTTTGCCACGACCTAGACCCTCGTGGTCGGCATCCACACTAACCCTCCGGTGGGAGAACCATTAATACTAATTATCTAACCCAAGAACTAAACAGTTAAAGATATGGAAGCAGTTTTAAATGTCTAAAGAAAAGGAAAATAAGGAGTTCCCATAAACTCCAAAAACTCTAATAAACAAATACGGAAATTATTCCCTAGAACCTGAAAGTCAATATACCTAAACTCTAACAAGGAAACATAAGTCTAAAGGGAATGGGTACAACCCAATAACACATATGAATAACTAACTAGAAATTTTGAGTCGGAAAATAGTGGACTAAAACATAGAGAACTCATGGCACCCTGAAAGAACTAGCTCACCCTTGAATTTGAAACGATCATTGGTCTTCTAAACGAGGTTTGTTAGTAGCCGATTGAAGATACCCTGTACTCAACAAAGAAAGATCAAGTGTTGTATCAGTACACAACCACAGTGTACTCGTAGTATCACGCGGCTATTCCAAAACGTGAAACACCTACAAGTAACCATAACATAATAAAACAGGCATATACCGAACATATACAATATTAGTCATCATTTCAGGATCAATGCTAATTCCACATTCTCAATAATACATCAATATGACAAGTTAATGGTCCTCTCATAGAACCCATACCTAGACTGTTAGTTTATCAGTATGTGGTACCCGATCCAAGTTAGTGTGTCGGGCGTGACACCCGATCCCATATATGCGCCAAAAAGTGGCACTCGATCCAAGTTAGTGTGTCGAACGTGACACCCGATCCATTTAACAAGCCACAATCACAATCACAATGTACATTCTTGTAGTCATACAGTCAAGTGTTAATCCATGGCATATAATCATTTATTTATACTCATTTATGATTGGTGTGATCAATAATGCAACATTCGTTTAGATACATGCATTAAAATGAAGTAATTGCTAACATACATTCCCTTCTAGTTCTTGGTCTACAAACAATCAATTCAATACAGGGATCAATAGTTAAGGTCTAATTACTCGGATTACAAACAACATTATCAACCCTAGGCTAAACCCATAATCCCAATACCCAAATTAGGGCTTTTTCACCATAATTCCCAGATCAAAACCCACCCCAACAATTATTGCCCAAGAAACTAGGTTCTACAGATCGAAAAATGGATTAGGGGAGTAAAATCCTTACCTTTTGTGCTAGAAGAGGTGGAAAACCTTCAAGAAATATCCATGGGTCATTCCTTAGCTCTCATGATCGAATGTTGCAAAATAATATCATTTTTGGGTTTTATTTCTGACATAAGTCGCGACTGGCCTGCTATGGTAGCCCCTCATCCCGCCACAGCGGCCCCACCTTGGCGGGAATAATCCCACCCTGGCGTCTTACACAGAGACAGAACCTTAGAATTAGAGTTTCAAACCCCCATTTCACAATGCACCTTCAATTCATGACACTCAGAAACTACCCGTTCACGCTAAGATCAGTTTTAGGAGTTCTACTAGCCTGAATTTGATTCTGTAAAGTCATACTGTTTCCTTAAAGTCTTAGCTATCAACTCATGTGTTCAAATTCATTATTAGATCTCACATTTGTTACCAGATTTCCCTAGACCTCACTGACTCCGATTTCGTCCAAATCTGGACTAGGCTAGGAAATTCCAAGTTACTACGAAAAAGTTTTCCGGCCTAAAATTTTTCCCCATTGGCTTTTCTATAACGACGGGAACAGGTTGTTACATAAACATTTTTGATCGCCTAAAAATAAGGGTGGATCACCAAGTGAACACAACCTCACCTAAACTAACAGTGCATAGCATTGGTGTTAATCGAATCAGGTTGGCGAACTCCATTGGAGAATGCAATGTGCCGAATGAGAAAGGTGACCTTGCTGAACATCATCTAAAATGACAGCGTTAAAATAAAAGATTGAATGCTCAAAAGGTGAACCAAGGTGGTACTTGGTGATTCGCCAAATGTGAAAGCCTGACTCAAATGAATTCGTCAACTGAGGTTCAAACACCTAAAGCCTAGAGCATGAAAAGGCAAGCAAATAACAAGAGGTGATTCATCAAATGAGCTCGGCTAATGTCGTCAAATGAAACACACATTAGGTTTTTGTACCATGTTTTTGAAATTATAAATTTCCCAAAGGTGAAAGATATTTAAAGAAGAAAAATAGTTCCTAAAACATTAGTTCAAAATTAAGTTTAGAGAGAGAACACTTAGCCCTTGTGAAGAACACTTTCTAGCTATTGGGGCATTACAACTTTGCTCTTGAATTTTATAAATTAAAGTTGAATCCAAAGTAGGTTTACTTGTAATTGATTAATTTCATGTTACCCGTGGCTCCTTTCATGTAAGGTATACTTTCTTTGTTTTTTATATAGGGTGTCTAAAACCCCAAGATCTAGGGGTGTAATTATGGGGTTGAGTGTCTATTTGATATAGTAGGTATTGTGTTATGCTTTGTTTTGTTGTTGTTCATACATGAATTTGAGCTAATTAGCATGGGATTAATTTATGTGTTAAGGTTGCAAACTAAATTCCTACTTCCGATCTCTGGTCGATGCTCGAAAGAGATTTATTGAAGTGGGTAATTAATTTGATAATAGCAAGTGTCTGTATTTTTCTTGAAAATAAAGGTAATGGGTATGATCTATTTGCTCTATTTCTAAAGAAAGAATAGAGTAAGGTATTTGGATGTTTAATTTGGCATTTGGATGAGACCAAAAAAAGATTATATGCATAGAGGCTATGATACTGAAAGATAATTAGTGTCATTAAATATGACCTAGCCAATACATGAATGTTCATCACTATAAAGTAGAACAAATTACCCCTATGTGACATCAATTTTAAATCCCCGCACACCCAGATTGCTTCTTTACTCTTGAGTTCTTCAAAATTTTAGTTTAATTGTGATAATTGATAACCAAAGCTTTTTATTGAATTGGTGGACTATCCACCCATATGTTAATATTACGAATGAGTGATCTTAAAATAAAATTTTCTTGATAGCAATTCTCTACGATATATCATTCTTTGTGGGATTCGACCATGACACTTCATTGGTTTTTTATTGACTACGACTGATGTCCCTATAATTTATTTTAAGGAGGACATTTGAGCGTTATCATAGAACATATTTTAAGTTTTAGGATTTAGTAGTGTATGACAAATTTTCAAAATTTGAAACCATTTCCTCTTTAAATATATGTGATATTAAATTGATAAAATGATTGGGGCTGATTAATCAAGATTCATACAACAATGTCTCACTTTGAGCGAAGCTTTTCCTACCAAATGTGAATTTAACAGTGTAGTCCTACAGGAATGTAGTAGTAGTGTCCCTATTCTTTTCAAAATCAAACACTTAAATTTCTTATAAAGGGACAATCTTACACAAAGAGAATATTTCTCCTTCAAAGTAAATATAAATAATTGAAGTTGAATGATAAATAACTAAAGTAGAACAAATCAGGAAAGGAAAATTTTCAATTTATGAAACATTGTACATTCTGGAAAAAAAAAAAACTAACGATTGCCTCCTTGAACAAATAGAACTACAAATATAAATTGCACAGACATATAATTAAGACTCCATTTATAATAAGGAAATTATTGTACTAATAAAGTCTAACAGTTTCACACTACATCTTAGATTTAAAATTGAACAATAATAAATAGTGCAAGAGATGTCATGTTTCTTAAAATACCTCCCTCTGTAGAAACATTAATCCTTTTGCAATGGAGCATCACATGCTTGAGTCAGAAATAAAAGAAATGTAAACATTGTAGGAGTGATTTGAATTCTCTACGATATATATATATATATATATACACGCACTAGATTCATCAATCTCATCAATGCCTTGTCAAAAAATTGAACAAATCATGCAAAATACTAGTAATCTTGGGTCTTACCGCCTTCAGTTTGTTCTTAACTAAATATGCACCATATATATAGGTTTAAACATAAACCTAGAAAACCAATAAATCAAAATCTCGCAATGTAACAAAATCAATGGTTACCAACTTAGCATTTAATACATTTGTAATGGAAAGACTAATCACCACTTAACAAGCAGATCTATGAATTAACTTAAATTACAATAAACAATATATCATAAGTCTCTTTCAATATGAATCTGCCTTTTCCACTTAACTTGGGAATAGAAAAGAAATAACTTTACTATATTATAGAAAAAATAAAAATTCTAGAACACAAATATATATTAATAACACTGATGTAAAATTATTCACTTAAGTTGAAAACTAAACAAAGACTTAACAATCATTTTTTGCTAAAGTTTTAACATGCAAAACCTGATGAAGGTGAAGGTACATTCTTATAGAATTAACATGTAGGGTGTTACCCAAAAAATATTCTAGAAGTTATGAATGTGTCTGATCTTACTAGATGCAACTTGTGAGCCATCTTGAGGTACATCCTTAAGAACATTCATCACTTCAAGAATATCATTTGAGTAACAACTATAGACTCATGAAGGTTATTCTCATACCAAAGAAAAAGAGTGTGACGGCTAATTGAAATTTAGGGTTTTGAGAGCTAAAGGAAGAAGAGTGAAGCTTTTATAGAGCAAAAAAGACCTTGCACTTCTTAAATGTTTTTAAATTTACCTCTAAGAACTGTATATTTTTCATTTAGTCCTCATAAACTTTTGACTAAATATATGTATAGCCCTTTAAATTTAACCTTAACTGTTTGTTTCATATTTCATCTCTTTTAATGATTATTCAGATATCTTTACATGATTAGTATATGTTTCATGAATTTATATATATATAAATATTAGTTTCTCAAAACGTACTTTGCCTGTTTTGTTCCTAATCATTATTGTAAAAATTTTGATATATTTAAAAAGTTAGGTTATAAAATATGAAAATGGTGAACTTAGCAATGCTAGTTTTATCGTTTACATTTTAATCATTAAAGGAGAATTATATATTTGACACCAAACAAGAAATATATGAAGCTAATTAAGATAATTAATGCATTCTCTCATGGTATGATATGTCAATGAATTACTACTTAAATAGTTAATAAATATATGAATTGCATTTCACAAAATTAGCAAAAACATCAAGAAGAACTATATATATTTCTCCAAATTATACAAATAAAGAACAATAATGTCATTCATCTTAACCTGAATTATTGTAGGAACAATATTAAATAATTCCCTGTATCGACAGGAAGAGAATCCGTTCTTTGACAGATATATTAGACTGTCACACAAGAGATAATTCTCTCTAGTCTCGTAACCAAAAGAAAGAGGATTCATACACAGAAGTTGCGGGTGAACCTATAACACCCCGTAACTAGAAAGAACTAGAAAGAAGTCAAAAATTGGAAATAGTCAGTTTTGGAAAGAATATAAAAATCTTGAAAATTTGTTAAGTATGTTAAGTTGGGTTTTTGATCAAATTCAATCAACCATATTGCCTAGATCAGAATGATTTAGGTGTGTTTCCAGATATCGTAGGAAATATCTTGGAATAATCTTTCAAACACCACTGAGTTTGTGCGATTCTGAGTTCGTATGAGTGAGATATGCTCATTTGAAGTTGGGTTGTTCAAATAAGGAAAGTGTAATCCGGATTTTAGAAGGGCATTATGGTATTTTCCATAACCCATGACTTAATCTTGTTTTTGGTATTTAATTGGGGTCTAAACTGATAGGATTTAGTTTACGCTTTTACGATATTGAGTTAGCGTTATAGAAAAGAGAAAAAAAGAAGACAAAGGAGGAGAAGGAGCAAGAATCGACAAGTTTTTCAAGAATCGCTTGTGGATTTTGTCAAGGAGTGATCCCTATGAGGTATGTGAGTTCACACAGTGTTGGGTTCATTCACCAACACGCCAAATATGTTTAATTCAGCATGAATTCGTCCTAAAAGTTGAAAGTTTGAATGTTCTTGATGTGTGTTCTTGAATTTACTTTCTTTCTTGAATTTGGGATGAGATTGAGGAGTTCTTGAGAGTTTAAGGTCGATTTTATAGTTGTGTTTGATTAGATTCTTGTGTACATATGTTGGGTATCTAAATCTAAAGTGAATTTGAGAAAAAAGAATCAAATTTAGGCGATTTGAGGTTAGAAAACGAAGAAGAAATAAATTGACAGAATCTGGGTACTAGATCCACGTCGCGGATCTGTTCCTCAGAATTGACAATTTTTCTTCGCGGAGTGGAGCGGTCACAGACCATTCTGCCTCAAAATTTATTTCGTGACCTAATAATTAAATGCATCTTCGCGTCGCAGACTTGCTTCCAGACATTGATTTCTTGATCTTTTCCCGTGTTTAACAATCTAAAAACACTCCTAAACATCATGAGATCCTTCCTATCACAAATCTCAATCCTTGAATCTATAATTCAATTCAAGGATCAGTTAAGAGTCAAGTCAAGAGAAGTTAAGAGCCAAGTCAAGAGAAGTTCATAGAGTCTTCCAAAAGTCTTTTCCAAATGATTTAACTTTGTTTCAAGACTTGCGTTTTGAGTTCAGTAAAGAGTAAAATTGAAGTTCATTTCTTCAAAGTATATGGGGACTATCTATTCCCAAAGAGTTAAAATGTTTTCACATTTAAACAGAAAAAGGAAACCTTGATTTCCAAAGAGCCTTTGAGGCTAGTTTTCGGAGAAGAGTAAGTGATTTCACAATTAAGCAAGAGAGGAAATGTTGATTTCCAAGATAGCCTTTGAGCTTAGTTTTTGAGCAATTATCTCAAATCACAGAAAGAAGTATGTTTTTAAACATAAGAGCTAGTATCATATTTTGGGAGTAGTATTGAGCACCGATATGGGGGGGAGATCAGACAACTCCCATCCCCCATAAACCATGTAGCCATCATGGGCAGAAAAGGGTCATACTTTTTAGATGATTCCTTAATGTTTTTTAGCATAGAATAGTGGATCCACTTAGTAGTTCAAGTTCTATACCCTCGTAAAGTATAGGACGGCCCTGGCTTCATGAGGCAAAATGATGTATCATCACAATAGCTCTTACGTGATGGTTGTCGATTAGAGAAACTCCCACATAAGTTATTGCATTATTATATACACAGTTTATTTGTATTTTTACCTACATTTCAGAGTTATAGTGTATTTTTGCATACACACAGAGTATTATTCTATTTCCAAAATACACAAAGTTGACATCCACTTTTTAAACAAGCTTTCTTTATATTGCACCTATTTTAAACTTCTTTATATTGAAATGAGTTCATTTAAGTTGAGCTGATTTGAGCTAGGTAAGTTCTTTAGTTCCTTTCAAACTTATGTCTTATTTTAGAATTCCCCTCGCATACTCGTACATTCAATGTACTGATGCCATTTGGCATGCATCTTCTTATGATGCAGACACAGATAACCAGGATCAACATCCAGCGCATTGTTGATCCACTTGAGCACTCAGAGTCTTGTGGTGGACCTCCTTGGTTTCCGGAGGATCCCTTTTTATTGCTTTTAGTATTAGATAATTCATTAGGATGTTGTGGGTCTTGTCCCGACTTCCATCTCAGTTGTTAGAGGCTTCATAGATAGAAAATCAAATGTTAATTCATTCATCATTATCTTGTTATTGGATTATGTTCAGATTTGAGTTGCCACTTTGGCTAAGTTAAATGTTGATTTCTGAAACATTTTGAGTTTAGTTTTGAGACTGTTGAGTTATGTTATATATGGATTCTCTTTCTTATGTTTAAGTATTCCACTGAGTAAGTAAGCCAGGCCAAGGGTTCACTTGGGGCCAGCAATGGTTCTCGAGGGCTAGTCCCACCCAGGGTGTAGGCTCGGGGTGTGACAAACTTGGTATAAGAGCACGGAGTTCAAGAGTCCTAGGGAGTTTATGAATCCATGTATGTAGAGTCCTATTTATCAATGTGAAGCGTGCCAAATCTATAATTAGGAGGTTGCAACACTTAGGAATTTTTCTCAATTCTTTCACACTCATTTCGTGCGTTAGAATTTCATCTCTAAAAAGTTCCTTCTAACTCATGCTTACGTGTGTCTTTCAGATCATGCCTCCATGAAGAGCAATCAGAGGTCATCTGGCTAGGAGAAATGTTGAGCCACAGGAACAAGGGGTACCTAATGCACCAGAAGTGCAACCCCAAGAAGAGGTCACCAATGATGAGTTCTGTAAGGCTATCCAGATGTTAAGCCAAGTTGTGACCAACCAAGCTAGGCAACAGAGAGGGAATCAATAGGAAGTAGCTGACACTTTAAGGATCCACAAGTTGTTAAGGATGAATCCTCCAAGATTCACAGGTTCAAGTGTTACTGAGGATCTAGAGAATTTTGTTGAAGAACTTCAGAAAGTTTTCAAAATCATGCATGTTGTTGATGCTGAGAGGATGGAACTAGCTACATATCAGATGAACGGTGTCGCTAGGATATGGTTCAATCAATGGAAGAAGAACCGAGCTGAGGATGCACTACCTGTGAGTGAGGATTGTTTTGAGGAGGCCTTCTTGGGGCATTTCTTCCCCCGAGAACTGAAAGAGGTTAAGGTATGAGAGTTCCTCACACTTAAGCAGGATTCTTTGAGCATTCATGAGTAGAGTCTGAGGTTCACAACACTTTTCCGGTATGCTCTGAAAATGGTTGTTGACATGAGGAGCATAATGAGTTTATTTGTTGCTCGGATGTCTCATCTGTAGAGTAAGGAAGGTAAGGCTTCAATGCTAATAGGTGACATGGATATAGCAAGGTTGATGGTCTATGTGCAGCAGGTTGAGGAAGAGAAGTTGAGGGATAGAGAAGAGTTCAAGAATAAGAGAGCTAAGATAGGGAATGAGTCTGGGCAGCAAAGGAGTAATGCCAACCGGTCATCCTTCCAACAAAAACAATAGGGACCTGCTCCATCATCTGCTAGTGCACCTGCACCAAAGAACAAAAGTGAGTACAATAGGTAGAATTTCAGAGCTAAACCTGCCTATTCTCAAGGTAGTATGGCGCAAGGGGGTAGTAAGCCTCATGCCTGCGCTAAGTATGGTAGGACTCACTCAGGTACTTGTCGTGAAGGCTCCACTGGTTGTTTCAAGTGTGGCCAGAAAGGTCATTTCATATGAGAATGTCCAAAGAACAAGCAAGGTAATGGTAATGGGGGTAATAGAGCACAGTCTTCTTCAGTTGCTCTACTAGACAGAGTTGCACCTAGAGGGGATACTTCAAGTACTGGCGGAGGAACAAACCACCTATATGCTATCACAAGTCGCCAGGAGCAAGAGGATTCACCAGATGTTGTTACTGGTATGATCCAAGTCTTTAACTCTAATGTTTATTCTTTTCTAGACCCAGGAGCGAGTTTATCCTTTGTAACTCCGTATGTTGCTATGAATTTTGATGTTATTCCTGAGCAACTTAGTGAACCCTTCAATGTTTATACACCTGTTAGCGAGCCTATTCTAGCAGAGAGAGGCTATCTTGATTGTCCCATTTCCATCAATCATAAGAGCACCATGGCTGATTTAGCTGAGTTAGACATGGTAGATTTTGATGTCATTCTTGGTATGGACTGGCTTCATGACTGTTATGCATCAGTTGATTGTAGAACTCGAGTTATCAAGTTTCTGTTTCCAAATGATCCAGTCTTAGAGTGGAAAACTAGTTCAGCAGTGCCTAAGGGTCATTTCATTTCTTACCTTAAGGCAAGGAAGTTGGTTTCTAAGGGGTGTGTCTATTACTTGGTCCGAGTTAATGACTCTAGTGTTGAGATACCTCTTATTCAGTCAGTTCTAGTAGTAAAAGAGTTTCTAGAAATCTTTCCTGATGATCTTCCCGAAGTCCCTCCTGAGAGAGAAATAGACTTCAGTATAGACATTCTTCCAGATACTCATCATATATCTATTCCGCCATATAAAATGGCACCGGCAGAGTTGAAAGAGCTTAAAGAACAGTTGAAAGATCTCCTTGATAAGGGCTTTATTTGACCAAGTGTCTCACCCTGGGACGCTCCGGTCTTATTTGTGAGAAAGAAAGATGGTTTCCTTAGGATGTGTATAGATTACCGTCAGTTGAACAATGTTACCATAAAAAACAAATACCCTCTTTCGAGAATTGATGATCTTTTCAATCAACTTCAGGGTGCTATTTGTTTCTATAAGATAGATCTCAGATCTGGCTACCATCAGTTGAGGGTAAGGGAAGGTGATATTCCAAAGACATCATTCAGGACCCGTTATGGTCATTATGAGTTCTTAGTTATGTCATTTGGTTTGACCAATGCGCTTGCAACATTCATGGACTTAATGAATAGAGTATTCAAGCCTTATTTAGATATGTTTGTTATTGTGTTCATTGATGACGTACTAATCTATTCAAGGAATGAGGAAGATCATGCTAGCCATCTCAGAATTGTTTTCCAGACTCTAAAAGATAAAGAGTTGTATGCCAAGTTCTCTAAGTGTGAGTTTTGGCTTGAGTCTGTGGAATTCTTAGGCCACATTATGTCTGGAGAGGGAATTAAAGTTGATATTTAGAAAACTGAGGCAGTGCAGAATTGGGCTAGACCCACATCTCCAACTGATATTAGGAGTTTCTTGGGTTTGGCTAGCTATTATAGATTGTTCGTAGAGGGGTTCTCATATATTTTGTCTCCTTTGACCAAATCGACTTAGAAAATAGTGAAGTTTCAATGGTCTAAAGCTTGTGAGAAAAGCTTTCAGGAATTGGAAAAAAGGTCGACTACGGCCCCAGTTTTGACCTTACTAGAAGTTATGCAAGGCTTTGTTATCTATTATGATGCGTCTAGAGTTGGTTTGGGTTGTGTGTTAATGCAGAATGGCAAAGTTATAGCTTATGCCTCCAGACAGTTGAAAGTTCATGAGAGGAACTACCCAACCCATGATCTTGATTTGGCTGTCGTGGCATTTGCTTTGACAATATGGCACCTTTATATTTATGGTGTTCATGTGGATGTGTTCACCGATCACAAGATTATTCAGTATGTGTTTACTCAAAAAGAGCTTAATATCAGACAAAGGAGGTGGTTAGAATTACTCAAGTATTATGACATGAGTACTCTTAATCACCCACGTAAGGCTAATGTTGTTGCTGATGCCTTGAGCAGGTTGTCTATGGGTAGTACCGCCCATTCTGAGGAAGATAAAGAAAGAACTATCAAAGGATGTGCACAAACTTGCACGCCTGGGAGTTCGCCTAACAGATTCCACAGAAGGAGGAGTAGTGGTGATGAATGGGGCTGAATCATCATTAGTGTCAGAAGTGAAAGAAAAGCAAGACAAAGACCCAATTTTGCTTAAATTGAAGGAAAATGTTCATAAGCAAAAAGTACTGGCTTTTGAACAAGGGGGAGATGGTGTATTGAGGTATCAAGGTAGAATGTGTGTACCAAGGGTGGATGAACTCCAAGAAAGGATCATGGAGGAAGCTCATAGCTCCAAATATTCCATCCATCCGGGTTCTACAAAGATGTATTGTGATTTGAGAGAAGTTTACTGGTGGAGTTGTATGAAGAAGGGCATTGCAGAATTTGTGGGCAAGTGTCTGAATTTCCAACAAGTTAAAGTAGAGCATCAAAGGCCAGGCGGTATGGCTCAGAATATAGAACTTCTGGAATGGAAATATGAGATGATTAATATGAATTTCATCACAGGCTTACCAAGGTCTCCCAGGCAACATGATTCTATTTGGGTGACTGTTGATAGAATGAAAAAATCAGCCCACTTTTTGCCGGTAAAGAGTACCTATTCAGCAGAAGATTATGATAAGTTGTATATTCAAGAGGTGGTAAGACTTTATGGGGTTTCGATCTCCATTATTTCAAACAGAGGTGCGTAATTTACTGCATAGTTTTGGAAGTCAATCCAAAAAGGCTTGGGTTCAAAGGGGAACTTAAGTACTGCCTTTCATTCTTAGACAGATGGGCAAGAAAAGTGCACTATTCAGACCTTACAGGATATGTTGAGGGATTGTGTAATTGATTTCAAGGGTAATTGGGATGATCTCCTACCTCTCATCGAGTTCGCTTACAACAATAGTTACCACTCTAGCATCCAGATAGCTCCTTATAAAGCTCTTTATGGGAGAAGATGCAGATCTCATATTGGATGGTTTAAAGTTGGTAAAGCAGGGTTGATAGGACCAGATTTAATTCATCAAGTTATGGAGAAGGAGAAGGTGAAAGTGATTCAAGAGAGGTTGAAAACGGCGTAGAGTCATCAGAAATCCTACACTGATGTTAGGAGAAGGGAATTAGAGTTTGAAGTAGATGATTGGGTCTACTTTCAAGTATCACCCATGAAGGGCGTTATGAGATTTGGTAAGAAGGGGAAGCTTAGTCCTAGGTATATTGTCCCTTACAGAATATCGAAAAGGGTAGGTGATGTAGCTTATGAGTTGGAGCTACCACAAGAGTTAGTCGTGGTTCATCTGGTATTTCACATCTCCTTGTTGAAGAATTGCATAGGCGATCCTTCATTGATCATACCAACTGAAGATATTGGGATCAAAGATAGCTTATCCTATGAGGAGATTCTGGTCCAGATTCTAGATCGCCAAGTTCGCAAGTTGAGTACAAAGGAGGTAGCATCAATCAAAGTTCTTTGGAGGAATCAGTTTGTTGAGGAAGCCACTTGGGAAGCTAGGGAGGATATGAAGAAGAGATATCCACATCTCTTCGAATTTGGAGAACTTCCAAATTAAGGTACTAATCCTTTTTCTTGGCATTTTATTTATAAATTGGCATGTTGTAATTGCATTGTGCTTGTTGTGTGTTTGAACTGTATGTTTGATGTGATGCCCTTAGCCTACTAAGAGTAAGCTCATTCATGGATGAATGTTCCCAAGGGGGAGATATTGTAATACACCATAACTACAAAGAACTAGAAAGAAGTTAAAAATTGGAAATAGTCATTTTTGGAAAGAATATAAAAATCTGGAAAATTTGTTAAGTATGTTAAGTTGGGTTTTTAGTCAACTTCAAATGACCATAAATCCTAGCTCAGGATGAGTTAGGTGTGTTTCCAGATATCGTAGGAAATATCTTGGAATATATTTCCAATGCTGCCAAGTTTGCACGATTCCGAGTTCGTATGAGTAAGATATGCCCATTTGAAGTTGGGTTGTTCAAATAAGGAAAGTGTAATCCGGATTTTAGAAGTGCATTATGGTCTTTTACATACCCCATGACTTAATCTTTCTTTTGGTAATTAATTGGGGTCTAAACTGATAGGATTTAGTTTATTCTTTTACGATATTGAGTTAGGGTTTTAGAAAAGAAAAAAGAAGAAGAGAAAGGAGGAGAAAGAGCAAGAATCGTCAAGTTGTTCAAGAATCGCTCGTGGATTTCATCAAGGGGTGATCCCTACGAGGTATGTGAGTTCACACAGCGTTGGGTTCGTTCACCCACGTGCCAAATATGTTTAATTCAGCATGAATTCGTCCTAAAAGTTGAAAGTTTGAATGTTCTTGATGTGTGTACTTGAATTTATTTTCGTTCTACAATTTGGGATGGGATTGAGGAGTTCTTGAGAATCTAAGGTCGATTTTAGAGTTGTGTTTGATTAGATTTTGGTGTACATATGTTGGGTATCTGAATCTAAAGAGAATTGGAGAAAAATAATCGATTTTAGGTGATTTGGGGTTAGAAAATGAAGAAGGAACAAGTTGGCAATATCAGGGTACCAGGCGGACCTGTTCCTCAGAATTGACAATTTTTCTTGGCATCACGGAGCGGTCACGAACCGTTCTACCTCAAAATTTATTTCGTGACCAAATAATTAAATGCATCTCCGCATCGCGGACTTGCTTCCAGACAGTGATTTCTTGATCTTGTCTTGTGTTTAACTATCTAAAAACACTCCTAAACATCATGAGATCCTTCCTATCACAAATCTCAATCCTTGAATCTATAATTCAATTCAAGGATCAGTTAAGAGTCAAGTCAAGAGAAGTTAAGAGCCAAGTCAAGAAAAGTTCATAGAGTCTTCCAAAAGTCTTTTACAAATGATTTAACTTTATTTTAAGACTTGAGTTTTGAGTTGAGTAAACAGTAAAGTTGAAGTTCATTTCTTTAATGTATATGGGGACTATGTATTCCCAAAGAGTTAAAATGTTTTCACATTTAAACACAAAAAGGAAACCTTGATTTCCAAAGAGCCTTTGAGCTAATTTTCAGAAAAAAGTAAGTGCTTTCACAATTAAGCAAGAGATGAAACTTTGATTTCCAAGATAGCTTTTGAGCTAAGTTTTTGAGCAATTATCTTAAATCACAGAAAGAAGTATGTTTTTAAACATAAGAGCTAGTATCATATTTTTGGAGTAGTATTGAGCACCGATATGGGGTAGAGTGCAGACAACTCCCAAGCCTATAAACCTTGTAGCCATCATGCGTAGAAAAGGGTCATACTTTTAGATGATTCCTTACTGCTTTTTAGTATAGAGTAGTGGATCCACTTAGTAGTTCAGGTTCTATACCCTCAGCAAGGTATAGGACGGCCCTGGCAGCGTGAGGCAAAATCATGTATCATCAAAATAGCCCTTACTTGATGGTTGTCGGTTAGAGAGACTCCACAGAAGTAATTGTATTCTTATATACACAGTTTATTTGTATTTTTACATACATTTCAGAGTTATAGTGTATCTTTGCATACACACAAAGTAATATTGTATTTTCAAAATACAGAGAGTTGAAATCCATGTTTTAAAAATCTTTTCTTTATATTGCACCTATTTTAAACCGCTTTATAGTGAAATGAGTTCATTTAAGTTGAGTTGAGTTAAGCCAGGTAAGTTCTTCAGTTCCTTTCAAGCTTATGTCTTGTTTTAGAATTCCCCTCGCATACTCGTACATTCAATGTACTGATGTCATTTGTCCTGCATTTTCTTATGATGCCGACACAGGTAACCAAGATCAGCATACAGCGCATCGTTAATCCAGTTGAGCACTCAGAGTCTTGTGGTGAGCCTCATTGCTTTCCGCATGATCCCTTTTTATTGCTTTCAGTATTAGATAGTTTAGTAGGATGTTGTGGGTCTTGTCCCGACATCCATATCAGTTGTTAGAGGCTTCATAGATAGACAGTTAGATGTTAGTTCATTCGTCATTATCTTGTTATTGGCTTATGTTCAAATTTGAGTTGCCACTTTGACTAAGTTAAATGTTTATTACTAAAACATTTTGAGTTTAGTTTTGAGATTGTTGAGTTATCTTGTATTTGGATTCTCTTTCTTATGTTTAAGTCTTCCGCTAAGTAAGTAAGTCAGGCCAAGGGTTCCCTTAGGCCAACAATGGTTCTCGAGTGCCAGTCTCGCCCAGGGGGTAGGCCTGTGGCGTGACAGAACCCTTGGTTTCCCTCAACATTTGAGGGTAAAATAGTCAATCAACTAATTATCATGGACATTTTGATAGTTCGACTTTAGATTGGGAGCTTCTCATTTATATTGATGATATAATTATTTTTTGATTTGTATATTTAACATATATCCCATCTTAATTGGCATATGTTATATATAT
Organism: Solanum verrucosum; assembly: GCF_900185275.1. Classification (NCBI taxonomy): domain Eukaryota; kingdom Viridiplantae; phylum Streptophyta; class Magnoliopsida; order Solanales; family Solanaceae; genus Solanum; species Solanum verrucosum. The sequence continues at coordinate 168,098 of NW_026020407.1, forward strand.
ATATATATATATATATATATATAGTGGATCATAAGATACCATGAAACATTGGTCTCCTTAATTACTATATAGGGTTAAGCGGAAAAGAAAAATCTAAATAGATATATATATATATATATATATATATATATTGGATCATAAGATACCATGAAACATTGGTCTCCTTAATTACTATATAGGGTTAAGCGGAAAAGAAAAATCTAAATATATTGATAATGCATCTAAATAAATGTATGTTTTCAAAAATGTAATCAGGAGAAGATAAACATACAAACATAAAAAAATTTAGAAGGCACAAAAAGTTAAAGCGAAACTACAATGAAAACAAAAGAACTAAACATATCCTCGAAAAAATAAATTATCAAAAATAAAAGGAGAACTTTTGGTTGATAAAATTATAATATTATTTTTTAATAAAATACAAAAAAATTCATCGACGCTTGATATAAATATTGTATCATAAAAATATCACACAATATTAATCTTGAATACATTGGTTGCCATTTGAATGAATACATTTCACAATTTATTGTCTCTATTAAACCTTTTCTTTTATATTATTTTATTAAAAAATATGTATATAGTGGGTTAGTATTTATCGAATGCAAACCTACCTTTTAGTACACCAAGTATTATAGTTGTTACTAACAGAAAGTACTATTACATAAAAGTTGCACAAAGAATATTATGACCAAATAAGTGGTAGAGGGTTTTCAAAACTTTAAAGTCAATAAAATTCAAACTTATGAAAAAATTTTAATATATACATATTAGCTCATAAAAATTATATCTCAGAATCTAAATAATATATGAACCAGTCATTAGTAAACGATGATACACTATTTTATCAATATACAACATTGTAAGAGAAAAAATATTGGGGGGGGGGGGGGGGGGGGGGGGTGCGAGTGGGTGAATTGACTGGGACAATGCAGAATGAAGTACCGCTCCTAGTGGAAAAACAATCATTTTTTTAGGAATGAATATTTTTTTACAGAAGAAACAAAAATATGATACTAATCTTATAAAGTCATTTGATAATTACATAGAATTCAATTGAGAATGTGAAAAGAATATGATAATATTCTACTATTATGGAAGATAATCTGTTGAAAAATAGTTTTTTTTCTTTCATAAAAATAATATCATAACTAAAGAATTGAAATTCAATAGATGAGTTTTGATTAATTCTGCATTTATGTGGAATGAAAGCGAAGTGAAGGGCATAGAAAGATGAAATGAGACACAACTTTGAAGTTTGTTACAAAAAAAAAAAAACCCCTCCTTATAAAAGAAAAGAGTCATAGTGATGAAACTGCTTTTGGAAAATGAAAATAAAAACAAGTGAATGAAATAAAAGGGATTCTCAATAAATTAAGGAAAAATTGATAGTTTGATTTCTCTAATGAAAAGAACTTGAAAAGAGGTGAAGATGATTGCAATAATTTTTTGAAAAGGTGAAGTCACCAAGTCAAATTGATCATACCTTATCCCTCAGCCCCATTACAAGCCAAAAAGACCCTTGAGATCTTCCATGAACTAGGTTGCGTGATGATATAAAAATATGGGCAAACCTATGGGATAAATCTTGCATGTGTTTCTCTTTTGAGAGTAGAGACTTCTATTGATTACTTATATCTTTTTTATTTTCTTTGTGAGAGAATGAAATCATTCTTTATGTGAGCTGAGGGCACTTAAATGCATTTATTGACACACGTTCTTGCATTAGACAAGAAGCTAAAGTGAGCTTGAGGTTGTGTTGAGAATCGCTAGACTTCATTTGAAGCTTTTTTTACCATGATTGAGTGTGTCATGTTGTTGAGAGTAGTCTTGTTTTGGCACTTGCAAGTCAGCTCTCATTGAGTACTGTTGTAAACACCCTTATTGAGCGAATTGTGTTCTTTATTTGCTTGAGGACAAACGAAATATTAAGTTGGGGGTGTTGATGAGTAGTAGAATTTAGAGAGAGAACACTTAGCCCTTGTGAAGAACACTTTCTAGCTTTTGGGGTATTACAACTTTGCTCTTGAATTGATAAATTAAAGTTGAATCCAAAGTAGGTTTACTTGTAAGTGATTAATTTCATGTTACCCAAGGCTCCTTTCATGTAAGGTATACTTTCTTTGTTTTTTTGTATCGAGTGTCTAAAACCTCAAGATCTAGGGGTGTAATTATGGGGTGGAGTGTCTATTTGATATAGTAGATATTGTGTTATGCTTTGTTTTCTTGTTGTTCATACATGAATTTGGGCTAATTAGCATGAGATTAATTTATGAGTTAAGGTTGCAAACTAAATTCCTACTTTCGATCTCCGGTCGATGCTCGAAAGAGATTTATTGAAGTGGGTAATTAATCTGATAATAGTAACCGTCTGTATTTTGCTTGAAAATAAAGGTTATGGGTCTGATATATTAGCTCTATTTCTAATGAAAGAATGCAGTAAGGTATTTGGATGTTTAATTTTCCATTTGAATGAGACCAAAGAGAGATTCTACGCATAGATGCTCTGAGATCAAAAGATAATTAACGTTATTAAAGATGACCTAGTCTATACATGATTGTTCATCACTATAAACCAGTACAATTACCCCTATGTGACATCAATTTTAAATCCCCGCACGCCCAGATTGATTCTTCACTCTTGAGTTCTTCAAAATTTTAGTTTAATTGTGATAATTGATAACCAATGCTTTTTATTGAATTGGTGGAATTATCCACCCACATGTTAATATTACAAATGAGTGATCTTAAAATAAAAATTTCTTGATAGGAATTCTCTACGATATATCATTCTTTGTGGGATTCGAACATGACTCTTTGTTAAGTTTTTTATTGACTACGGCTGAGGTCCCGATAATTTGTTTTAAGGAGGACATTTGATCGTTATCATAGAACATATTTTAAGTTTTGGGATCTAGCAGTGTAGGACAAATTTTCAAAATTTGAAACCATTTCCTCTTTAAATAGATGTGATGTTGAACGATAAATAACTAAAGTAAAACAAATCAGGAAAGAAAAATTTTCAATTTATGATACATTGTACATTCTAGAAAAATACAAACTAAGGAGGTACTCCTTGAACAAACAGAACTACAAATATAAATTGCACAGACATATAATTAAGACTCCATTTATAATAACAAAATTATTGTACTACTAAAGTCTAACAGTTTCACACTAAATCTTAGTATTAAAATTGAACAATAATAAATAGGGCAAGATATCTTACGTTTCATAAAATACCTCCCTATGTAGAAACATTAATCCTTTTGCAATTGAGCGTCACCCGCTTAAGTGACAAATAAATGGAATGTAAACATTGTAGGAGTGATTTGGATATCACGACACTAGATACACATTAATTAGCAAAAAATAGACATATATATATATATATACACACACACACACACTAGATTCATCAATCTCATCGATGCCTTGTCAAAAAACTAAACAAATCATGAAAAACACTGGTAATCTTGGGTCTTACCGCCTTCAGTTTGTTCTTGACTAAAAATGCACCATATATATATCTTTAAACATAAACCTAGAAAACCAATAGATCAAATTCTCACAATGTAACAAATCAATGGTTACCTGCTTAGCATTTAATACATTTGTAATGGAAAGACTAAGCACCACTTAACAAGCAGATCTATGAATTAACTTAAATTACAATAAACAATACATCATAAGTCTCTTTCAATATGAATCTGCCTCTTCCAGTTAACTTGGGAATAGAAAAGAAATCACTTTACTATATTATAGAAAACCTAAAAATAAAAATTCTAAAACACAAATATATATTAATATCACAGATGTAAAATTATTCACTTGAAAACTAAACAAAGACTTAACAATCATTTTTTGCTGAAGTTTTAACATGCAAAACCTGATGAAGGTGAAGTTATATTCTTATAGAATTAAAATGTAGAGTGTTACCCAAAGAATATTCTAGAAATTATGAATGTCTCTGATCTTACTAGATGCAGCTTGTGAGCCATCTTGAGGTACATCCTTAAGAACATTCATCACTTCAAGAATATCATTTGGGTAACAACTACAGACTCATGAAGGCTATTCACATACCAAAGAAAAAGAGTGTGATGGCTAAGTGAAATTTAGGGTTTTGAGGGCTAAAGGAAGAAGAGTGAAGCTTTTATAGAGCAAAAAAGACCTTGCACTTCTTAATGTTTTTAAATTTACCTCTAAGAACTATATATTTTATCATTTAGTGCTTCTAAACTTTTGACTAAATGTATGTATAGCCCTTTAAAGTTAACGTTAAGTGTCTGTTTGATATTTCATCTCTTTTAATGATTATTCCGATATCTTTACATGATTAGTATATGTTTCGTGAATTTATATATATAAATATATTAGTTTCTCAAAATGTACTCTGCATGTTTTGTTCCTTATCATTATTGTAAAATTTTTGCTATATTTAAAAAGTTAGGTTATAAAATATGAAAATGGTGAACTTAGCAATGCTAGTTTTATCATTTACAGTTTAATCATAAAATAAAATTCATTAAAGGAGAATTATGCATTTGACACCAAACAAGAAATATATGAAGCTAATTAAGATAATAATGCATTCACTCATGGTATGATATGTAAATGAATTACTACTTACATAGTTAATAAATATATGAATTGCCCTTGACAAAATTAGCAAAAACATATAAAAGAACTGTGTATATTTCCACAAAACATACAAATAAAGCACAATAAATGTCATTCAGTTGAACCTGAATAATTGTAAGAACAATATTAAATAATTCCCTATATCGAAAGCAAGAGAATCCATTCTTTGACAAATTTATTAGACCGTCACACAAGAGATAATTCTCTAAAGTCTCTTAACAAAGTGAAAGAGGATTCTGTCACGACCCGAGATCTCGAGTCATGATGGCACCTACTATACCCTACCAGTAGGTAAGTTAACCCGTAACCCAGAACATCAAGCAATGAGCGAAAGGGCAGAAACTATCGAAAACAATAATCTAAACAAGAATAACAAGGCGGAAGCAACCCAAAATAAATATATACAGAAATCCCTCCAAGAACATGGAAGTCACTAGTACAGAGCTATCTAATAAAGAGTACAAGTCCCAAAAGTGGACCACAACAGAGCGTGGCTCAAAGGCAACAAGACTAGCTAAAAAAAAGAACGAGACAGAACAAACCCCAAAACGCCAAGTGCTCGCCCTCGTCTCTGAATCACAACTGCAAAAAAGGGTTGGAACTAATCACCGCTGGTAACTGGTACTGGGACCTATATCTCTAATAGGATTCAATCCAACAACAACCACCGTGGAATGTCGTCCACTCTAAGACATCACAGAAAAGGCTCCAACCCTATACTATCTCAATCCCACGCCTCGAGTGACGCACCAAACCTTCGAGAATGCGTCGGATGAGAGAGAGAGATACAGAAGTTCAGCAAGTAGCGATAACGCGTAATCTAAGGCTCAAACTATCAAACTTAAGTCTGCTATTCTAGTCTACAAGGAGCTAAGTCATCCGAACGACGTCGGCAGCAAGTCAAGGCTATCCAGCCCACACGGGTCATAAGTCTAAGGCAATGCTAGCCTAACCTAGACTAAGGACATCATGCTTACGGTTAAGGATGAACAAGGCATGCAATACATAGCATACAAGCATACAATAGCATTTAGCACATAAGCATGCAACTCCACTAAACCGGCTAGCATGATACTAAACCCGAAATGTGGCCAATCGATCCTAACATAAGGTATCTAATCAAAGTAAGGTAGTAAACTGGTACCCACCCCCAATTCACTCCAATCGACATGTGTTTACACAACGAAGCTCAATCTAAAAGAAAGGAAGTTGTAGCCTACCTTAAGGCCGATCGTGCGCTCTCCAAATCACTTTACCGGAGCTTTTCCTTCCCGAACGACCTTTGAACGCTGTCACTCTATCAAATATAGGGTCACAATGTTAGTACGGTCGTTTAGACACAAAAATCACAACAAACGGAGATGGGTCAATTTTGGAGTCAAAACAGAAATCATGGGACCAGCACCGAACTGTCCGAATTTGACTCCGTCAAGATACCCTAAACAGCACCCCAAACTTATGTCCCAAAATGGAACACAATTTGAGGCTCAAAACATAGCAAAAACCAACAAGCAAGAAACCACACTTTAATCAACTAAAAAAAGAAACCAGCAGCAGTCCAAACTCGAAATAAACAAAAATCGAAAGGTTCCCAGCACTCTTTGAAAACTCTACGATGAAGTCTCGACAATTCTCAACATGTGGGACATCGAATCACCCAAAACCGAGCTAAAATGAGTGAGATATGACCAAAACAATAATACCAAAAACAAAGGCTCGAAAAAGGTACTGCAGTCATGTTTTATCGTGAAATTACCTCGAACTGCGCACACCCAACAACTTTCGAACACCATACAGCGAAGCCACCGAAAATATGAAGCTCTCGCACTTCGAATCGCCTAAATCGGACAAAAGATGAGGGAGTTATGAGGGTTTAAGTTTTTGGGAAATGTTGCTGAAATCTGCATTATATAGCAGATTTTCTGCAATTTTTCCAACAACTAAAAACTCCGACGGGGTGCTCCGATCTCGTTCAGAACCCCGCACATGCAAACGAGTTATGCAACCACACCAAATTTGATATTCTGGACTCAACGGCGCAGTCGAAATCTCCATCAAAGGTCATCTCGATAAAAAGTGGGTCCCACTTCCAAAGGCCATTTTAAGTCAAAACCCACAAAAGGGCTCGGAAAGATATGAAAACCTCGGGACGCAAAAGAAGGGTCAATCTAGACCAAACTAGACATTTCAGAGCTAACCGCACTGACGGAATTCTCATACGAGGCGTTTACTCAGAATGTTGACCAAAGTCAAACTTAGGCTTAAACTTAAAGTTAAAATGCCTAATCGCACCGACTCACACTGAAAACCTCTGGGAGTCAAGTCGCCATGCTACTAGCCTAAGATGACCCTTCCGGAGCTGATGGAATTGTCAGAATTGGATTTCCGATGTCATCTTCTTGAACTTTTGATCGAAAATGATCGTTCAAGGTTCATAAGCTCCGAAAACACTAAAATTCGCACCAAGACCAAACGAACGACCAGGTGACCGAACTGTCAGTCCCAGCAAGTCATAAATGACTTGGGGTCACTACAGGAACGCTCTAAATGACAAAGAAGGCAAGACACAAAATGACCTCGGAGGGTCATTACAATATCCACTACTAAAAAGGACTTTCGTCCGCGAAAGTAAGGGTCAAGTACCTGAAGCTCAAACAAGCTGGGAAACTGCTCTCGCATCTCCTGCTCGGTCTCCAGGTAGCCTCTCGACTAGACGATGCCTCCAATGGACCTTAAAATAGGAATGGCTCTCGAGCGCAATCTCCTCACATCTCTGGCTAGAATGGCAACTGGCTCCTCTACAAATGTCAAACGATCATCCAACTTGACTGCATCATACTGGAGCACATGGGACTCATAGGAACATATCACTGCAACATCGAGACATGGAAAATCGGGTGGATGGCTGAAAATGCTGAGGTAGGGCCAACTCATAAGCAACTCCCCAACTGTCTGGAGTATCCAAAAGGCCCAATGTACCTAGGGCTAAGCTTGCCCCGCCTCCCAAACCTCATCACGCCCTTCATGGGGCGACACACGGAGGAATACCCGATCACCAACAGAGAATCTCAAAGGTCTGCCCTCCGATCCGCATAACTCTGGTGCCTACTCTGAGTCCGTCCTGAGCCTATCCTGAATCACCCTCACCTGATCCAGGGCCCCTGAAGCAAATCTGTACCACGCGGCCTAGGCTCTGTAGACTCAAACCAACCAACTGGAGAGCGACAACGCCTACCATATAATGCCTCGAATGGGGCCATCTGAATACTAGAGTGGTAGTTGTTGTTGGTACGCAAACTCCGCCAAAGGTAAGAACTAGTCCCACTGACCTCCAAAATCCATAACATAGGCCCGCAACATATCCTCAAGGACCTGAATAGTACGCTCCGACTGGCCATCCGTCTGCGGGTGGAAAGTTGTGCTAAGTCAACCCGAGTGCCCAACTCATCCTGAAAGGTCCTCTAAAAACTGACATGAACTGAGACCCCTATCTGATATAATAGAAACTGGCACTCCATGAAGTCGAACCACCTCCCGAATGTAGATACGAGCCAACCTCTCGGCACTAAATGAAGACTGAACAGGAAGGAAATGTGCTGACTTGGTCAATCGATCAACGATGACCCAAATGTTGTCAACACCTCTAGAAGTCCAAGGCAACCCCACTATGAAGTCCATAGTGATACGCTCCCACTTCCACTCCTGGAATGGGTAATCTCTGAAACTCACCACCAGGCCTCAATTGCTCGGCCTTTACCTGCTGGCAGCACAGGCAACGGGAAATAAAGTCAGCAATATCTTCCTCATGCCACTCCACCAGTAATGCTGCCTCAAATCATGATACATCTTCGTTGTGCCCAGATGGATAGAGTATCTAGACTCATGGGCCCTTAGAAAGTATCAACTGTATCGAATCCCCAACTCTCGGAACACAGATACGGCCGGCGAATCTCAACACTTCATCAGGATCTAAGGTAGCCTGACCACCATCACCCGCTAACACTCGATCTCTAAGGGCCACCAAGGCCTCATCCTCAAACTAACAACCACGGATCCTATCAAGCAAGGAAACTGAACTCCCATATGGGCCAAGACACGTCTAGAATCTGAGATATCCAACCGAACCATGATTTGGCTAAGACTGAATGTCCATAGCAACGGGTCGCTCCTCAACAGATATGAATGCTAGACTACCCATATTCACCGCCTTTCGGCTCAAGGCGTCCGCTACCACATTCGCCTTGCCCGGATGATAGAGAATAGAGAGGTCATAGTCCTTCAGGAGCTCAATCCAACGACGCTGGCTCAAATTAAGGTCCCTCTGGCTCATGATGTACTGAAGACTCCTGTGATCGGTAAGATCTCACATCGAACTCCATACAAGTAGTGCCTCCAAATCTTAAGTGCGAAAACTACCGCCGCCAACTCTAAGTCATGGGTGGGGTAGTTGCGCTCATGAATCTTAAGCTGCCTCGAGCATAAGCAATAACCCGGCCCTGCTGCATCAATACACAACCCAAACCAACACCGGATGCGTCACAATAAACCGAGAAGCCCTCACCCTCAACTGGAAGAGTCAATATAGGAGCGGTGGTCAATAACTCCTTGAGCCTAAAAGCTCGCCTCACACTCCTCTGACCAAACAAAGGGAACATCAACACGAGTCAACCGGGTCAGAGGTGCTGCCAAGGTAGAGAAACCCTCCACAAATCGTCTGTAGTAGCCTGCTAGTCCAACGAAGCTCGAATCTCAGTAACTGAGGTGGGCCTAGCCCAATCACGAATAGCCTCAATCTTCGCCGGATCTACCATAATGCCCTCCTTAGATACAACATGCCCCAAGAACGCCACAGAGTCTAACCAAAACTGGCACTTTGAGAACTTGGCATAAAGCCGCTGATCTCTCAAAGTCTGGATCACAACTCTCAAATGTGCTCATGATCACCCTACTCCGCGAGTATATCAAAATGTCATCAATGAAGACTATGACGAAGGAATCAAGATAAGGCCTGAACACACGCGTCATCAAGTCCATAAAGGCAACAGGGGCATTAGTCAACCCAAATGACATCACCAAGAACTCATAATGGCCATAACGGGTCCTAAATGCAGTCTTAGGGATGTCCGCTGCCCTAATCCTCAACTGGTGGTAACGGACCTCAAATCAATCTTAGAGAACACTGAAGCTCCCTGTAGCTGGTCAAATAGGTCATCGATCCTAGGCAGAGATATCGATTCTTCATTGTCACCTTATTCAACTGTCTATAGTCAATGCACATGCGCATAGTACCGTCTTCTTCTTAACAAAAAGAACGGGAGCCCCAAGGTAATACACTAGGTTTGATAAATCCCTTACCCAAGAGATCCTGAAGCTGAACACTGAGCTCCTTGAGCTCTGCAGGAGCCATCCGATATGGCGGAATAGAAATAGGCCGAGTACCTGGCTCAAGCTCAATAGGAAAATCAATATCACGCTCTGGGGGTAGGCCAGGTAGGTCAGTAGGAAACACATCTAAAAGTCACGAACAACAGGAACTGACTCAACCGGAGGAACCTCCCTACTCACATCACGTACATAGGCCAAATATGATAAGCATCCACTAGCCACTAGCCTCCTAGCACGAATAAAAGAGATAACCCAAACTGGTGTGCTACCACGAGATCCCTGCCACACCACCGGAGGATACCAGAATGGTTAAGGTAAGGTCTTAGAAAAGCAATCTAAAACAGCGCGATAAGGGGATAACCAATCCATGCCCAGAATCACATCGAAATCAACCATGTCAAGCAATATAAGGTCAGCCCGGGTGTCACGCCCCTTGATAGTAACTAAGCAAGATCGAAATACCTGATCCACTACTAAAGACTCACCCACGGGGGTCGACACACGCAACGGCGCTACCAGAGGCTCAGACATCATACTCAATCGAGAGGCATAGTAAACAGAAACGTACGAAAAAGTAGAGCCTGGATCAAATAAAGCAAGGCGGGCTGCTGGCATAAAAGAATAGTACCTGTGATCACATCGTCTGATGCCTCAGCCTCCCCGCCCTCGCTGGAGCTGCATAGAAATGGCTATGTCTGCCTCTGCCCTGACCATCAACCTACCACCTGACCTGCCTCCTCGGGGACCACCCCGTATACCCTGCTGACCACCTCTACGGTCCTGACCCTGACCACGGCCTCTAACTGGAGGTGCTGGTAAAGCTGGGGGAGCTGCATGAGGAGCGGGAGCAATCCGACTATGCTGAGGGCAGTCCCTGGCCCAATGACCCATCTCACCACACTCATAGAACCCTGTCGAGGGCGACTCCCAGAAGAACGACTACATGGCCTGAAGAACCCGACTGAAACACCTCGCGGCCCTGACTCGAACTAGCCTCACTCCGACCACCATCTGATGCTGAAGAGAGGCCTGTGTAGGTCTGCTAGACTGACCCTGTCGAAACCGTCGTCCGGCCCTGTCATGATAATCTCTAGACCTGGGGCGGGAGTCACTGTAGCTGCCCTCATGCCTAGCCCTCTTCTCGCTCCCCTTGGGCCTCGCGATGAAGATGCTCCATAGTACTAGCATGGTCAACTACGTCTAAAAAGATCGACCCGCAGAAACTAAGGACTGGGTCTCAAGCCGAAGCTGCAATCTCAACCCACGAACAAAGCACCTAACTCTCTCCTCCTCTGTAGGTAATATCATCTCGGCATGACGGGAGAGCTCGTGGAACCTAGTCTCGTACTCTGCCACCGACATGGAGCCCTGCTCCAACCTGCAGAACTGATCCCTGAGGCGGTCTCTGACGCTACGAGGGATAAACTTGGCCAAGAAGGCCTCAGAAAACTCATCCCATGATACCGGTGGAGATCCCAACTGGCCTGGTCTGAATGAATGTGCGCCACCACTGCCTGGCTGGCCCATCTAGCTGGTAAGCAATGAAGTCGGCCCCTCTAGACTCCACAAGGCCCAAAGTGCGAAGCCTCTCACGGCAAGTAGTAAGAAACTCGTGGGCATCCTCACCCACTGCCCCAGAAAACCTCGGTGGTGTCAACCTGAGAAACACACCAAGCATCTTCTGGTCCTCAAGCGGCATAGGTCTGTCCGCTGCCAAGGGCTGTACTCCCTCAGGTGGTACCTGGACCTGAGGTGCCTTCACTGTAGGCTGATCCTGCGGTACTAGTGCTGGTGTAGCTGGGGCGGGTGGCTGCTGCATCCCCCAAGCACACCTAAGAGCTGAGCAATAGCGGCCTGGAGATCTGGAGTCAAAACTAGTCCGGGTGGCGGCTGGGATGGCCCGGCCCCACCGGCTGATCTGGTATACGAAGTGCTGAAGGGTCTGCTACTGGCTCTGGATCCTCCTCTCTCTCCTGGACTGATGTTGCGGCCCTCTCTCGACCTCGGGGTCGGCGTCTACCCCAAGCTGGGGCTCTGTCTGCAGGCCTGGGTGCATCACCCCCGGCCGCGCCACCTCGCGAGCGAGCCATCCAGCGAAAGAGTGAAACAAGTGAGATCTTAAGGAACCAATAAGACACATGCTGCACGAAAGTGAAACAAAAGAGGAAATTTTTCTAAGGACATCCTGTAGCCTCCCGAAGATAAGTTACGGACGTCTCCGCAAGACTCTACGAGACGTTAGCTCTGTACAAGTGAGACAGGTGAACCTGAGGCTCTGATACCAATTGTCACGACCCGATTTCTCGAGTCATGATAGCACCTACTATACCCTACAAGTAAGTAAGTCAACCCGTAACCCAAAACATCAAGCAATGAGCGAAAGCGAAGAAATTAGCGAAAACAATAATCTAAACAAGAATAACAAGGCGGAAGCAACCCAAAATAAATATATATAGAAATCCCTCCCAGAACCTGAAAGTCACTAGTACAGAGCTATCTAATAAAGAGTATAAGTCCCAAAAGTGGACCACAACAGAGCGTGTCTCAAAGGCAACAAGACTAGCTAAAACAAAAGAAGGATACAGAACAAACCCCAAAACGCCAAGAGCTCGCCCTCGTCTCCGAATCACAGCTGCAAAACAATGCTGGAACTAATCACCGCTGGTAACTGGTACTAGGACCTGCATCACAAAATAGATGCAGAGCGTAGCATGAGTACCAACACAACAGGTACTCAGTAGGCATCATAGGCCGTCTGAGAAAAAGGGTAAAAACAATAAGAAAGGATAGAATCTAGACAAAGAGAGGTCAAAGCGGATAAGAAAAGAAAGCACACACTCAAATAAAACCTAAACGAACCCCCATAAGCCCGACAGGTACACATAAAAGCTAAGTCTACTGAGAAAGAAGAAAATCGGGCTCCTAGCCCAAAGTAACTAAGATAATCCATCAGACTCCACCCAGCCAGCAGTGCACTTCCAGCCCAGCTAGAAAGAGTGACCCTAGGGGGCACCCAACCAAACAGTCCACTCCCAGCCCAGCTAGAAACAGGGACCCGTGAATGAGGTAGATATTGTGAGTCGTTCTACCATACAGTCAGCTCCCAGACCAGCTAGAAAGAGCAACCCGGGGACACCCAGCCAGTAGCACACTCCCAACCCAGCTAGAAAGAGAGGCCCGGGAGCGATCGCCAATATCACCGAGTCTACCCAGCTAGCAATACGTTCCTAGCCCAGCTAGAAAGAACGACCCCGGGGGTGATGGTATCTCTAATACGATTCAATCCAACAACAATCACCGTGGAACGCCGTCCATTCTAAGACATCACAGAAAAGGCTCCATGCCTATACTATCTCAATCCCACGCCTCGAGTGATGCACCAAACCTTCGAGGATGCGTCGTATGAGAGGGATAAGATACAAAAGTGCAGCAAGTAGTGATAACGCCTAATCTAAGGCTCAAATTATCAAACTCAAGTCTTCTATTCCAGTCTACAAGGAGTTAAGTCATCCGAACGACGTCGGCAGCAAGTCAAGGCTATCCAACCCACACGGGTCATAAGTCTAAGGCAATGCTAGCCTAACCTAGACTAAGGACATCATGCTTACGGTTAAGGATGAACAAGGCATGCAATACATAGCATACAAGCATACAATAGCATTTAGCACATAAGCATGCAACTCTACTAAACCGGTTAACATGATATTATACCCGAAATGTGGCAAATCGATCCTAACATAAGGTATCTAATCAAAGTAAGGTAGTAAACTAGTATCCACCCCCAATTCACTCCAATCGACATGTTTTTACACAATTAAGCTCAATCTAAAAGAGAGGAAGCCATAGCCTACCTTAAGGCCGATCGCGCGCTCTCCAAATCACTTTACCAGAGCTTTTCCTTCCCGAACGACCTTTGAACGCTGTCACTCTATCAAATATAGGGTCACAACGTTAGTACGGTCGTTTAGACATAAAAATCAGAACAAACGGAGACGAGTCAATTTTGGAGTCAAAACGGAAATCATGGGACCCGCACCGAACTGTACGAATTTGACTCCATCAAGACACCCTAAACAGCACCCCAAACTTATGTCCCAAAATGGAACACAATTTGAGGCTCAAAACATAGCAAAAACCAACAAGCAAGAAACCACACTTTAATCAACTAAAAAAAAGAAACCAGCAGCAGTCCAAACTCGAAATAAACAAAAATCGAAAGGTTCCCAGCACTCTTTGAAAACTCTACGATGAAGTCTCGACAATTCTCAACATGTGGGACATCGAATCACCCAAAACCGAGCTAAAATGAGTGAGATATGACCAAAACAATAATACCAAAAACAAAGGCTCGAAAAAGGTACTGCAGTCATGTTTTATCGCGAAATTACCTCGAACTGCGCACACCCAACAACTTTCGAACACCATACAGCGAAGCCACCGAAAATATGAAGCTCTCGCACTTCGAATCGCCTAAATCGGACAAAAGATGAGGGAGTTATGAGGGTTTAAGTTTTTGGGAAATGTTGCTGAAAATCTGCATTATATAGCAGATTTTCTGCAATTTTTCCAACAACTAAAAACTCCGACGGGGTGCTCCGATCTCGTTCAGAACCCCGCACATGCAAACGAGTTATGCAACCACACCAAATTTGATATTCTGGACTCAACGGCGCAGTCGAAATCTCCATCAAAGGTCATCTCGATAAAAAGTGGGTCCCACTTCCAAAGGCCATTTTAAGTCAAAACCCACAAAAGGGCTCGGAAAGATATTGAAAACCTCGGGACGCAAAAGAAGGGTCAATCTAGACCAAACTAGACATTTCAGAGCTAACCGCACTGACGGAATTCTCATACGAGCGTGTTTACTCAGAATGTTGACCAAAGTCAAACTTAGGCTTAAACTTAAAGTTAAAATGCCTAATCGCACCGACTCACACTGAAACCCTCTGGAGTCAAGTCGGCCATGCTACTAGCCTAAGATGACCCTTCCGGAGCTGATGGAATTGTCAGAATTGGATTTCGATGTCATCTTCTTAAACTTTTGATCGAAAATGATCGTTCAAGGTTCATAAGCTCCAAAACACAAAAACTCGCACCAAGACCAAACGAACGACCAGGTGACCGAACTGTCAGTCCCAGCAAGTCATAAATGACTTGGGGTCGCTACAGGAACGCTCTAAACGACACACAAAAGGCAAGACACAGAAATGACATGGAGGGTCATTACAGATTCATACACAGAAGTTGCGGGTGAACCCTTGGTTTGCCCTTAACATTGGAGGGTAAAATAGTCAATCAACAAATTATCATGGACATTTTGATAGTTTGACTTTAGATTGGGAGCTTCTCATTTTTATTTATAATATAATTATTTTTTTATTTGTATATTAAACGTATATCCCATCTTAATTGGCATATGTTATATATATATATATATAGTGGATCATAAGATACCATGAAATATTGGTCTCCTTAATTACTATATAGGGTTAAGCGGAAAAGAAAAATCTAAATTGATTGATAATGCATCTAAATAAATGTATGTTTTCACAAATGTAATCAGGAGAAGATAAACATGCAAATATAAACAAATTTAGAAGGTACAAAAAGTTAAAGCCAAACTACAATGAAGACAAAAGAACTAACAAAACCTCGAAAAATAACTTATCAAAAATAAAAGGAGAACTTTTGGTTGATAAAATTATAATATTATTTTTTAATAAAATTCAAAAAAATTCATGGACTCTTGATATAAATAGTGTATCATAAAATATCACACAATATTAACCTTGAATACATTTGTTGCCATTTCAATGAATACATTTCACACTTTAATGTTTCTATTAAACCTTTTCTTTTTTATTATTTTATTAAAAAAAATATGTATTTAGTGGATTAGTATTTATCGAATGCAAGCCTACCTTTTAGTACACCAAGTATTATAGTTATTACCAACAGAAAAGTACTATTACATAAAAGTTGCACAAAGAATATTATGACCAAATAAATAGTAGAGGGTTTTCAAAACTTTGAAGTCAATAAGATTCGAACTTCAGAAACAATTTTAATATATACATATTAGCTCATAAAAATCATATCTCTGAATCTAAATAATATATGAACCAGTCATTAGTAAACGATGATACACTATTTTATCAATATACAACATTGTAAGAGAAAAAATTGACGGGGGGTGAGAGTAGGTGAATTGACTAGGACAATGCAGAATGAAGTACCGCTCATAGTAAAAAAAACAATCATTTTTTTAGGAATGAATAATTTTTTACAGAAGAAACAAAAATTTGATACCGATCTAATATAGTTATTTGATAATTACATAGAATTCAATTGAGAATGTGAAAAGAATATGATAATATTCTACTACTGTGAAAGATAATCTGTTGAAAATTAGTTTTTTTTCTTTCATAAAAATAATATCATAACTAAAGAATAAAAATGCAATAGATGAATTTTGATTAATTCTGCATTTATGCGGATAGAATAAGACTTTCATTAATTTTAAAATTTATTGAAATAGTTAATTAGATTTAAATTTAGTATAGGGGGGAATGGTAAAGCTATATATATCATCTATGCTACCTTAAAAGCATAAACTCTCCATCATGACTAGGTCTCGTATTATTTAATAGTGAACTTAGGCCAAATGCCCTATTGGGGAGTATAAAGGGATGAGGAATAAAAGCGAAGTGAAGGGAATAGAAAGATGAAATGAGACACAACTTTGAAGTTTGTTACAAAAAACAAAAAAAGAAACCCCTCCTTATAAAAGAAAAGAGTTATTGTGATGAAAATGCTTTCGGAAAATGAAAATAAAAAAAAAAGTCAATGAAATAAAAGGGATTCCCAATAAATTAAGGAAAAATTCATAGTTTGATTTCTCTAATGAAAAAAATTGAAAAGAAGTGAAGATGATTGCAATAATATTTTGAAAAAGTTGAAGTCACCAAGTCAAATTGATCATACCTTATCCCTCTGCCCCATTACAAACCTAAAAGACCCTTGAGATCTTGCATGAACTAGGTTGCATGATGAAAGAAAAATATGGGCAAACCTATGGGATAAATCTTGCATGTGTTTCTCTTTTGAGAATTGAGAGTTCCATTGATTCCTTATATCTTTTTTATTTGTTTTGTGAGAGCATGAAATCAATCTTTATGTGAGGGAACTGAAATGCATTTATAGAAACATGTTCTTGCATTAGACAAGAAGCTAAAGTGAGCTTGAGGTTGTGTTGAGAATCGCTAGACTTCATTTGAAGCTTTTTGATCATGATTAAGTTTGACATGTTGTTGAGAGTAGTCTTGCTTTGGAACTTGCATGTCAGCTCTCATTGAGTACACCCTTATTAAGCGAATTGTGTTCTTTATTTTCTTGAGGACAAACTAAATATTAAGTTGGGGGTGTTGATGAGTCGTAGAATTTAGAGACAGAACACACAGCCCTTGTGAAGAACACTTTCTAGCTTTGGGGTATTACAACTATGCTCTTGAATTTGATAAATTAAAGTTGAATCCAAAGTAGGTTTACTTGTAAGTGATTAATTTCATGTTACCCATGGCTCCTTTCATGTAAGGTATACTTTCTTTGTTTTTTTGTATCTGGTGTCCAAAACCCCAAGATCTAGGGGTTTATTTATGGGGTTGCTATTTGATATAGTAGATATTGTGTTATGCTTTGTTTTATTGTTGTTAATACATGAATTTGGGCTAATTAGCATGAGATTAATTTACGAGTTAAGGTTGAAAACTAAATTCCTATTTCCGATCTCCGGTCGATACTCGCAAGAGATTTATTGAAATGGGTAATTAATCTAATAATAGCAAGTGTCTGTATTTTTCTTGAAAATAAAGGTTATGGGTCTGATCTATTTGCTATATTTCTAATGAAAGAATAGAGTAAGGTATTTGAATGTTTAATTTTTCATTTAAATGAGACCAAAAAGAGATTCTATGCATAGATGCTCTGAGATCGAAAGATAATTAGCGTTATTAAAGATGACCTAGCCTATACATGATTGTTCATCACTATAAAGCAGAACAATTACCCATATGTGACATCAATTCTAAATCTCCGCACGCCCAGATTGCTTCTTTACTCTTGAGTTCTTCAAAATTTTAGTTTAATTGTGATAATTGATAACCAAAGCTTTTTATTGAATTGGTGGAATTATCCACCCACATGTTAATATTACAAATGAGTGATCTTAAAATAAAAATTTCTTGATAGGAATTCTCTACGATATATCATTCTATGTGGGATTCGACCTTGACTCTTCGTTGGGTTTTTTATTAACTACGACTGATGTCCCTATAATTTGTTTTAAGGAGGACATTTGAGCATTATCATAGAACATATTTTAAGTTTTGGAATCTAGCATAGTTGGACAAATTTTCAAAATTTGAAACCATTCGCTCTTTAAATAGATGTGTTGTTGAATTGATAAAATGATTGGGGCTGATTAATCAAGATTTGTACAACAATGTCTCACTTTAAGCGAAACTTTTCCTACCAAATGTGAATTTAACAGTGTAGTCCTACAGGAATGTAGTAGTAGTGTTACTATTCTTTTCAAAATCAAACACTTAAATTTCTTATAAAGGGACAATCTTACAAAAAGAAAATACTCCTCCTTCAAAATAAATATAAACAATTGAAGTTGAGCGGTAAATAACTAAAGTAAAACAAATCAGGAAAGAAAAAATTTCAACTTAGGATACATTGTACATTCTAGGAAAATACAAACTAAGGATTGCCTCCTTGAACAAACAAAACTACAAATATAAATTTCACAGACATATAATGAAGACTCCATTTATAATAAGGAAATTATTGTATTACTAAAGTCTAACAGATTCACACTAAATCTTAGATTTAAAATTGAACAATAATAAATAGGGCAAGAGATGTTACGTTTCTTAAAATACCTCCCTCTATAGCAACATTAATCTTTTTCCAATTGAGCGTCACTGTCACGACCTAGACCTTCGTGATTGGCACCCACACTAACCCTCCGGTGGGAGAACAACTACTACAACCCAAACAAAGAAACTAAACCCACTAAGTGTAACATAAGCAAGTCAATACAACATTATAAACATGCAAAATACCGAACATATACAATATTGTTTATCACATGCTCAAAATATACACAATTAGGACAAATCATTGGTCCTCTCATGGAACCCAAACAGTTAGCATATCGGAACGTGGTACCCGATCCAATGTTTATGCCAGAATGTGGCAACTGATCCCATAATTATGCCGGAATGTGGCAATCGATCCCAATTAGTTATGCCAGAACGTGGAAACCGATCAATTCAACACACCACAATCACAATCACAAGTATCTTCTCAAGTTCATACAAATAAGTCATGATTCATGGCATTCATCATTCATCCACTCTCATTTACAACAAGTGTGATCAATAATGTAACATTCGCATACATGCAAGTATCATAATGAAGCAAGAACAAACAATCATCACACAATCATAGAATCATAACCATCACCTACCTCGAAATAAGCTTTGAAACCCTAAGAAACTAGATCCTTCCCTTTTCGAATTTGTTCCGCTTGTTTTTGGTCTACAAACAATCAATACATACGGGAATCAATAAACAATCACTAATTACCCAATTTGCTAACAATTATATGAACCCTTTATCATACCCATGATCCCAAGCATTCAAATTAGGGCTATTTTCACCATAAATGCTAGTCTAAAACCCTCCCCCATCAATAATGACCCATTAGGTTATGTTCTACGAATCGAAAAATGGATTCGGGAGTTAAAACCTTACTTTTAGCCTCAAGAATGGTGAAAAACAATCAAGAACTCATCTGCGGTCGTCTACTAGCTCTCAAAGCCAGAAAGTGCGGAATAAAATATTTTTTGGGTTTTATTTACGACCTTAAGTTGTGTCAAACCCACCACAACGACCCTCACCCCGCTGCAGCGGCCTCGCCCTGGCGGCAAAAACTCGCAAGAATCTTGCCCCAAAGAGAGAACACTTAGACCTTGTGAAGAACACTTTCTAGATTTTGGGGTATTACAACTTTGCCCTTGAATTTGATAAATTAAAATTGAATCCAAAGTAGGTTTACTTGTAAGTGATTAATTTCATGTTACTCGTGGCTCCTTTCATGTAATGTATACTTTCTTTGTTTTTTATATCGGGTGTCTAAAACCCTAAGATCTACGGGTGTAATTATGGGGTTGAGTGTCTATTTTATATAGTAGGTATTGTGTTGTGCTTTGTTTTGTTGTTGTTCATACATGAATTCGAGATAATTAGCATGGGATTAATTTATGAGTTAAGGTTGCAAACTAAATTCCTACTTCCGATCTTTGGTCGATACTCGAAAAAGATTTATTGAAGTAGGTAATTAATCCACTAATAGCAAGTATCTATATTTTGCTTGAAAATAAAGGTAATGGGTCTGATTTATTTGCTCTATTTCTAAAGAAAGAATAGAGTAAGGCATTTGGATGTTTAATTTGGCGTTTGAATGACACCAAAAAGAGATTATATGCATAGATGCTCTGAGATTGTAAGATATTAGTGTCATTAAAGATGACCTAGCCTATACATGAATCTTCATCACTATAAAGCAGAATAATTACCCCTATGTGACATCAATTTTAAATCCCCGCACGCCCAGATTGCTTCTTAACTCTTGAGTTCTTCAAAATTTTAGTATAATTGTGATAATTGATAACCAAAGCTTTTTATTGAATTGCTGGAATTATCCACCCACATGTTAATATTACGAATGAGTGATCTTAAAATAAAAATTTCTTGATAGGAATTCTCTACAATATATTATTCTTTGTGGGTTTCAACCCTGACTCTTCGTTGGTTTTTTATTGATTACGGCTGATGTCCCTATAATTTGTCTTAAGGAGGACATTTGAGCGTTATCATAGAACATATTTTAAGTTTTGGGATCTAGCAGTGTAGGACAGATTTTCAAAATTTGAAACCATTTCGTCTTTAAACAGATGGGATGTTAAATTGATAAAAGGATTGGGGCTGATTAATCAAGATTCGTACAACAATGTCTCACTTTGAGCGAAGCTTTTCCTACCCAAGGTGAATTTAACAGTATAGTCCTACAAGAATGTAGTAGTAGTGTCCCTATTCTTTTTAAAATCAGACACTTAAATTTCTTATAAAGGGAGAATCTTACACAAAGAGAATATTTATCCATCAAAGTAAATATATATAATTGAAGTTGAACGATAAATAACTAAAGTAGAACAAACCATATATATATATATATACAGACATACACACGCACTAGATTCATCAATCACATCGATGCCTTGTCAAAAAACTGAACAAATCATGCAAAACTCTAGTAATCTTAGGTCTTACCGCGTTCAGTTTGTTCTTGACTAAAAATGCACCATATATATAGCTTTAAACATAAATCTAAAAAACTAATTGATCAAATTCTCGCAATGTAACAAATCAATGGTTACCAACTTAGCATTTAATACAACTGTAATGGAAAAACTAATCACCACTTAACAAGCAGATCTATAAATTAACTTAAATTACAATAAACAATATATCATAAGTCTCTTTCAATATGAATCTGCCTCTTCCAGTTAACTTGCGAATAGAACAGAAATAACTTTACTATATTATAGAAAAACTAAAAATAAAAATTCTAAAACACAAATATATATTAATAACATAGATATAAAATTATTCACTTAAGTTGAAAACTAAACAAAGACTTCACAATCATTTTTTGTTGAAGTTTTAACATGCAAAACCCGATGAAGGTGAAGTTACATTCTTATAGAATTAACATGCAGGGTGTTACCCAAAGAATATTCTAGAAGATATGAATGTGTCTGATCTTACTAGATGCTACTTGTGAGCCATCATAAGGTACATCCTTAAGAACATTCATCACTTCAAGAATATTATTTGAGTAACGACTACAGACTCATGAAGGTTATTCTCATACCAAAACAAAAGAGTGTGACGACTAAGTGAAATTTAGGGTTTTGAGGGCTAAAGGAAGAAGAGTGGAGCTTTTACAGAGCAAAAAACACCTTGCACTTCTTAAATGTTTTTAAATTTACCTCTAAGAACTATATAATTTATCATTTAGTCCTTCTAAACATTTGACTAAATGTATGTATAGCTCTTTAAATTTAACGTTAAGTGTCTATTTGATATTTCATCTCTTTTAGTGATTATTAGATATCTTTACATGATTAGTATATGTTTCATGAATTTATACATATAGATATATTAGTTTCTCAAAACGTACTTTGAATGTTTTGTTCCTTATCATTATTGTAAAAAATTTGATATATTTAAAAAGTTAGGTTATAAAATATGAAAATGGTGAACATAGCAATGCTAGTTTTATCGTTTACATTTTAATCATAAAATAAAATTCATTAAAGGAGAATTATGCATTTGACACCAAACAAGAAATATATGAAGCTAATAAGATAATTAATGCATTCTCTCATGGTATGATATGTCAATGAATTACTACTTAAATAGTTAATAAATATATGAATTACCCTTGACAAAATTAGCAAAAACATGAAGAAGAACTATATATATTTCTCTAAAACATACAAATAAAGCACAATAAATGTCATTCATCTTAACCTGAATTATTGTAGGAACATTATTAAATAATTCTATCACGACCCTGACCATCGTGATTGAAACCCGCACTAACCCTCCGGTGGGAGAACCACTACTATAACCCAAACCAAGCAACTAAACCAAAAACTAAAGCATTTAAGTTACGGAAGCAAGTTAAATAGCTAAAAACTAAAGTTCCCATAAACTTCCAAAAGATCTCACAACTAAACAATTCGAGAAATACTCTTAGAATCTGAAAGTCAATGTACCAAAACTCTAACAAGATCCATAAATCTAAACAAGAAGGGTTACAACCCCAAACAAATGTACTAATAACTAACTAGAAAGTCTAAGTCTGAAATGTGGACATAGACGAACGAAGAACTCATGGCAGCCTGGAAGAAGTGGTTCACCCTTGAATTCGATCAACAATCACTGATCTTCTAAACGAGGTCCGTCAATAGCCGCCTGAAGATGCCCTGTACTCAACGAAGAAAGAGCAGGTGCAGTATCAGTACACAACCACAGTGTACTGGTAGGATCACGCGACTATCCCACTAAGTGTAACATACATAAGTCAATACAACAATATCATCACATGCATA
This sequence comes from Solanum verrucosum, assembly GCF_900185275.1. Lineage (NCBI taxonomy): Eukaryota > Viridiplantae > Streptophyta > Magnoliopsida > Solanales > Solanaceae > Solanum > Solanum verrucosum. Next base: position 191,377 of record NW_026020407.1, read on the forward strand.
TATCGAACATATACAATATTATCAACATGTACGAACAACGAACAAATTCACATTTCTCAAGATACACAATTATGACAAGTCATTGGTCCTCTCATGGAACCCAAACCCAAACAGTTAGCATACCGGAACGTGTTTCCCGATCCAATAATTATGCCGAAACGTGGGAACCGATCCCATAATTATGTCAGAACGTGGCAACCGATCCAAGTTAATGTGTAGAAACGCAACACCCGATCCATTCAACAAGCCACAATCACAATCACAAAGTACATTCTTATAATCATACAATCAAGTCATGATTCATGGCATTCATCATTCATATGTACTCATTTACAATTAATGTGATCAATAATGCAACATTCGCATACATACAAATATTATAATGAAGCAAGAACAAATATACATCACACAATCATAGAATCACAACCATCACCTACCTTGAAACAAGCTTGAAACCCCTAAGAAACTTGATTCTTCCCTATTTGAATTCGTTCTGCTTGTTCTTGGTCTACAAATAATTAATTTAACACGGGAATCAATAAACAATAACTAATTACCCGAATTACGAACAATTCTATCAACCCTAGATCATACTCATGATCAGCATACCCAGATTAGGGCATTTTCCACCATAATTTCCAGATCAAACCCTCCCCCATCGATAATTACCGATTAAATTATGTTGTACGGATCGAAAAATCGATTCAGGGATTTAAAATCTTACATTTAGCCTTAAGAATGGTGAAAAACTATCAAGAATCGCCTGGGTTTGTCTCCTTACTCTAAAAATCAAAAAGTGCAGAATAAAGACATTTTTGGGTTTATTTCTGGCTTAAGTTGCGTCGAGCTCGCCACAGTGGTCCTTACCCCACTACAGCGGCCGCGCCCTGGCGACAGAAATCACTGCCAAAGAAGCTTGCACAAAATAGTGAGTTATTTTAATAATTCCAAGACCCCCATTTCACAAAACACATTCAACCAACGACACTCAGGAAAAACCTGTTCACGCAAAGTTCAATTCTGGGAGTTCTAATCGCCTGAATTCAATTTCGTAAAGTCGTACGGATTTCATAACGACTTATCTATCTACTCATGTGATCAAATTCATAATTAAATCACCCATTTGTTACCAGATTTCACTAGACTTGAATGTTTCCGATTTCATCCAAATCTAGACTAGGTTGGGAAAATCCAAGTTACTACGAAAAAGTTTTTCGGCCCAAAAATTTTCCCGTTGGATTTTCTATAACGACGGAACCCGGTCGTTACAATAGATACCAATTTACCCATCACTCGTCCCCGAGTGACAAACTTAGGAAAAATAGGCTAAAGAAAGAATGGAGTAGTACCTGAATCAATGAACAATTGGGGATATTTGTCTTGCATGTCCCTCTCGGTTTCCCAAGTAGCTTCCTCAACTGGATGATGTTTCCATTAAACTTTCACGTACTTAATATCCTCGGTCCTCAACTTACGCACATCACGATCAAGAATTGCAACCGGTTCCTCTTCATATTGGAGGTCTTTGTCTAACACAATTGAGTCCCACTAAATGATATAATCCCCTTCACTATGATATCTCTTCAACATATACACATAAAATACCGAATGAACTCCGGATAGGGTAGGAGGTAAATCCAATCTATAAGCTATTGGCCCTACGCATTCAAGAACCTCAAAGGGACCAATGTATCGCGGACTTAGCTTGCCCTTCTTTCCAAATCTCATCACCCCTTTCATGGGTGATACCTTAAGAAGAACATTCTCACAGTCTGAAATGTCATAGCTCTTACCTTATGGTCTGCATACTTTTTATGTCTACTCTGGGCTGCTAAAAGCTTAGCTTGAATACTCCTCACCTTTTCTTGAGCATCCTTCACTAAATCAACCTCCAAAGGTTTCACATCTCCAGCCTCAAACCATCCTATGGATGATCTACATCCCCTCCCATAAAGTGCCTAAAATGGTGCCATATCTATGTTGTACTAATAACTATTATTATAAGAGAAATCACACAAAGGTAAGAACTTATCCCAATGCCCTCCAAAATCAAGCACACATGCCCTCAACATGTCTTCTATAACAAAAATAGTCCTCTCTGACTGTCCGTCCATCTGTGGATGGAAGGTGGTACTAAAAGTGAGTTATGTGCCCAATTCATCATGCAATTTCCTCCAAAACTTGGATGTGAATTGGGTACCACGGTCTGAGATAATAGAGAGGGGCACCCCATGCAACCTCACTATCTCTTTCACATAAACTTTAGCTAATTGTTCAACATTATAATCTATTCTTACCGGAAGAAAATGGTCTGACTTAGTCAATCTATAAACCACTGCCCAAATAGAATCAAACTTCCCCAAAGTATTGGGAAGACCAACCACGAAATCCATGGCTATCCTTTCCCACTTCCATTCCGGAATTGGCATTCTTTGAAGCAAACATGCAGGCCTTTGATGTTCATACTTCACTTGTTGACAATTTTGACACTTAGCCACAGACTCCGCTATATCCTTCTTCATGCCCAGCCACCAATAAATTCTCTTCAAATCTCGGTACATCTTGGTCACACCCGGATGAATTGAGTATCGAGAACCATGAGATTCTGTCAACAATTTTTGAATCAAGTCATCAACCCTAGCAACACAGCTTCTTCCTTTAAAATTGAGCACACCCTCCGCATCAAGAGTGGTCTCTTGTGCCTTACCAATCGCAGTCTTCTTTCTAAGCTCCTCCAAATTCTCATCATCAAATTGTCTGGCCTTGATCTCCTCAATGAACGTGGCCCTAACCTCAATGCTAGCTAACACCCCACCTCTTTCTGAGATACCCAACTTCATGAATTTTGACTCCAAGGTCTGGATTTCCTTAGCCAAGGGTCGCTTGGATACACTCAAGCAAGCTAAACTACCCATACTCACCGTTTTTCGAATCAAAGTGTCTGCCACCATATTGGCCTTGCCCGGATGGTATTGAATGGTCACATCATAATCCTTGAGTAACTTCATCCACCTTCTCTGTCTTAAATTCAAATCCTTTTGAGTGAATACATGCTGCAAACTATGATGATCAGTAAACACTTCACACTAAACACCATAAAGATAATGCCGCCAGATCTTAAGAACAAATACTACCGCTGCCAACTCCAAATCATGCGTTGGGTAATTCCTCTCATGCACCTTCAATTGACGCGATGCATAAGCTATAACATTCTTATCATGCATCAACACAACACCCAAACCAGAATGTGAAGCATCACAATAAATAATAAAATCTTTACCTTCAACCGGTAATGCTAGAATAGGTGCGGTGGTCAAAAGAGTCTTGAGCTTTTGGAAGCTCTCCTCACATTTTTCAATCCATTTAAATGGTATCTCCTTTTTGGTCAAATTAGTCAAGTGAGTGGCAATAAAAGCAAAGTTCTTCACAAATTGACGATAGTAGCTAGCGTGCCCCACAAAAACTCCCAATTTCCGTCACCGAGCTAGGACGAACCCAATTCTTAACCGCCTCAATCTTTTGAGGAACTACCATTACCCCTTCCTTTGAAACTACATGCCCCAAAAAGGAAACTGAAGTCAACCAAAATTCACATTTAGAATATTTAGCATACAACCTTTGTTTCCCAAGAACACCCAGAACAATACGAAGATGGTCGGCATGCTCTTCCTCGCTTTTTGAATAGACCAAAATATAATCAATGAAGACTATAACAAACGAATCAAGAAAGAGTTTGAATACCCCATTCATCAAACTCATGAAAGCTGCAGGCCCATTAGTCAACCCAAACGACATAACTAGAAACTCATATTGCCCATAGCGGGTTCTAAATACCGTTTAGGGCACATCCTCAGGCCTAATTTTCAACTAGTGGTAACCAGACCTTAGATCAATCTTAGAGAAACCGATGCACCTTGCAATTGGTCAAAAAGATCATCTATTCGAGGCAAAGGATACTTGTTTCGAATGGTGACCCTATTCAATTGTTGGTAATCTATACACATTCTCATACTACTATTCTTGTTCTTAACAAACAAAACTAGAGTACCTTATGGGTAGCACTAGGACGAATAAATCATTTATCAAGAAGTTCTTGGATTTGTGCCTTAAGCTCTCTTAATTCTACCGAAGCCATGTGAAACAGAGAGATAGAAATGGGACGAGTACCAGGTTCTAAATCAATACAAAAATCTAAATCTCTATCCGGAGGCATACCAGGCAAATTATTAGGAAACATTTCTCTAAATTCTGATACCACAAGAATAGACTCAATGGATGGAGACTCAACCTCAACATCCCGAATATGAGCCAAATAAGCCAAGCAACCATGCTCTACCAGTTTACTAACCCAAATGGAGGATATGATCTTAGCTTGCTGAGGCTTGTACACCCCTTCCCACTCTAACTTTTCCCTTCCCAGAATTTCTAGAGTTACAAATTTAGTATTACAATTAAGCACAGCATAATAGGGGGACAACCAAGTCATGCCTAAGATTATATCAAGGTCAGTCATATACAAAATCACCAAATCAGCCCAAGTTTGAAAACCTTCAACAAATTAGGACAAGCATGATAGACATGGGTGACTATGACAGACTTTCCAACTGGGGTAGAAACATGGATGGGGACATCAAGTATATCACAAATCATAGAAAATTCTGAGGCAAATCGCACAGATACATACGAATAAGTAGAACCTGAATCAAACAACACGTTAGTCATCCGGTCACAAACAATAATAATTCATATGATCACTACATCAGATACCTCTGCCTCATTCTTGCAAGGAAAGGCATAACACTGAGCCCTATCATCTTGACGAGTTACTTCCCTGCCTGGTTGCACGTTACCCCTGCCTACGTTACCATTTCCTCTACTTCCACGACCTTGCTGATTACCTCCTCGCCCACCCTGTGGACACCCTCGACCATTATTACCATTTCCCGCAGGTACTACTAGTCTAGTCTACTGCTGCATGGAATCTGACAAACGTGGGTAGGGACAATCTCTCATTATATGCCCAGGTTCTCCATAATTGTAGCAAGTAAGATCAAAAGATGGTCTGCCGTTCGTCGAAGTCGCGACTCCCTGTCTATCCTAAATCAAATTATGAGGTGGAGTTCCTGAGTAATTACCTGTAGATTATTGAAGTGGGTAATTAATCCGATAATAGCAAGTGTCAGTATTTTGCCTGAAAATAAAGGTTATGGGTCTAATCTATTTGCTCTATTTCTAATGAAAGAATAGAGTAAGGTATTTGGATGTTTAATTTTGCATTTGGATTAGACCAAAAAGAGATAATATGCATAGATTCTCTGAGATCAAAAGATAATTAGCGTTACTAAAGATGACCTTGCCTATACATGATTGTTTATCACTATAAACCAGAACAATTACCCTATGTGACATCAATTTTAAATCCACGCATGCCCAGATTGCTTCTTTACTCTTGAGTTCTTCAAAATTTTAGTTTAATTGTGATAATTGATAGCCAAAGCTTTTTATTAAATTGGTGGAATTATCCACCCACATTTTAATATTACAAATGAGTGATCTTAAAATAAAATTTTCTTGATAGGAATTCTCTACGATATATCATTCTTTGATATCATTCTTTGTGGGATTCGATCCTAATTGTTCGTTGTAATTTTTATTGACTACGATTGATGTACCTATAATTTGTTTTAAGGAGGACATTTGAGAGTTATCATAGAGTATATTTAAGTTATGGGATCTAGTAGTGTAGGACAAATTTTCAAAATTTGAAACCATTTCCTCTTTAAATAGATGTGATGTTCAATTGATAAAATGATTGGGGCTGAATAATCAAAATTTGTACAACAATGTCTCACTTTGAACGAAGCTTTTCCTACCAAATGTGGATTTAACAGTGTAGTCCTACAGGAATGTAGTAGTAGTGTCCCTATTCTTTTCAATATCAAACACTTAAATTTCTTATAAACGAACAATCTTACAAAAAGAAAATACTCCTCCTTCAAAGTAAATATAAATAATTGAAATTGAACGATAAATAACTAAAATGTAAAACAAATCATGAAAGAAAAATTTTCAATTTATGATACATTGTACATTCTGGAAAAATACAAACTAAGGATTGCCTCCTTGAACAAACAGAACTACAAATATAAATTGCAAGACATATAATTTAGACTCCATTTATAATAAGGAAATTATTGTACTACTAAAGTCTAACAATTTCACACTAAATCTAAGATTTAAAATTGAACAATAATAAATAGGGCAAGAGATGTTACGTTTCTTAAAACACCTCCCTCTGTAGAAACATTAATCTTTTTGGAATTGAACGTCACTCGCTTGAGTCAGAAATAAATGAAATGTAAACATTGTAGGAGTGATATGGATATCATGACACTAGATACACATTAGTGAGAAAAAACTAGACATATGTATTATATATATATATATACATAAACACGCACTAGATTCATCAATCTCACCGATTCCTTGTCAAAAAACTGAACAAATCATGCAAAACACTAGTAATCTTGGGTCTTATCTTCTTCAGTTTGTTCTTGACTAAAAATGCACCATATATATAGCTTTAAACATAAACCTAGAAAACCAATAGATCAAATTCTCGCAATGTAACAAATCAATGGTTACCAACTTAGCATTTAATACACTGTAATGGAAAGACTAATCACCACTTAACAAGCAGATCTATGAATTAACTTAAATTACAATAAACAATATATCATACGTCTCTTTCAATATGAATCTGCCTCTTCTAGTTAACTTGGGAATAGAAAAGAAATCACTTTACTATATTATAGAAAAACTAAAAATAAAAATTCTAAAACACAAATATATATTAATAACACAGATGTAAAATTATTCACTTAAGTTGAAAACTAAACAAAGACTTAATAATCATTTTTTGCTGAAGTTTTAATATGCAAAACCTGATGAAGGTGAAGTTACATTCTTATAGAATTAACATGTAGGGTGTTACCCAAAGAATATTCTAGAAGTTATGAATGTGTCTGATCTTACTAGATGCAACTTGTGTGCCATCTTGAGGTACATCCTTAAGAACATTCATCACTTCAAGAATATCATTTGAGTAACAACTACAGACTCATGAAGGTTATTCTCATACCAAAGAAAAAGAGTGTGACGGCTAAGTGAAATTTAGGGTTTTGAGGGCTAAAGGAAGAAGAGTGAAGCTTTTATAGAGCAAAAACTTGCAATTCTTAAATGTTTTTAAATTTACCTCTAAGAACTATATAATTTATAATTTGGTCCTTCTTAACTTTGGACTAAATGTATGTATAGCCCTATAAATTTAATGTTAAGTGTTTGTTTGATATTTCATCTCTTTTAATGATTATTCATATATCTTTACATGATTAGTATATGTTTCATGAATTAATATATATATATATATATATATTAGTTTTTTTAAAACGTACTTTGCATGTTTTGTTCCTTATCATTATTGTAAATTTTTGGGATAAGGGTTTGAAAAAATACCCCAACTTTGGTCAAATTTTCTGTTGCGATACTAAACTTTCATGAGGACCTATTACCTCCCTAGACTATTTAATACCGTATTTTTTACCCCATGAACTATTTAATAGTGTATTTTAAAGGTATATATGTGTCCACGTGGACACATTACTATTTATAATTTTGCATTATTTTTTATGTCCACGTAGGCAAATATATATGTTTAAAATACAGTATTAAATAGTCTAGGGAGGTAATAGGTCATCATGAAAGTTTAGTATCGCAACAGCAAATTCGATCAAAGTTGAGGTATTTTTCAGCATTTATCCCTAAATTTTTTGATATATTTAAAAAGTTAGTTTATAAAATATTAAAATGGGGAACTTAGCAATGCTAGTTTTATCGTTTACATTTTAATCATAAAATAAAATTCATTAAAGGAGAATTATGCATTTGACATCAAACAAGAAATATATGAAGCTAATTAAGATAATTAATGCATTCTCTCATGGTATTATATGTCAATGAATTACTACTAGTCTCGTAACCAAGCGACAGAGGATTCGTACACAGAAGTTGCGGGTGAACCCTTGGTTTGCCCTCAACATTGGAGGGTAAAATAATCAATCAACTAATTATCATAGACAATTTGATAGTTCGACTTTAGATTGGGAGATTCTCATTTATATTTATGATATAATTATTTTTTGATCTATATATTGAACGTATATCCCATCTTAATTGGCATATGTTATATATATAGTGGATCATAAGATACCATGAAACATTGATCTCCTTAATTACTATATAGGGTTAAGTGGAAAAGAAAAATGTAAATAGATTGATAATGCATCTAAATAAATGTATGTTTTCACAAATGTAATCGGGAGAAGATTAACATGCAAACATAAACAAATTTAGAAGGCACAAAAAGTTAAATTCAAACTACAATAAAGACAAAACAACTAAACAAATCCTCGAAAAAATAACTTATCAAAAATAAAAGGAGAACTCTTGGTTGATAAAATTATAATATTTTTTTTAATAAAATACAAAAAAATTCATCGACGCTTGATATAAATATTGTATCATAGAAATATCAAACAATACTAATCTTGAATACATTTGTTGTCATTTGAATGAATACATTTCACACTTTATTGTATCTATTAAACCTTTTCTTTTTTATTATTTTATTAAAAAATATGTTTCACGACTCAGACCATCGTGATTGGCACCCACACTAACCCTCCGGTCGGTGAACCATTAATACTAATTAGCTAACCAACTACATCAAAATACTAAGGCATTTAAGTTACAGAAGCAAGTTAAATGCTAAGGAAAGAAATAGGGAGTTCCCATAAACTCCAAAACAATTGTCTAACAACTAAACAATTATAGAAGAAATACGCGTAGAACCTGAAAGTCCATGTACCTAAACATCTAACAAGATCCATAAGTCTAACAAGAAGGGTAACAACCCCTTAATATTGTACTAATAACTAACTAGAAAGTCTAAGTCCGAAATGTGGACATAGATAGAAAGAGAACTCATGGCAGCCCGGAAGAACTGGCTCACCCTTGAATTCGAACGATCACTGAACTTCTAAGCGAGGTCTGTCAATAGCCGCCTGAAGATGCCCGGTACTCAACAAAGAAAGAGCAAGTGCAGTATCAGTACACAACCGCAGTATCAGTACACAACATAAGTCAAGACATCAATACAATAACATGCATACACCGAACATATACAATATCATCATCATTTTACGAACAACGAACAACGAACAATTTCACGATTCTCAAATATCACAGTTACATCAAGTCATTGGTCCTCTCATGGAACCCAATCCAAAATTGTTAGCATACCGAAACATTGTAAGCGATCCAATGATTATGCCGAAACGTGGCAATCGATCCCATAATTATGTCGGAACGTGGCAACCGATCCATGTTAGTGTGTCGGAATGCAACACCCGATCCATTCAATAAACCACAATCACAATCACAAAGTACATACTCAAAATCATACAATCAAGTCATGATTCATGACATTCATCATTCATATATTCTCATTTACAGTTAATGTGATCAATAATGCAACATTCGCATACATATATGTATCATAATGAAGCAAGAACAAACATACATCACACAATCATAGAATCACAACTCTCACCTACCTCGAAACAATCTTGAAACCCTTAAGAAACTTGGTTCTTCCCTTTTCGAATTCGTTTCGCTTGTTCCTAGTCTACAAACAATCATAATAACACGAAAATCAATAAACAATCACTAATTACCCGAATTACTAACAATTCTATCAACCATATATCATACCCATGATCCCAATATCCAAATTAGGGTTTTTTCCACCATAATTCTCATATCAAAACTCTTCCCCACCGATAATTACCTATTAGGTTACATTCTACGGATCGAAAAATGGATTTGGAGAGTGAAAATCTTACCTTTAGCCTTAAGAGTGGTGGAAAACTGTTACGAAAAGCCCTAGGTTCGTTCATTAGCTCTCAAGTTCAAAAATTATATAATAAAACATTTTTTGGGATTTATTTCCAACTTTAAGTCGCGTCTGCCCTGCCACAGCGGCCTCACCCAGCTACAGCAGCCCCACCCTGGCAGCAGAAATCCCAGCCAAAGCAGCTTGCACGGAACAGTGAGCAAAAATAATAATTCCATGACCCCATTTCACAACACACCTTCAACCAACGACACTCATAAACTACCCGCTCAATTCCAGGAGTTCTACTCACCCGAGTTCAATTCTGTAAAGTCGTACACGTTCCTTAACGACTTATCTATCTACTCATGTGATCAAATTCATAATTACATCACCCAATTACTACTGTATTTCCCTAGACTTTAATGACTCTAATTTCATCCAAATCTGGACTAGGTTAGGAAATCTCAAGATACTACGAAAATGTTTTTCGGCCCAAAAATTTTCGTCGTTGGCTTTTCTATAACGACGGGAACAGGTCGTTACAATAGATTCTAATGTACCCATCACTCGTCCCCGAGTTACAAAACTTAGGACAACAAGCTAAAGAAAGAATAGAGTAGTACCTGAATAGACGAACAATTGGGGATATTTGTCTCGCATGTCCCATTCGGTTTCCCAAGTAGCTTCCTCAACTGGGCGATGCTTCCATTGAACTTTCACGGACTTAATCTTCTTGATCCTCAGCTTGCGCACATCACGGTCAAGAATTGAAATCGGTTCCTCCTCATCATGATGTATTTGTCTAACACAATTGAGTCTCATTTAATGATGTAATCTCCATCACCATGATATCTCTTTCAACAAGGATATATGAAATACCGGATGAACTCCCGATAGGTCAGGAGGTAAAGTCAATCTATAAGCCATTGACCCTACACATTCAAGAACCTCAAAGGGACCAATGTATCGCGAACTTAGCTTGCCCTTCTTGCCATATCTCATCACCCCTTTCATGGGTGATACCTTAAGAAGAAAATTCTCACCAGTCTGAAATGTCATGTGTCTCACCTCATGATCTGCATACTTCTTCTGTCTATTCTGGGCTGCTAAGAGTTTAGTTTGGATGCTCCTCACCTTATCTTGAGCATCCTTCACTAAATCAACCCCCAAAGGTTTCACATCTCCAGCCTCGAACCATCCTATGGGTGATCTACATCCCCTCCCATAGAGTGTCTCAAATGGTGTCATATATATACTAGAGTGGTAACTATTATTATAAGAGAATTCACACAAAGGTAAGAACTTATCCCAATGCCCTCCAAAATCAAGCACACACGCCCTCAACGTGTCTTCTAACACTTGAATAGTCTTCTCCGATTGCCCGTTGATTAATAATGTTTCAAAGATACTTCATCCAATACTAAGCGCCAACGATCGTTAGTTAGTAATATAACCCAATAAGTGAGTTGGGGTTGAATCCCACAGGGAGTGGTACATATTTGAGAATCAATAGATAAGCATGAATATGTTCAAGTCAAACATAGGTAAAAACATTTACAAATAAAATCATGGTTCAAGTTTGGGGTGACACAAGTGTCAAATAACAGGGGGTTTTGGTTTCAACTATCACCTACAACAACAAATAACACGAAAATAACAACTATAGAGACGGGTTCTTGGGATGTGAATGGATTATGGACTAAGGTAGACAAGTGGGTAATTGCATTTAATAGTAAATAGTTGTAAATCAGTGAATAAGCTAGACTTTTGTGGGGATAAACTTTCTCTCGAACAATTTACCCCGAATCAAATTGGTTTCTCTCAAACACCAATAAGCAGCAATTAAGAACAGCCTACGCTTTAGTCCATTCACTCTCTCGAGCTGAATGTGTGGAAAAGGGTTTAGGATTCACTCTCTAGAGTTGAACCCATGACAACCCAATACCCACAGACCATCAAATGAGTAATCTTGGTTTTAAAACCTCTCTCTCGAGAAAGCCAAAAACACGAAGGTAGAGTTGCATTTGCAACTACAACCCTTTAGATTAAGCCACAATTACTGAATGAAATCACTTTTAAACAGCATTTAAACTATCAATTAACAATACCCAGCAGCTAAATCAACCCATAATCACACCTCAAGAATTGGGGTTTTAGCTAGACATCATAAAAAGATAAAAAAAATCATTACCAAATTGTGTTTCCATCAACTAGGTAAGATTAATTTCGTCTTTACAAAGGTCAAGGTTGAAGAATCTCAAAGACCCACTTCCAATTTCTTAAAAATGGAAATCTTCAAATATTCAAAGCTAAGGAAAATATTGACTCAATACTCTCAGTTCTAAGCTCCCCACTTCAAAACTGATAATTATGATTCTATAATGAAAACTAAATGCTAAACTAAGAATTTAAAAATGTATTTATAGTCGCCAAAAAATATACTGCGAAGGACCATTCGATTATGTAAAGTCGTATGGGTTCCTTAACGACTTATCTATCTACTCATGTGTAGGGGTGTGCACTATTTGGATTAAACCGAAAAACCAAACCAAATCAAACCGAATTGTAATTTGGATTGGTTTTTTGGATTTTTGGTTTGGTTTTGGATTTATAAGTTACTTTGTTTGGTTTTTTGGTTTGGTTTCGGATTTAGAAAAATGAAAACCGAAAAACCGAAAAAAATCGAATTATATAATATATATATCCGAATTATATATATATATATATATAGATTAATAATTACACATATAATAATTAGGTTTACTATGTAGGCAATAGGGTATTAGTAATTCAGTATTACCGTAATATTTAGGCCCATATCAAATTACTGCCATCCTATTTCACTAAATTTTAGGCATTAGGTTTTACATTATAACTATAAATATTACATATTACTTGCACTTTCATGAAAAAAAATTAGCAGAACTAGAATTAACGGTGCTAGTCAACTTTTTTACTTTTGCAGTTTGCTCTTTTTTCTTGTTTTTAGCTTGCTGCTTCCGTCCATCACTGCCAGTAAGTTTTTTTTAAAAAAAAAAAAATTTATGTTATTCTTATCTATTAATCATATAAGCATAAGTTATTAATAGTTGATTTCTAATAGTTTTCATAGTAATATCTTAACATATATTAAAATCTACTTCTCTTTAATTGAGATGTGAAAAACAATATGCAAATTTTGTTAGTTAATAAATAATAAAGCATGCATGACACCATTTTTAAACTCTCTCTGTACAATATTTGTATTTGGGGATATGATGGACAGAAAAAGCTCCAAGGGACCTATATAATTTTTTTTTACCATTTTACATAGATGGCAGAAGTTCAGACTAATGATGTTGGGACCACGGTTTAAAATGAAAAGATATCCGAGACTCCTATTTCAAGTGATTCTTCAAAAAAAAGAAAATCCATGAAACCAAGATCGATGGTTTGGCAACATTTTGAAAAATGGATTGACGAAGATGGAGACATTAAAGCGAAGTGTAAGCATTGTGGGGACAATTATGCAGCTGATACAATCAATGGCACATCACAAATGCTTACTCATCTGAGGAAGCATTGTAAGGTATATATCCATAATAATGTTGATAATACTCAATCACTATTAAACTTTGAACGAAAGTTAGATGGACAGAATGGTGATGTAATTGTTAACACTTGGAAATTTGATCAGGAGTTAATAAGAAAAGCTTTAGCTCGGATGATAATAATAGATGAGCAACCTTTTAGTATGGTTGAAAAAGAAGGCTTTAAGCAGTTTGTGAAAATGGCAAACCTTTATTTCGAATTCCTTCTCGTACAACAGTGACAAGGGATTGTTTTGAGTTTTTTTGTGAAGAGAAAAATAAATTGAAGTCTTTCTTTAAAGAAGGCCACCAAAGAATTTGTATTACAACTGATACGTGGACTTCGGTGCAAAGAATAAATTATATGTGTCTTACTGCTCATTTCATTGATAGAGATTGGAAACTGCATAAAAGAATATTAAATTTTTGTCCAATTTCTAGTCATAAAGGTGATGATATGGCTGATGTGATTACTAAATGTTTACTTGATTGGGGTTTAGAGGATGTATTTACTGTTACAGTTGACAATGCTAGTTCGAATGATACCACAGTGAAAGAGTTATCTAAACAATTGAGTAAATGGGGAACTAATCTGATGGATGGTGCACACCTTCATGTGAGGTGTATGGCTCATATAATAAATCTAATTGTTCAAGATGGTTTGAAGGAAGTTGGTGAGTCAGTGAAACATGTTAGGCAAGTTGTAAGATATGTCAGGCAATCTCCTGCAAGATATAAAAGATTTAAAGATTGTTGTGACATTGAAAAGATAGCATGTAAGAAAATGTTATGTTTGGATGTTCCTACTAGATGGAATTCCACATATTTAATGTTGGATATGGCACAACAATTTGAAAAAGCCTTTGTAAGGTATGTCTGCCTTGATTTTGGTTTGTTGAATTATCTTCTTACACATCTTTGTGAGGATGGAATGGTTGTAGGTTCAATTACAAGTGGTGATTGGATGAAGGTGAGACATTTGAAAGAATTTCTTGAAACTTTTTATACTCTTACCATAAGAATTTCAGGTTCATTATATATCACATCTAATGTTCATTTTCAAGAAATCAGTGGAGTTTATTACTTCTTGAATGGATTGATGGAAAATGAAAATATTGAATTAAATGCTATGGCAAAAAGGATGAAAAAGAAGTTTGATAAGTATTGGGGTGATCCAGCTAAAATGAATAAGATGATATTTATTGCATGTGTGTTTGATCCTCGTTTCAAGTTTGATTATGTGTCATTTGTACTTGTGAAAATGTATGGAGAAGTGCAAGGGTACAAAATAAGAGACGAAGTGAAGTCATACCTGATTTCTTTGTTTAATGAATATCAAACGAGAAGCTCAATGAGATCTCATTCTTCATTGCCTATTGTGACGGCTAGCAACACATTTGATATGTCAGGAAATGCATGGCAACTAGAATACCAGAAACATAGAGTTGAAGGTGGAAGTGTGAGTAAGACAGAATTGGAAAAATATCTTCTTGAAGAAACTGAAGTTGAAAGTGAAAATTTTAATATTTTGCTTTGGTGGAAAATTAATTCAAATAGATTTCCTGTTCTTGGTGATATGGCTAGTGATGTGTTAGCAATACCAATTTCTACTGTTGCATCAGAAAGTGCATTTAGTACGGGAGGCCGTGTTCTAGACTCATTTAGGAGTTCATTAACTCCTAAATTGGTGCAAGCTATAATTTGTCTTCAAGATTGGCTTCGATCTGAATCTCAACCTGTTAGATTGGAGGAGGATTTAGATTATCTTGAGCAACTTGAAGATGGTAAAATTTTAAGTTTTTAAATATTTTTTAATTGTAAAGAGTTTATTTATGTTACTTGTTTGATGACATCTTTTAGCAATCTTTTCAGATTTGAGCAGTGAGGGAAAAGATACATCCATAATTGACATATAGTCAAATACGTATATGGTAAGTTAAGTTCTATTTATTTTATATGTGTGCTATTTGCTTTTGAAATTTTTATCTATTTCTTTCTAAAAAGTTTTTTCATCATATTTCAGGTTTAAGAGATCTTAATTGAAGACATGAGTTGAATTGTTGGTTTTACCTCGATGCGATTTGTGTTTAGTGAATAGTGATAGTACTTTAGAGTTTAGAGTTAGTTTCATTGAAATTATTGATAGTATTGTGTTTTAATGTTTTACTCGTGATTATAATGGAAAGAATATTTAAGAGATTCAATATTATTACTTTTCCTTATATGAAATTTTTATTTTTTAAGCATGCAAATATAATTTTGATTATGTTATTAATTAGTTATGAAATAAGTTATAACCGAATAGCCAAACCGAAAAGAGAAAAACCGAACCGAGCCATTTTTTTTTGGTTCGGATTGGGTTATACTTTTTCAAAACCGAAAACCAAAAAACCAAACCGAATAACACAAAACCGAACCGAAAAACTGAATGCACACCCCTACTCATGTGATCAAATTCATAATTAGATCACCCAATCGCTACCAGGTTTCCCTAGACTTTAATGACTCCGATTTCGTCCAAATCTGGACTAGGTTAGGAAATCTCAAGATACTACGAAAAAGTTTTCCGGGCCAAAAAATTTCTCCGTTTGCTTTTCTATAACGACGGGAACAGGTCGTTACAATATGTATATAGTGGATTAGTATTTATCAAATACAAACCTACCTTTTAGTACACCAAGTATTATAGTTGTTACTAACAGAAAGTACTATTACATAAAAGTTGCACAAAGAATATTATGACCAAATAAATGGTAGTGGGTTTTCAAAACTTTGAAGTCAATAAAATTCGAACTTATGAAACAATTTTAATATATACATATTAGCTCATAAAAAGCATATCTCAGAATCTAAATAATATATGAACCAGTCATTAGTAAACGATGATACACTATTTTATCAATATACAACATTGTAAGAGAAAAAATTGAGGGGGGGGGGGGGGGGGAGGGGGTGAGAGTGGGTGAATTGACTAGGACAATGCAGAATGAAGTACCGCTCCTAGTGGAAAAACAATCATTTTTTTAGGAATGAGTAATTTTTACAGAAGAAACAAAAATCTGATCTTATATAGTCATTTGATAATTACATAGAATTCAATTGAGAATGTGAAAAGAATATGATAATATTCTACTATTGTGGAAGATAATCTGTTGAAGATTAGTTTTTTTTTTCCTTTCATAAAATAATATCATAACTAAAGAATTAAAATGCAATAGATGACGAGTGTTGGTGGCACCTCAACCTAGGGACCCGCTACTGCTGGTTAAACCTGTGGTGCGGCCACAACAGGAGCTAGTATCTGCACTAGGAAAATACATGCAGAGTGTAACATGAGTACCAAAACAATAGGTATCTAGTAGGCATCATAGGTCGAATGAGCTTGGAAAGCTAATACATAATGAAAGTAAGGAAATAAATAGTAACTAGAGGTTAGATAAACAAAGTAAATATGGAAGGTCTAACTATGCACCTCAATAATCTAGAAGGAACTAAGTAGTTAAGTAAAGCAACTATCTACAACCTAACTGACCCCTATAAGCCTAGAAAGTACGCTCGTGCTCAAATGAAATGAAAATTATCCAAACGAACCACCATAAGCCCGATCCCGATGAATACAAAGAAGAGCTAATGTTGTTTCTAACTAAGATTGATAAATGCTAGAATTGGAGAAACCAAAACCCGAACCTCAAACAACGGCTAAGGTACACCCAAACTCCCCAATAGAACCATACTATCAAGAACTATGACCGGACCTCGAATCGTGGCTAGAAGAAGTGCGCCCGGACCTCAAATTGTGGCTAGACACTCCAAAGAACTCCATAATCACATGTTCATCATCAAGCAGGAAGATATTGTAGAGCAAAACCAGCTTCAGAGTCACAAAGGACTTACTCCAACTCGAAACTCAAGACCTAATCCAGTGTAACCAACAAAGCCTAAAGTCACAACTGACAACACACTAGGCTGAAGCATAGGGAAGTTATGAATGAAAATCTAATAAGAACAAAGTTGTCATCGAGCTAAGAATCTGTGCCATAAGACTCAAGTCTGCTACATCATTCTACAAGGAGCTAGAACCGTCTGAAACGACGTCGGAGGATTTCTAAGTCATAATGGATCCAAAAAGAAACTCTAAGGCAATCACTTGCCTACGTCTAGGCTAAGGCAAAGAATAAGTCACGAAGGAGTGATGATTGGGAAAAAGCACGATCAGTAATGGAGATTGCTTTTTCAAGTGAAGGAGTGATGATTAGGAAAAAAACATGATCAACAATGAAGATTGCTTCATATTTAGTATGTTCTTACAGATTGAATTATTATTCCTTCAATGATCCAACATTAGAGGAAAAATATGAGATGAAAATGAAGTCTTTAGCCATGGACGATTTGAGTGTTTACGGGGGGCTAAAAATCGGAGAAGAAGGAAATGTTTTGAAAAGAAAAATTTAGTGTTAAAAAGATAAAAGTGTCTAAAAGGGTCTGAATGATTTTCATACTTTGTTTTGGATCTGACTGAATCAGAGGTATTCAGATGCATTAAGTGACTAGATTTTAATAAAAACAACGAATGTCTGTAACTATTTTAATTGGTACAAAACTATCTTCCATCTATCTTTAGACCCCCAAATACCCGTGACGTTTATCTTTTGTCTTAAATAAAACCTTGATATAAACATTTGGCTCATATTTGCCCTTATTTTTAACAACTCTCCTAAAGTCAAATCATTAAATATTTATTTACTATGTTGCCTAATTTGATTGGTCCAAATTCAACCTTTCTCAAATAAACAATAAAAACTACATATGATTTATATTTTAACCCAATACACTTGAAAATACTATTTAAAAAAATATTAGTTTTATGATATCTTCCTATTGACCTATTTTAAATCAACCCCAATTTATTAGAACTCAATTTATAATTGTGATCTAACTAAAATTCATACTAGCCCCATCTAATTGTCAATCTAAAAAAAGACTATTATTTTTATTAATATAAATTTTCTATCAATTATCCAATTGTCTTGCTCATTCCCTTTTTATTCTTCTTTTAAATATCTTATTCTTAATTAGAATATCAAGAATTCAAACCTGAAATGAATTAACATATTCATATTCTTTTAATTTGTATTATTTTCATGGTGGATAAGGATAGGAAAAAAGTTATTTTCAGTCTTTTATTTTGAATTTTGGGTAAAGAAATAAAAAATTGTAGTATACATACATAGTTGCTTGATTAAATCATTTCTATTTAACTAATTACGCTATTGTTTTTCTCCTCTTTTCTCTTGTTTAATTTGTCACTAGTTGAAAAGAATGTAAAATTTTAAATGGTGAACAAGATTCAAGAAGAAACAAAAGTGAAAGAGATAGGAAGTGAGGGAGAAGGGGAGGTGAGTGTAGATAGTAGATGATTAATCTTTTTTAGTTTTTATTTTACTATATATATAGAACCCAAAATAAGATCAATCATATGAGCCATATATTAAGTAATTTCAAATTATTTTAATGAATAAGGGCGTAAAATGCCCGCTAACTATTATATTTGGTATAAACTTACCCTCTATCCACCTTATGAGTGTGTGCCGTTAGAAATGAGGGTATTTTTGAGCCGAAAGGTTGACGTCAAATGTATTTACAGCCCAAAAAGTGGATTGATGGTAGTTTTGTACCAATTCAAATAGTTGAAGGACATTTTAGACCCTTCTTCATAAAATTAAATGCACTTAGGGGTTGTTTGGTACAAAAATAAATAACGCAGATATTAATAGTGCAGGGATTAGTAATGCATGGTATATATTTTTTTTATCAAATGTTTGGTTCATTGACTATTCCCACCTCATCTTGTGTTCAAATTAAAACTCTACAAAAAGCTTCTTTCCAATTATACCCTTGAATTATTATGAAATTGTTTATTTTATGTAATCAAGTCAAGATAGATAATTGTCAGACAATATTATTTTTTATGACCTTCTAACTAAATAGGAGAAGAACAATTTTGTTATCATGTTTGATATTTTCTCACTTGAATTATTTAAGGGTATATAATTGTCATCTTAATTAATTAATCACTTAAAAAACATTAATTTTCAATATAGAATAGATAGATCATCTACTTTTAACACCAAAAAGACAGTAACAATAGTAAAATCGAAGAAATTTATCTACAATCACACATAAAAATTGCAAGTTGTAGTTTTAATATGTATGCAATTTTATAAATTGTTCAAAATTCACAAACGTCATGTGGTGATATATTTGTTTATTCAATTAGTAAATATTAAACAACTCACATTATAAATATTGTATTGATTTGTATTGCATTTATTTAGCAACAAACAACTCTCTCTAAATAATAAAATTTGTAAGTTAATTTATTTAAATAAATTTACTAGTACAAATATAATCAAGAAAATAAATAAAATGATTTGAGAGTATTTGTCTTTACATAGATAATCTCATGGTATTAAATCCTATGTGTTACTAATACCACCAAATGTAAGGTATTAGTAATACATCTTATAATACCATGTATGGTGTAGAACTAATCAATTGATCAAATATACTTAGGCCTAAAATTCCTTCTAAACACAGTTCTAGATAATAACATATATATAATATGAATTATTTCTCCTAATACTTCCTACCAAACACCCTCTTAATGATTTGAGATCTGAATCATTTAGATTCAGACATTCATTAAGTGCAAACATATGAGCCCTATTAATTAGACAAATTTAATGGAGAGGTGATATTTTCTATTTTGTTATATTTTGCAAATTATCAATAATATTAGTAATAAGTTAATAAGATCAATAAGAATAATATTATTGGAAAAGGGTCAAAAATACCCTTGAACTATTTGAAAAGGTTCAAATATACCCCTCATTCACCTATGGAGCCAAAAATACCCTTCCATCCACTTTTTTGATCCATTTTTACCCTTTAAACTAACACTTTTTTTAAATTATTATTATTATTATTATTATTAATTATGTGATATCTTTCTATTGGATATAAATAAATTCCAACCTATCAGATTTTTCCTTACCCACCCGACCCAAATTCACATACCAAGTTAAAATATTCATAATTGACCGGAGTTCAAATTGATGCTCAGGCGCTTTCAGAAAAGGCGACGGTCATAATCGGCACGTTTATTTGGATTTTATAGAGTAGAATAAGGCAGAATAAATGTTCATGAAATCTCCCGCCGACGAATCTTTCTGATCAATTGCCACCACATCGCTCTAACTAATCTCCACTAAGCTTCCTTGATCTCCTAGATCTTTGTGCTCATCGGAATCCTGATAATCTCGTAAAAAGACGCCAGGGAAGCATGGACAAGGTTAGAAGGCGTCGATGAGTACCTCGAAACCTATATCGTGGTAGATTCGATTTCGACAGAAGCATATGTAGCGCCGGCGAAAGCGACGGTCATGAAGTAATTAGACTATCGAAATCAGTAAAAAAATTGTGATGAAATGAAATTATCGTCATCAGAAAATATATTCAGCGGGTGCGAGATTTTGGTTAGGGGATGTGGATATGGATCTGGGCTATAGGAGAAATCTGATTTGAAATTTAATTCTATCCAATAAAAAAAACACCATCTGATAAATAATAATAACCATAATTAAAAAAAATAGAAAAAGGGTTAGTTTTAAGGGTGAAATTAACCAAAAAGATGGATTGAAGGGTATTTTTAGCCCAATAGGTGAATGAGGGGTATATTGGAACATTTTCAAATAGTCCAAGGATATTTTTGACCCTTTTCCGTAATACTATTGATCTAATAGTAATTCCCCAAGTAGTTTTCCCGTTAGATCAATCATTCCCTACTTCTTAGGGGGTGGAAAATGAGTTCCAAATACAACTGCTAGGGCCTTGGGGGTGTACATGGACGGGTTGATTTGAGTTGTTCAAACATCAAATCAAATCAACGTTGTCAGATTTTAAATCAATAAACCAAATCAAATTAAGAAAAATCAGATTTTTCAACCACTAGTTTTTTGATAAAATAGTCATACAAACTTATTAATTAACTTGTGGTTTAAATATTTCTTTAGTCCTATTAAAATACAATCATCTACGACGTTTCTTAAGAAAATAACACAAACTTTGAAATAAGTAATATTTTGTTCGATTTTGTACCCCTAATAACCGCTTCATCATTACCAACATGAGTTGTGGTGCAATGGTGGGACTCCTTCACCCTTAACCAGAGGTCTCAGATTCAAGCCCTAGATATGGAAAAAATCTTGTTGGGAGCGTCACCCCCGACTAAACCCTGCAGTGCGCGATCCAGATTTTCTTGTGGACTCTGAAAATTGGTGGGAAAGCAAAAAAAATAAAACCGCTACATCATTATTTCGGCGGAATAATTGAGACCAAAAACAGAGAAATTATTTTGATTGGATTTCTGCTAAATATGTAAATAATTTCTAACAACTAATTGTGATATTTATTTATTTTATAAAAGATACTGCTAAAAATGTCCTCCTAATTTTATCTAATCACGTTATGTAAAGTTGCCTCAATCTTTATCTCCACCAAATTGCACCCTTCGGGGTGGCCCAGTGGTTTGGGCTTGGGACTTCCATGTTGGAGGTCTCAAGTTCGAAACCCCTTGCTAGCGAAAGCAAGGGGTTTGCCTTCTAGGTCGAGCTCGTCGCACCGGGCTTGCCTAGTGCGGATTACCTCTCCTGTGTGGTTTGCGAGCTATTGCATAGGAGTGGAGTTTTACCCTGTGCGCACCCAAAGGATAGTGGTTGCGGATTTCCCTTGTCATAAAAAAAAAATTGTCTTAAAATGGCCAAACTCCCTCTAACAAAATAGACTAAACAAATGATTATACTTTCTCTATTTTTTACTTATCTAATTTTGATTTTTTACTTTCCCTTTTCACTAGTCATTTTTGAAAAATTCAGAAAAGACAATATTTTTGTATCTATTATATTCTTAATTTATTTAGAAAATTAATGTTATTTTCTCCGTCCAACAATAATTGTCCACTATATTATTCTGGGATGTCCAACAATAATTGTCCATTTCATAAAATTAACTATTAGTTTCTAATTTAACCTCATCATTAATTATAGTCATTTTCTAATTGTATTTTTCAAGCCACGATATTTATAATATTCAAAATGTGATATAGTAAAATTATCTTTTCTAATTATAATTTTTTAAGAAATATGTAAAGTGTACAATTAGTATTAGAAAAAAAAAGAATAATAAATTAAATATTATCAATTATTATTTTCTTAATAGATATGTCAAGTTAAAAATTGCACGGGAAAGGAAGGGAGTATTTGGCAGCCACCTACACGTTTCCAATCAGTCATTCAAATTAAAAATAAAGCTTTACAGGTAGTAATAGTAGTTTGGTTTCTCTTCATCTAACAACTCCTCATCATTCATCTCCAAGCTGTTTGATTCGCCATTTGCTCTAATTTATGTGTAATCAATCGCTCACAAGTGGATGTGGACTCTGTAGGTTATGGCTAATGAGAATTACAAAACCTTAGATTCCGTCACCGTCGCCGACGTCGAAGCTCTCGGAATACACACTGAACTCGCCGGGAAACTTCACGGAGAACTGAACCGGATTGTTCGTAATTACGGGTCTGCCACTCCCCAAACATGGTACCATATCTCCAAAGAACTACTCACCCCAAGCCTTCCTTTCTCTTTCCATCAGATGATGTACTATGGCTGCTACAAGGATTTTGGGCCTGACCCGCCTGCCTGGTTACCCGACCCGTTAGTCCCTCTTCCCTTTCTTTGAGCTTTGATTTGATCATTTTTATGGAATATTAATTTGACTATTTTTACACTTCATGATTGCCTGTGTTTTATCTGGATTTGTGACTGACTATGCTTGTGGAGCTCACATAGGCTAAGTTTTATCAATGTACATATGAAAAATATGGTGTTATGTTTAAGAATTTGAATTAAAGATGCTTAACTGGATGCTAGAAAGACATCTAACTGAAAAATAGTAATAATTTGGAACTAATGGATGAGTGTACCATCATGCGACATGGTTTTGTGGGTTTGGTTGTCGAAAGGTGTATTGGATTTCAAAATATCATGACAATTTTCCATATTACTGGTATACTTGAATGATGATCTCCCCTTTGCTTTGTTCTTACTTTCTGTTGATAAGTGAATGGTGATCCTTTTCCAACTGCTCCTAACTGGGTAGATTTTGCATTTGTTGTGTGCAGTGTATGGAAATAATTATAGTGGCATAGAATTCCCGGGAACTTAAATTTGTTTGAATTTGTTATAAATGTTATTTTGATTTCATCTTTTCTGGAACAGAAAAAACTGCAAGGTTGACAAATATTGGTCAACTTTTGGAAAGACGTGAAAAGGAGTTCTTGGGATCAAAATATGAAGACCCAATTTCTAGCTTCTCAGATTTTCAGAGATTTTCAGTCTCCGACCAAGAGGTAGGTTAGGTTGAATCTAATTTGAGGTCGAAGTCATGAACATTGGACTTATGTTGTGCTTTTGATGCTAATAAGGAATCATGTGTTTGTTGACTCTCTTGTTTCCTGCTCAATCACTTATTTTGCTAGGTATTTTGGAAAACCATATTGGAAGAAATGAATATTTCATTTTCAGTTCCCCCTGAATGTATTTTACGGGAGAGTCCATCTCATCCAGGTGGTCAGTGGCTTCCTGGAGCACGAGTGAATCCAGCGAAGAATTGCCTCAGTTTAAGAAAGAGGACTTTAAGTGATGTAGCCATAATATGGCGAAGTGAAGGAAATGATGAAGCACCTGTTGAAAAGATGACCTGTCAGGAGTTACGTGAATCAGTTTGGTAAGATACATCGGTGTTGTTAATTATTTTCTCTACGAATTGATGTAGTTCAATTTACAAGGGTTGCTAGATCAGCTTTGATATGATATTATGAAATGATTACATCTTCTCTAAATAAAAGTTGTAGATTTAGGATGCAGTCAACTACATGAAAATACCAAAAACCACCAATTTTGTGAGCAATAAGATTTAATTTAAAGTTCATCAAGGTCTTGTTTGTTCAACTTTCTATTAGTAACTAGGTCAAAAGAGGGGTGGGGAGGATGAAGTAGCAGCGAATCACCAACTTCCTAAATGAATCCAACTTACCCGTTTCATATCTTTTTATATTGTTCTATGCCTAGTGGTTTCATGTATGAGGTACGTCCTTCACTATGCGTTCAACCAAGTTATTGAAATCTCTGAACCATCACCTTTCTCACTGTGAGAAATATAAGGAAAGAATATTATTGAATTGTTGTTGTAATAATTACATAGAGAACCCTATTTATAGACACTATATAATACAATTCCTTACCAAATAGGAGACTATAAACTATTCCTAGTTTGTGTAGAATTGTGTTTTCCTATTCTATTCTAACACTCCCCCTCAAGCTGGTGCATACAAATTATATGTACCTAGCTTGCTACAAATGTAATTAATACGAGGACCGGTAAGAGACTTGGTGAAGATATCTGCAAATCATTTGACTTCACAAATTTGGTAACAATATCTCCTGAGAGTATCTTTCCTATTACAAAGTGACAATCAATCTCAATGTGCTTAGTCCTCTCATGAAACACTGGATTTGATGCGATATGAAGGCCGCTTGATTATCACACACAAGTTCCATATGACCGGTTTCTCCAAACTTCAGTTCTCCAAGCAACTGTTTGATCCAAACTAGCTCACAAGTTGCTATAGCCATTGCTCGATATTCTGCTTCTGCACTGGATCGAGCAACCATACTTTGTTTCTTACTCTTCCATGACACCAAATTACCTCCAACTAAAACACAATATCCGGATGTAGAACGTCTATCAAAGGGTGATCTTGCCCAATCAACGTCTGTATATCCGGTGATATGCTCATGGCCTTGATCCTCGAAGAGTAGTCCTTTACCAGGAGCTGACTTTATATATCGCAGAATACGAACAACTGCATCCCAATGACTATCACAAGGAGAAGTCATAAACTGACTTACAACACTCACAGGAAAAGAGATGTCTGGTCTAGTCACAGTGAGGTAATTCAACTTTCCAACCAACCGTCTATACCTTTCAGGATTACTGAGTTGCTCCCCCTGTCCTGGGAGGAGTTTAACATTCGGATCCATAGGAGTGTCAATGGGTTTACATCCCATCATACCTGTCTCCTTAAGAATGTCTAAAGCATACTTGCGTTGAGAAATAACAATACCTGATCTAGACTGAGCAACCTCAATACCAAGAAAATACTTCAATCTGCCAAGGTCTTTAGTTTGGAAATGCTGAAAGAGATACTGCTTCAAATTAGCGATACCAACTTGATCATTGCCGGTGATAACGATATCATCAACGTAAACAACCAAATAAATACACAGATTTGGTGCTGAATGCTGATAAAACACAGAGTGATCAGCGCCACTACGAGTCATGCCAAACTTCTGAATTACTGTGCTGAACTTTCCAAACCAAGCTCGAGGAGACTGTTTCAGACCATATAGTGACCGACGCAATCGACATACAAGGCTTCTAGACTCCCCCTGAGCAACAAAACCAGGTGGTTGCTCCATATAGACTTCTTCCTCAAGATCACCATGTAGAAAAGCATTCTTAATGTCCAACTGATGAAGAGGCCAATGACGAACGACAACCATAGATAGAAAAAGATGGACTGATGCTATTTTGGCCACAGGAGCGAAAGTGTCACTATAATCTAGCCCAAATATCTGAGTATACCCTTTAGCAACAAGGTGAGCCTTAAGCCGATCGACTTGACCATCTGGACCAATTTTGACCGCATAAACCCAACGACAACCAACAATAGACTTACCTGTAGGAAGGGAGACAAGCTCCCAAGTACCACTCGAATGTAAAGCAGACATCTAATCAACCATAGCCTGCCTCCATCCAGAATGAGAAAGTGTTTCTCCTGTAGTCTTAGGGATGGAAATAGAGGACAAAGATGATACAAAGGCATAATGGGGTGAAGATAAACGATGATAACTCAAGAAAGTATAAAGGGGATTAGTATTTTGAGTAGATCGTATACCTTTCTGAAATGCAATCAATTGGCTATCAGGGGGCAAGGCCACAGTGGGAGCAGGGTCCGGCGCATGACATGAATCATTTGAGACTATTACTAGATGTGGACGTCGATGATAAGTTAGGAGTGGTGGCACTATAACTGGAGATGGAGAAGATACCGTAGGTCCCTCAAAAGTCGATACAGGTAAGACCTCAGAGATATCAAGATGATTAGAAGATGTGTAGTAAGGTTGAGATTCAAGGAATGTTACATCGGCAGACATAAATAATCGGCAGAGATCATGTGAATAGCAACGATACCCTTTTTGAACTCAAGAGTAACCAAGAAAGACATTTAAGAGCACGAGGAGCTAATTTATCTTTTCCTGGGGCTAAGTTATGAACAAAGCATTTGCAACCAAATACACGAGGAGGGATAGAATAGAGATGTGACTGTGGATATAGTATGGAATGTGGAACCTGGTTCGAAATAGAAGATGAGGGCATTCTATTAGTTAAATAACAAGATGAAGGGACTGCATCACCCCAAAAACACAGCGGAACATGGGATTCAATGAGGAGAGTGCGAGCAGTCTCAATGAGATGCCTATTCTTTCTTTCCGCTACACCATTTTGTTGAGGACTGTATGGACAAGATGTTTGGTGAATAATTCCTTGGTGAGACATAAACTCCTGAAACTAGGATGTTAAGTATTTTAAGGCATTATCACTACGAAAAGTACTAATAGAAACACCAAACTGATTTTTTATTTCAGCAAAGAAACTTTTGAATATAGAAAATAACTCAGAACGATCTTTCATTAAGAAAACCCAAGTACATCTCGAATAATCATCAATGAAACTAACAAAATAACGAAATCCTAAGGTGGAACTAACTCTACTAGGACCCCAAACATCAGAATGAACTAATGAAAAAATAGACTCTGAACGACCCTCAATACCACATGAAAATGTGGCACGAGTGTGTTTCCCAAATTGACACGACTCACGATCTAATTTGGACAAACTAGATAAACTAGGCACCATCTGTTGCAGTTTAGATAGACTCGGATGTCCCAAACGTTTGTGAATGAGGTTCGGAGGATCTGTAACAGAGCATGCTGTGAAGGAATTTGAAGAGGTAAGATAGTAAAGGCCTTGTGATTCATGTCCTGTGCTAATCGTCTGTCCCGTACTGCGGTCCTGCATGAGAAAAAAATCATCAGAAAAGGTTATGCCACAATGTAGGGCACGTGTCAAACGACTAACAGATGCCAAATTAAAAGGGGAACCAGGGACAGAAAGAACAGAGTCTAGAGTGACAGAAGATAAGGGTGTGGCTTTTCCAACCCCTTTTGGTTTTGTTTGTATCCCATTGGCCAAAGTAATAGCAGGAAGAGATTGTGAATAAACAATATCTGACAGAAGTGATTTGTTACCAGAAACATGATCAGAAGCGCCCGAGTCCATGACCCATGATCCATGAGTATTAAACTGTGAAACACAAGCCAAAGAATTACCCGCAACAACAACATCATGTTGAACAACCGAAGCTACTTGTGTAGACGTTTGCTTACTTGCTCGATATTGAAGGAACTCATCATATTCTGATTGAGCAATATGAGCATTATGGGATGGTCGATCAGGCGGAGCAACAAATGCTTCTTGTGAAGATGTATGCTTACTTGCACGATTACGAAGGAACTCATTATATTCCTTTAGAGTAGCAGGATCATAACTGGGTGGTGGACCATGCAAATTATGACATATGTCACGAGTGTGTCCAGACTTATGACAATAACTACACTTGGATCGAGGTTTTCCAAGACGACCTCCTCCTCGTCGATTCTCCATAGATTGATATACTCGTTTTTCTATGGTTTGAGATGCGAGAGCAGAGGAATCAAAGGTCAGTGATGAAACTACTTTGTGGCTGGGAGGCGCGGCAATACGAAGTAGACGAGAGAATAATTCATCAACCGTAGGAATTGTAGGACTAGCTAAAATCTGATCATGCACTGAATCATGGTCAGTAGAGAGTCCAGCAAGTGTAAGAACTAGAAACAACGTCTGTCTGTGTTCTTGTTGTTTGTCCACATTTGTAGTGATTGGCATCAACGTGTCAAATTCCTCCATGACTGATTGTACCTGACCCAAGTAAGTAGACATGGGATTCTTGTTTCTTTAAGCTAGTCATTCTAGATATCACATCATAGAATCGAGATATATCATTAGTATATAAAGCACGAGTCTTTTCCCAAACTGAATAACATGTTTGGGATGAGCGAAACAAGAGCATCAACTTGGAATCGATAGATCGCCATAGGAGACTACATAATTGAGCATCAACCTTCTCCCATTGTGCTTTGACGTTATTATCTGTCTCACTAGCCTTTGCCTTTTCATCTACCACACAAGTATTGTTGGTTAAGTGATCATGAACGCCTTGCCCCTTGCACCATAACTCAATCGAGGAAGCCCAGGCTAAATAGTTTGAGCTTCCCATTAATGGTTCTGAAGTGATCATAGCACTTGAACTACCTATATTCTTGGAGCCAAAAATATCAATCCCTAAAGACATATTATGAATTTAGAGAGAGGAAAAAAATAAGGCTGGTCAGAATCTGGAAAAAAAAAGGTGCAGTCGTCGGAAATTAGGTCTGACTGCCCGAAACTAGTCGGAATAAGAAAATAAATATACAGTCTGCCTCGGAATGGAGAGGCGACCTCAATGAAAAAAATTGGTCGGAAAGTGTCGCACGCGCCTGCGCGTGTTGCGCGTGGTGACGCGACCCTGGAACTCCTGGTGGTGCGTGATTCGGTGAAACTCAGAGGAGCTCATTGGGGTTTGCTTGCCTGAGTGTTCCGCACCTCATGGTGGTGTGGGTTGTTGCACTACACTTGTAAAACGAGACAACAATGCAAACCAGCCGTTGACAGTCACCGGATTCTGACTTCCTTTTTTTTTTTTTTTTTTCTCACCAATGCTCTGATACCATGTGAGAAATATAAGGAAAGAATATTATTGAATTGTTGTTGTAATAATTACATAGAGAACCCTATTTATAGACACTATATAATACAATTTCTTACCAAATAGGAGACTATAAACTATTCCTAGTTTGTGTAGGATTGTGTTTTCCTATTCTATTCTAACACTCACAGTTATTACAGGGAAGTTGCATATGCTCTTGAAAGCCTGGGTTTGGAGAAAGGATCTGCCATAGCTATAGATATGCCGATGGATGTTAATTCTGTGGTGATCTACTTGGCTATTGTTCTTGCTGGTTATGTAGTTGTGTCCATTGCTGATAGTTTTGCCCCAAGTGAAATTTCGACAAGGCTCATCTTATCAAAAGCAAAAGCAATTTTTACTCAGGTGCTCTATTTATTGAATGAGGATATTTTTTTTTAGCTATTGTATCATATATATGTTATCTTTTAAGGTCATTAGAATTTCATTGGATGAATTCAAGTTTCTAGCTCCTTCCTATGCTAGCAGTTCTACACTAAGAAAAGACAGGGTTGTGAAGGCAGGACCCACACTAGTGCATTGATTTTGATGCACCAGATAACATAGTACGACATTCAAAATCTTATGGTATTGGGTGGTTTTATAGTCGGTCATTCAACAATTTATCAGATAATAACCCAAAATTAACGAAGAATTGAGGAAAAAATGTTTAAAAATGTAACTATAATATGCATTAAAGAAGTGGATACAAATGAGTTCTAAAAAATATTGTGTTTCTATTTTAGATTAAATTAGGCAATATATGAAGATCATATGTGAGACCAAATTAGCAGGACAGCAGACCGGTTGTAAAATCATGGGTTGATATCTTCTTAAAATATTTAGATATGATAGTATTGGATATAACCAATACACGTACAGATGATCAGGAAGATTTATGAAGCAGTCTCCTAATCAATTTATGTTGTTTCATTATTTTTAAATCTTTTTGGAGAATTTAGTTTGTTAAGCGTGTAAAGTCCAGTTGATGCGTTAAAATGATGAAAGAACTTCATTTGAGACTCAAAGCTGGTAAACACTTTTTCTTTTATTCTAAAAAAATAATACATATATAAAGAAATGTAGGAATGTTTCAAATATTAGCTTCCAGCAAATTTGTTATGGCTTCATTTTTAATACTTCGAAAAAATAAAACAGTTTGATCGTGGAGAAGTAAACTCTTCATACTCATGAACGTTGGGTCTTTTTTGTCTAATTTTCTCTATTAAGGGCATTTGGAGAATTTCCAAAGAGCTCCAGTATTTTAAGGATAGGCTTCCAAAAATCTAGTTGGATTAACATTCATGGGAGTATCCAGTGCAGAAACACTATTTTGTGGCTCTATTATTTGATCATTGCTTCTTATGGACTCCCCTATGATCAAATTGTACTTATTTTAGATTTTATTCCTTAAGTTCAACAAAATTCAAATGGTGAAATTTGGTACAAATCATTATTCCTCATTCTTATTAACTCCTTTTGGCATATGCAGCTGCACTCATTTTGCTTCCCATTTGTTTGTTATTACTATTTATTGGTGCTTTTCTTGTTTAATTTCGTTCTGTCAATGATGTGTACAGGATTTTATTCCCCGCGGAGAAAAAAAGATACCCTTGTACAGGTCATCTCTCTCCTCTCTTTCTGCTTCAGACATTATGAACTGTATCGAGGTTCATGCAAGCTTAACTGCTAGCGCCAGTAGTAAATTATGCATTTCCCTTTTTTTCATGTCTTCTCTTTCTTGACTCACTTGTTGAAAACTACAGTCGTGTTGTTGAAGCTCATTCACCGATGGCAATTGTGATTCCCAATAGAGCCTCCAGCTTGAGCATAGAATTACGTGATGGTGACATCTCTTGGCCTGACTTTTTAGACAGAGTGAAAGATTCCAAGTAAGAACTCCTGCCACAGAGATTCTTATCATTTGTTTGTACATGTTTAATCTAGGAAAAGGACAATATAGTGCTTGTTCTTTATTTTGTCATACTTAATTGTTACCAATGAATTGGGTCAGAGTTTGGAATGTTGTATCAACTTCTTCTTCTAAGCATTAAGAAGTGTGTAAGATGAGTTCCATCCGCATTGCCCTGAGCTAAGAATACAAGGGGAGTAACGGAGAAAGGGAATAGAAATAGAACAATCAGAAATTTACATGATAAATTAACACATGATATTACTACCACCTTTGGGCCTAGATCAATCAGAATGCAGGAAGGACAAGAGCCGGTGCAAGAGTAAATAAAAAGATGCGGCATTGATGGTGTAATTTATCCCCAAGAGGATATTAAAAAATTTAGTGGAGGGGCCAATCAGAATTTGTTAAGCCTCGTTGACAAGAGGAAGGAAGTAGATACCCTCAGAATTCTATCTTGATCATTTTGGATAACTAGATAGGTTTGTTTAGATTTCTTCAAGGATACTAATCGTCAACACATGTTTCATCTTCGTTTGCAACCTCCTAATTGTTTTCTAGTGTTAAGGAGAGGAATCATCGCACAGGACTTAGTTTAGGAAATTTACAATAGGCTTACATCTTCTATATGACCTCAAACATAACTGGGTGGGCTTGTCCACTCTTAGCTTGTAATTATGGAGGTATCGACAAATGTCTCCCTTCTTGTTTTGTAATCTTTCCTAACTTGCTTTCAACAATGGTAGGGGTCAGAGCCTAACCCCTACTCCACCTTCTTAGCTAGATTATAAAAAAACAAGTCTACTTTTGTCATCTCTGACTATATGTTCATTTACAAAATGTTACGCACATTTCCCATTGAATGCTAGTTGTTTGTAATGCAGGGGACTTGAGTTTGTTGCTGTTGAACAACCTATTGATGCATTTACGAACATTCTGTTCTCATCTGGCACAACAGGTGTAGTAGAAGTAAAACTTATGTCCAATTCTTTCATGCCAATATGCATTTTGGTTTTTGTTTGAACTGCATGTCACTTCCATAATAATAAAGCTGGGGATATCATTGTGTGAAAACAGGATTGAGTTTTTTTTTTTTTTTTAGGAAGAAAATAGGATCAAGATTCTAGAGTAAGGACAATCTAGAGCCTGAAAGGAAGTGGAAGGCAATAATGACTTAACTCATAGCATTAGGGAAGTTACTTGCCCTAGTCTACTGTGGTTTAAGGTGGTACAATAATGAGGAAGGTGAGTGCTGAGATTGACGCATACTTGTTACGATGATAATGTGAAGTGGAGGAGAAAATAAGAGAGAGCTCGACTTTAATTCCCTCTAGGCATTGGAATTTTGTAAGAATCGGGTTACTTGAATAAACAAGAAAATTACGCGGAAGCAAAAGTACAATGATTAAAGACCTTAATTGAAAGATATGTGAAATTTGTGAATAAATCCCTAAATTTCAAGATAAAGTGCTAGGAACCCTAAATGATCTTAATATTCAAATTAGCGGATTAAAACTAATTATGATACTAATATAGTTAATTCAAGAACTTCGATCAAAAAGTGATCTAGACCTTTATTTCGGTGAAATTAGAGACAACAATTAGTATAAGACTAATTACCTTCTTTAATTTACTTAAGTAGAAACCAAATATATTAAGTTAATCATTAATTCTACCTCTTAAAGTATCGTTCTTATAAAGTTATATGATAAATCCATAGTCACCACACACAAGTGTAAAGAAGAGAAATGTCTCAAATAATATTAATCATGTTTAAATTTGAGAACTATAATCACGTGATTTTCCAAGTAATTTTTGGAATGGGGATTTATTATCTAGGTGGGAGGTTGGCAGATGGTTGATGAGGTAGACAGTGTGGTGACACGCGAAAGTCCAAAATTGGGTGGGAAGGGACGCCTCATGTAAGAGTGTTCTTGCAGTTTCAATGATATGGCGATGTCGTCGTTCTGCAAGTGCAACTCATTGAGGCGTATAAGGTGTTCAATGCCGTGAAGTGAAAGATAGGAGTCAAGACTTTGATACTCTCCTCCGCCATCAGTGTAAAGTGATAAAATTTTGGTGTCAAAATGTTTTTCCATCAAAGGATGGAAATTTTGAAAGATCTCTTTAACTTCATCTTTTTTTGTTAATGTATAGAGCCAAGTATATTTAGTATATTGGTCAACAAAAATACAATAATATAGCTTCTTATCAAGAGATAAAATCGGTGATGGCCCCCATAAATCACTAAAAATAATTTGAAGAGGCTTAGAGCTACGCAGTGAGAGTTGGGAAAAAGGATGCTGATGGGCTTTATTTGTGATAATGATGCAAGTGTATTTCACTTCATACTCAAAATGATAGATTGCACCTAGAATATATACACAAAGCTAGACACAAAAGGTCAGGAGCATATCCCTGATAGGTTACCTACCATACCTATAATACCTACAATATTTGACTATTACACATTACCTACAATACTTGACTATTATCTTACACAATCTAATAGTTGAATACTCTTTGACAATATCTTAACACTCCCCCTCAAGCTGAAGCGTACATGTCATATACTCCAAGCTTGCTGCAAATGTATTCAACCCGAGTTCCTCTAAGGGACTTGGTAAGAATATCTGCCAATTGGTCATCTGAACAAACAATGCCGGTGGCAATGCATCCGGACTCAATCTTTTGCCTAATGAAATGACAATCCACCTCTATATGTTTTGTTCTTTCATGGAAAACTGGATTTGAGGCAATATGAAGAGCAGCCTGAATATCACATATAAGCTTCATCAGTTTGAATTCAACACATTTCAACTCTTGAAGAAGTTGTTTCAACCAAATAAGCTTGGATGTAGCAAGAGCCATAGCTCGATATTTTGCTTCTGCACTAGATCTTGCAACGACATCTTGCTTTTTACTTTTCCAAGAGATTAAATTGCCTCCAATCATGACACAATACCCGGAAGTAGAACGTCTATCCGTTGGAGAACCTGCCCAATCCGCATCAGAATATCCTTGTCCTGGAGCTCTTTTGATGTATCTGAGGATGCGAATTACTGCATCCCAATGATCTTTATATGGAGCTTGGAGAAACTGACTAACCACACTGCAAATGAAATATCCGGGCATGTAATAGTTAGATAATTCAATTTACCAACCAGTCTTCAATATCTACCAGGATCTTCCAATGGCTCCCCTTGTCCAGGAATGAGTTTGATGTTTGGATCCATAGGAGTGTCAATAGGTTTGCAATTTAACATGCATGTCTCCTCTAATATGTCCAATGCATATTTTCTTTGTGAGATAGCAATACTTGTCTTGGATTGTGCTACCTCAATTCCTAAAAAATACTTTAACTTCCCCAAATCTTTGGTTTGAAAGTGACTGAACAAATGCCTCTTTAGCTGAGATATTCCTTCTAGATCATTTCTAGTTATGACGATGTCGTCAACATAAACGACCAAATACATGTTCTTTTCTGGGCCATTATGTCGATAGAAAACAGAGTGATCTGCTTTACTTCGAGACATCCTAAATTGTTGGACAACCGAGCAAAATCTGCCAAGCCATCTCTCGGAGATTGCTTGAGGCCATATAGAGAACGCTTGAGACGGCATACTAAGTTCGACTCCCCCTGAGCAACAAATCCAGGAGGTTGCTCCATATAAACTTCCTCAGCAAGTTCACCATGCAAAAAGGCATTCTTAATATCTAGTTGATGAAGCGGCCAATGATGCATTGCTGCCAAGGAAATAAGTAGTCAGACAGATGCAATTTTGGCAACTGGAGAGAATGTGTCACCATAGTCAAAACCATAAATCTGTGTGTACCCTTTGGCAACAAGGCGAGCTTTCAGCCGATCAATTGTTCCATTTGAACCCACCTTTACGGTATAAATCCATCGACTTCCAACAATAGATTTCCCCTTCAGTAACTGGACCAATTCCCAAGTGTTATTTGTCTGTAAAGCATTCATCTCTTCGATCATAACATCTCTCCACCCTGGATGTTCCAATGCTTTACTAACAATCTTTGGTATAGGTACAGTAGATAGGGTAGTTACAAAGGTATAATATAATGGGGACAACCGATGATAACTTAAGCAGTTATATCTTGGTTGTTGATTTTGAGTAGTACGTATACCTTCGCGTATGGCAATTGGTGGGGTTGTTGCATCTGATCAAGTCATGACTGGAGCAGGTGACGAAGGAGCAAGAGATGAGTCATCAGGAGCTACTAATGTATCTGTACTAGGAGTAGTATTATCATTGTTATCACTAAGAGGACGAGCACGTCGGGTGTATACTTGAAGAGGAGGATGAGTGGTTTGAGGGTTGTTTGGAAGATTGACTTGTGGTAGAGGAAGTATAGGTACTGGCAGAATTTGAGGAATTAAATTTTTGCTTGTAGTGCTTGGTGTAAAATAGGGAGATGTTTCAAAAAAATGTTACATCTGTAGTGATAAAATATTTATATGTTTTTGGATCATAGCACTTGTAACCTTTTTGGTGACGAGAGTATCCTAGGAATACACACTTAAATGATTTTGGTTGGAGTTTGTCATTTCTAGTACTTAGATCATGGACAAAACAAGTACATCCAAACACTCTCAAAGGTAGACGATAGGGATTTCGACCTGGAAAGAGAATTGAGTGAGGACTTTGATGTTGCAACACAGTGGAGGGCATTCTATTTATCAAATAGCAAGCAGTGAGAACGGCATCCCCCCAAAAACAAAGAGGAACATGATGGTGTATAAGTAAAGTACGAGCAGTTTCAATGAGATGCCTATTTTTACGTTCAGCGACCCCATTTTGTTGAGGAGTATATGCACAAGAAGTCTGGTGAGTGATTCCCTGGTGAGTGATTCCCTGAGATGACATGAAACTGGCAAAAGGAGATGATAAGTACTCCTTGGCATTATCACTGCGTAATACCTTTATTGAAACACCAAATTGATTGCTTATCTCAACATAAAAATTTTGAAAAATAGAGAATACTTTGGAACGGTTTTTCATTAAAAACACCCATGTGCAACGGGAAATATCATCAATAAAATACTGAAATCCTAAACTTGAAACAACACGACTAGGGCCCCATACATCTGAGTGAACAATATCAAACATATACGCAACCCTGTTATTGACTCTTTTGGGAAACAAAGTGCGACTATGTTTCCTAAGTTGACAAGACTCACATTCAAAAGAAGACAAATTGGAAAGACTAGGAATTAATTTTTGAAGTTTTGCAAGAATCGGGTGACCATGACGGTTGTGGAGAAGGTCTGTTGAGGTAGTGGAAGTGAAGGCAACTGGTGGTGGTGATTTTGACATG
This sequence comes from Solanum verrucosum, assembly GCF_900185275.1. NCBI lineage: Eukaryota > Viridiplantae > Streptophyta > Magnoliopsida > Solanales > Solanaceae > Solanum > Solanum verrucosum. The sequence goes on from NW_026020407.1 coordinate 228,214, forward strand.
TAATACAGTCCCTGTGACTCATATCCTGTTCCAATCATCTTCCCCGTTTTCCGGTCCTGTACAACAACATAGTCAGCCAAAATAGTGACACCGCAATTGAGGTGTTTCGTTAATTTGCTAATAGAAATCAAATTAATTGAACATTCAGGAGCAAATAAAACCGAGTTTAAGGAAATAGAGGGAAGAAGTTGCACGTCCCCTATTCCGTTTACTGCAGTTGTTGATCCATTAGCAAGGGTAACTGCAGACAGGGTTGTGGAATGAATGATATTTGAAAAAAGATTCTTATTACCAGAGATATGATCAGATGCACTGGAATCTAATATCCATGGGCAAGTGGGTGAAGACCTAGTTAGACAAGCAACAAAATTACCATTTTGTGAGGTTCCAGATAAAGGTGATTGTCGTGTAGCTGCTTGATACTGCAAGTAGTCACTGTAATCTGCTCCAGACAAAGTAATGGAATTGACCAGTTGTCCATCTGTGTCTTTATGGTTTTGAACCATGTGAGTTGTACTCCGATTGTTAGTACGCGGTGGTCGACCATGCAATTTCCAACAAGATTGTCGAGTATGGCCTGGCCTGTTGCAATAGTTGTAATAGGGTCTAGAGTTCCTACTGTCCCCCCTTTGATGGACATTTAGTTCCTGTGGATTTTCATTTTTCACATCTAATATAGATGTCTCAACGTTATTGGTCTCAATTGTTTCTGAACCAATACGCAATAATCGAGCTAAAACATCGATTAAGGAAGGAACTGAGGAACTTGCCAAGATTTGATCTTTTACCGGTGTCAGATCAGATCTAAGTCCTTTCAGTGCTAAAACCATAAAGAACTTATCTCTTTGTTGCTCCTGTGTGGTGACACTTTCAGAGAGTGGCATGAGAGAATCGAATTGATCTTTCAAGGTATTTATCTGTCCTAAATAACTTGCCATATCTTGATTATTCTGCTGAAGTTGGACTAAGTCTGAGACAACTTTGTATATACGTTGCATATCATTCGTATACAAAGTCTTAGCTTTAGTCCAAACTTTATAGCAAGTTTTACAAGATTGAAATAGGTTGAGTAATTTAGGATCCAAAGAGTTCCATAAAAGATTGCATAATTGAGCATCAATTTGAGTCTACTTAGTCCTTTCACTAGCAACAATATCACTGGTATTTTTAACTAAATGATCCTCATATCCTTGTCCCATAAACCACATCTCAACAGATGAAGACCACGGTGTGTAATTATTACTGCCTTCCAACTTCACAGTAGTAATAACAGGAGAACTTGAAATAGAGGGAAACATTGATCTGATATCACCTGAAGATTCAATCTTTTTGGAGACTTCAATTAGAGATTCACCTTTCTTTGACATTATGGCTTCAACAACTAGATGAAATACAAAAAAGAGGTGATTGGTGAAAAGAACGCGAAACAGAAAAAGAGAAGAACAAAGTTCCTCTTTATGACTGGAGATCTGGTTGAGACCTTTTCTGATCAGAACTGAACCAGAAATTTACCGGAAAAAGAAGAAGGATGAAACAGAAGAATGACTGGAGATCTGGTTGAGACCTTTTCCAGATTGGCAATATATGGTAATTTATGCATAAATTTTATAAAATGACAAGTATTGTGGTCCAGCTATTTATAGAAAGGGATAACATATAAAATGGGACGGAGGGAGTATTTAAAATAAACCTAAGAACTCTAGAGTGAGGATGGCCAAGACGTTGGAACCAAGTAGTGAGAGGAATGGATGTAGTGGTCATGTGAGCTTGGGGAGGTGGGACAGGCCACTCATACAGTCCATTTTTGGTCCGGCCGTGCACCAGTGGTTTCCGCGTTTTCAAATCCTTCACAACAAAGTCAAAAGGAAAAAATTCAATCGACTTTAGATTGTCTTGACAAAATTTAGAAACAGAGAGAAGCTTACGTTTAATGGAAGGAGCACAGAGAGTGTGGGTTAGTTTAAAATATTATTTGATGCATTTAATTGAGTAGAATTAGTGTGAGAAATAGGAATTGTATTACCATCACCCATGGAGACATCCTCGTTACTATGGTACGGTTGTAGGTTGTGTGGCTCTGTGGTGATGTGATGGGTGGCGCCCGAGTGGTGGCAACAGTAAGCCTAGCTGCATAGTTGGCTTTGGTTTCAAAGTGATTGTGAGACTTCGAGCGGCAAACATTGGCGGTGTGGCCTATCCTGTTACATAGTTGACAACGAGTAACGCCGTTTGGATTTGAGTTAGACTGCCAGTGTGGTGGAGTATTTGGCCGTGAGTTCTGATGCCATTGTTGAGAATTGGCTGTCTGCCTGCGATTGTTGCGATTATTGGTGTTGTTTTTGGTGGGAGTGGCAGCTGCAGCAGTGATAGGACTGGACAACTTCTTAGCATCCTCGTGGCGAAGGAAGAGTTCATAGTCTAGTAGTTTTTCAAACAATTCCTCATAGGGATAGTCGTATCACGTGCACGAATGGCAGAAGATATCTCTCGAAACTCAGGCCCCAGACCACTTAGTATTTTGACTATGAGTTCAGGATTGGACACAGGAGCACCAACAGTGGTTAACTCATCTGAAAGGGACCGAATATTGTGAAGATATTCAGTGATGGAGCGAGAGTCCTTAGTGACACGGGAAAGCTGATCACGCAAACTGAAGAGCTGAGTTTGAGACTTGTTCGCGTAAGTGGTATGCAAAGCATCCCAAGCTGATTTAGCCGAGTCGGCGGTAGCAACAGTAGAAGCAATAGTGGGTTCGACAGAAGCCATAAGGGCATTCTGGATGAGTTTGTCTTGGCGGAACAAAGGTAAGAAGGCAGGATTAGGAGATATGTTCGTACCGAGTGCAATCGTGCGATTGGGTGCCAGAGTGTCCCATCGAGATGGCCAAAGAGGTTGGAGCCATACGTAAGCATGGAGAATCGGGCTTTCCAAGTGGCGAAGTTGTGACCACCGCTTAGTTTAATGGGTAGTTGGGAAGCAGGATTGAACTGAATGATTATTTTACTACCCATTGTGTTATCAGCATTGACAACTGTTGGATTATTGCCATTGTTGTTCCCATTGGGATTGGTCATTGTTGCTGATCTGTGTGAGGAGAAGGAAGGAAAAAAAGTTGGATCGTTCTCGTTTGAGCGTGAAGAGCCCTGATACCATATAATGACTGGGTATAAGTTGAAAGACGATAATATATTAATGAAGACAGAAAGTTGCTTAAATAGAATTACAGTGGAAAGGCTCCTAAACGAACTGAAGTAATAAAACCTAACTAGACAATAACTGCTGAAACTTAATCCTAAATAAACAGGGATAGGGACTGCTCAAACTTAATACGACTAAATAACTAAACTGACTCGTGATGTTCCAATACACTTAAGGTTCATGTCTCACTGTAGCATCATTAAACTGGGGCCTCTCACGTGAACAACACTATAAAGAGGGAAAATAGTACTTTGGAATGGATAGTGTAAAGGAAGGCCTGATGTACAGCTTATATTTGAAAATTACCCTAACCTAACAAGAAAGCTCCCATGATTGTAGAGCATCCAAATGTTTCTCCAGTCTAGAACTGCAAGACCACACTTTGCTAAGGCTGCTTGTACTACTCAGAATCTAGAATATTTTGGGTCAAGAGTGATATGCAGGTGGTTGTGCAAAGTTGGAAGCAAGATCTGAGTGTTTGTATAAGTTGTGCTTGCAGGGGTGGTTTACATGATGTTGGATTCCAGTTTAGTGTGATTCTTGGGTTTCCAAGGGAATTGCCTGTCTTGTTTCTGTTTTGGTACTGACACTTCTCTTTCTTTTGTGAGGGAAGGTTGAGAGGGAGGTGAGTGGGTGTAGAATCCTTTTTTTCATAACAAATTAAGGGTTGAAGAAATCACATCAATATGGTTGTTACATTCACATATAGATATCCTCTTTCTAAACAAGAACGGATAATTTAGTAGTCAAGTCAACTGTCGAACTGAAATGGCAGCACAATATCCTCTTTATGTTTACCAATTGATTATCAAGAATTCATTGAATTGGTAACGCAAATGAAGCAATTGAATAAATGGTCACAACTAAAATCCTAAATGGTCCAGGAGATCCAAAGGCAATTCCATGGACTCTCCTCACACCTTTCAAGGCGGCTGCTGATGGGTGGTGCCATATGGATATTAAAAATGGCGATGTTGTTGCTTGGCCGACTAATCTTGGGTGGATGATGGGACCTTGGCTCGTTTATGCTCCATTGTTGAATGGGGCATCCATTGCCTTGTATAATGGATCTCCCCTTGGTTCTGGCTTTGCTAAGTTTGTACAGGTTAATTTCTTTGATTGTTATACTTCCTTGGTCTCCTTTATCGTGTTGAATGACTCGGTGAAAATCACTCTGTATCACAATTATATGCATTTGAGATAATTGTGTCAGCTAATATCATGTTACTTTGTTATCTTCTAATCTGGTGTATTTTCTTATTGTAAGCTAGGGAAGGTATCTATTTATTTGTCTTTTGAACCTACTTTTATCTCTTCCTACGTGCATTAGCCTTGCAACTATACTTTGGGTGGACTATCAGGAAACTAGACAGGCTAAGTTTCTTAATTCCTAGATTTAATTGAAAAGGAAAAAAATGACGAGTAGAAAGAGAACACTCTATTGCATGTACAGTTTTACAATTTTATAATTTTATTGCTAAGCTTGTGGGTTCTCACCAACTCAACAGAAGTGAACTAATCGAGGCATCACAATATTTGATAGATATGGTATTTTAAAATCTTTTATTCATCGCAAACCTACATTGTTTAAATGTTGAATACCTTTAGTTATTTATGCTCATGAAAAATCTCCCTTGCAAATTAACCAGGATGCTAAAGTAACTATGCTTGGGGTGATTCCAAGTATAGTGAGGACTTGGAAAGCGAAAAATTCTCCTGATGGCTATGATTGGTCGACCATCCGGTAGTTTCTAAGCAACTCTCTCATTATGTTTTCGTTTCACGAAGAGCTCTATTGGTATCTTCGTCCTTGTTTTACTTCTATTTCTGTATCTCCTTGCCTGTTATTTCCTTCCAAGTTGACTGAAATTGCAGGGCAAGCTTGCACATGGTTGATTCATGAATTTACATTTCAAAATACTGATATTATATGAAAACAAATATGTTTCCTATGCATATGCACATTAAATGAATTCTGCTCAAGACTATTTTTCCTTTCCCTTTCTTGGGCTTAATGTAGTTCATACATGATCCTAGTTGCTTTGGCTCCACTGGTGAGGTATCTAGCGTGGATGAATATCTTTGGCTAATGGGAAGAGCTGAATATAAACCGATAATCGAGTATTGCGGTGGTACAGAGATTGGTGGCTCCTTTGTCTCTGGGTCAATGTTGCAGCCCCAGTCTTTAGCCGCTTTCAGCACAGCAGTCATGGGATGTAGTCTTCATATTCTTGGCGATGATGGGTTTCCTATAGTAAGCACGATACAACCTTATATTTGGAACATCAATATTATTTGCTAGAGCAAACTGCAATTAACATCATGTGACACATTTTATGCTTGCCTATTAAGTTCTTAAGCTAGTGAGAGTTGAGTGTTTACCAAATGTGATCAGGTCTCTTGCAACTTCAACTTGCTACTTCTGTCTGGGTTCCTCATAAAGAAACCATTCAGATTACTGTTTTATTTGGCCACATCTTAAAACATTCACATCCCCTTATTGCTTGTTATTGTGATATTTTAATCTGATTGTTAAGAAAATTGACCTTAACTCAACTCCAAATGCTAGCTCGTAAAGTCAGCATTTGATGTATCGGCAATAACAAGAAATTTAGAGGATGGAAATTGAATTTAGGCACAAAGGAAATTCAACAAAGTAGACAATAACTAGATTGAAAGGCCACAAAGTTACCTTCGACACTAGAACCTTAGTACCTAAGCTATAGAACCCATCAAGAAGATAGCCAAATCCCTTTGCTTCCTCACTAAGTTGGAATTGATCCAATAGCTACGCCTACTGTCCTACCAAGTTCATATATCAATATAATCTAACTCTACTAAATTGAGGAAGTAAGGTATTAATACTACGGCTTAAAAGAAGCTAATAAAGTCTAAAATATCTCCTGCTAGGGATTAGAAATATTATGAGACTGAAAAAGGGAAGTTGGAAATGTTGAGGTTATTCTCGAGGTTGCATCTGCGGTGGTGCAATCATGGTCCGGCCTTGGGTAAACTTCCTCTCGATAGTGGACTCTTAAGGCGCGTTTGCGGACCTTTTCAAAGTCAGCACCTTCCGCTTAAGCAGACATCTTGTCACAATCTCAGACTTCTGTTAGGCCTGGTTTCACCGTGATAGGGAATGGTGTCTGTGGACAAGTCATGATCCAAAAACCGGGGATGCGATGGCACCTATCTAACCCATTGATAGGTAAGCAACCCAAAACATATAATCATAAGTCGAAGCACAATTATGAGAAAATATTAAATAAATCTGAAATAATACCTAATTCAGCCTCTCATAAAATTCATAAGAAAATACAGAACTAGATATGGACTCCCCAAAATCTGATGTCACTAGTACAAGCCTCTACGAATCATGGAGTACAATCTTGGTCTAGACAATATTGGAAATAAAAACAACATAAAAGAAAGTTTAAGGATAGAAGAGATCTAGAAGTTGCAGCATAGTCAAGCAACTACCTCAAAGTCTCGAGTGAAAACTCAATCTGCGAACAATCACTGACCATTGGAACTCGGCTCAGAACTGCACACAATGGTGCCGAAGAAAGCAAGGGTGAGTGTGAAATCCACTAGTACTCAACAACATTGTTGATCGACCCACATTTGAAGGGATGACGACGGTTGACCCTAAACTGCCCTGTTCCGCTATCTTTCACATATACAACTCATTTTAAGGAAGACACACGCGGACTAAAAGCTAATGTCAACAACAATCACTTAGAGATCAAGTCCAAGTAATCTGAGATCACAGTCAAGTCAAGACAAGACTAAGTAAGCCACATTCACAATGCCCAATCACGTTCACACCATATCAATGCTATGTAAAGATGAATGAGATGATGCACATGCCTCCTACCTGGCCAAAATTAGAACCTGTATATACCTGCTGCCATACTATATCTAGCTAATTCCATTCTGAGATCATCTTCATTGAATGTTGATTGTGGTCAAACTTTTTCAACTTTCCACCCTTCCAAAATGATAACCTCATTCAACCATCAAAATGTACAGAAATCACAAAAATGACTATGGGGGTCGTTATAGGAGATGGTACTCTGCACCAGAAAATTCTGATGCTGCATCAGTAGTTCCAAAAGGCTTTCTGGGATCCAATTTGAGATTTTCCTTTCTTCAGCTTCACTTCTCCATAACTCGACCCATGGCTTTCATCTTCATGAACAAGCCTTTAAGGTACTTGAACTCCCTTTGCTTGGCTTATAGTTAATGGCTTGACAAAGCTTGGCCCCATCAGGTTTGCCCAAGACTATATAAGGAGACAACATAGTTCCCTCCCAATGTAGGGAACTTAATATCCCCCCTCCCTGCATGCCCATGACTGGATATCCAGTGCGTGGACATGGACAGTATAATATAAGGCCTAAAATCGGGTGAACCTAGAATAGGGATAGGCCTGATTTTGATAGCATGTTAAAAAAATGAATCTCGAGTCTCAATCAATCCCATAGGCTAGCTCATGAGGAGAGAATTGCCAATAACCGGTAGGGAGACAGTAGTTCATTCTCTCCACTAGTTGGGACAGTTTAACTATTATTTTTCCTTTTGTTTAGCCATCAGATGTTCCTGGGATTGGTGAATTGGCCCTTGGTCCTCTCATGTTTGGAGCTTCAAGTACACTGCTGAACGCGGACCATAATGAGATCTACTTCAAAGGAATGCCTGTTTTGAATGGAAAGGTAATGCATATTATTATCCTGTAGTCTAAGCTATTTTAGTTTTACTAATATCTTGTTTGGCACTATTTGTATCGCAGGTTCTAAGAAGACACGGGGATGTGTTTGAACGTACTTCCAAAGGATATTACCATGCACATGGTCGTGCAGATGATACAATGAACCTAGGGGGTATAAAGGTCTGCATGTAGCCTCGAAATTGAATCCGAAAGTATCTGTTTAGTATTAAGATCCCTGTAAACTATGCATACGAATGGGCATTCGAGTTGTCAGGCATTCCACTTATACTGGATTATTTCCTTTCCTAAGAGTTCTGCTATTCCATTTGTCAGGTGAGTTCACTTGAGATTGAGCGCATATGCAATGCAGTAGATGAAAATATACTAGAGACAGCAGCAGTTGGAGTACCACCTGCTGCTGGTGGACCTGAGAAGTTGGTAATTGCAGTCGTGTTCAAGGATTCAGATAACTTGGAGCAAAAGTTGGTCAATTTGTTGATTTCTTTCAACACAGCTTTGCAGAGGAAGTTGAATCCATTGTTCAAGGTACATCGTAGGCCTGAAAGGTTGCATGTTCGTTAGGATATATTGTTTCATCTAAATACAACAATATGTGCAGGTTTCCAGTATTGTTCCTCTCCCTTCCCTACCAAGAACAGCAACAAATAAAGTCATGAGAAGGGTATTGAGGCAGCAGTTTTCTCAAGCAGATCAAGGTTCCAGACTGTGATCTATATTATTCCCAATGAAGAGACTTTATGTAATAATATAACATAGTAATATGAGTCGAATTTTCTTTATTACAGAACAAATCTCACAATGTACAAACTGCAATCCAAGAAGTTGATCCATAGATTTATTGTATTGTATTGTAACATGTACTTGACATGTGAATTGGATGCATTCTACAGAATGAAATAATCATTTATGCATTCAAAAATGGGGATTACAGGTTTTTATCCATCTGAGTTTCAGAGCCAGTTTAATACATAAAAGTTAGAACTACAATAAGCAATTACTGAATATGGAACCCTAGGTTAAGCTTTGGGCTGGTCTAATGTTTGCCCCATGGAAAACTCCAACTTTTAAAAGAACTAGTCAAGAAACAAATAATTTTGAACTAATCATTTCAAGAACAATAAAACTTTAGAAAATAGTCATAATAAGTTTCTAATTCAATTGCTAGTTCCCAGAGGGTTGAGAATTGACTTAAGTAAAAAGAATGAACAAAATGGGGTTTCGCTATAGAAGGTAGCAAAGTTGCATGACTTCGCTATACCAAAGGATGGGTTCGCTAATAGTGACCTTTGCTTAAGTCTGTTTTCCAGCTGATCTTGGCAATAACTTAGAATATTCTATCAGAGAACTCTAAGGGTAATTTTTTCAAGACTTTTCTCTCAAGTGATTTAAATCCATTTTTTCAACTGTAATTCATTTTCTTCGTAGAATCAAAGGGTGAGTTCTTTGTGGAACTTTATGGGTTGAACCATAGGTTAATTATTATTGGGGCAAAATGTAAAATTAGGGTATTTGTGCATGATTTACATTCTTTATTATTATTATTATTATTATTATTATTATTATTATTATTATTATTATTATTATTATATAATACTGCATTACTTACTGCTCAACATATTAATATTCTGATCAAGCAGCAAAATTATGTTAATATTTATATGAGCATATTGGGAGAACATACTACTTCTATTCATGATAATGTTGATAAACTACTTTCTAGACTCAATTCCAATTCTAAAGGGAAAGAGAAAGTAGCCAATACCAGTATTCAACCTCCCTCGGAGATCGGTGATTTTAAGCTAAAAGACTTTTCGGATTTGGAAAGTCTCTAAGAAAAAAGATTCAAAGGCTATAGTTTGAAGCCTTTGGGGGTTGAAGATTTTTCAGGAGGAGAAAGTAGTTATAAAAAGGAGTTTTCTGATGAAATTAATAAAATCTCAAAAAAATATGCAAGAAAACCTGTCCAAAGGATGTACTACTATTTTACTGCTACCTTTTGTTCTAGATGGATATAATCCCTTTCTTTTAAGGGGCTCATTCCCCATTCTTCTGGAGCCATCACTCTTTTTGTAATAATTTTTGAAAAGTTATAAACTTTTTTTGTATTGGCTGGGTAAAAATGCTGAAATTCACCAGACCCTATTGCTGAGAGTATCATCTCATAATGCATCCTATATCTATAAGAAGGTGTGGTATAAGAAACTGAATCCAGATACCTGAACATTATTTGCCATGGGTCATTTTTTCATCGCACATTACTTTATTGTAGAAGAGAAATTCATAATTAAATTGAATAGATAACTTCTTTTTTTATCATTTTGATCAAATATTTATGTGCTCTCTTCATCTGTGAGGACCCGGATAGTAGAAACTTTCACTAATCTTGCCAGGATTGTTTATACTTGTAAAGGCACCTTGAGTAAAATTGAACGATCCGTGGAAACTATGGGTCTTTTTGTATTAATTTGTTCCAAAACTTTGTATAAAAAGTTCTTTGTAAATATGGAAATCCTTCAAAGGTATTATTAACCTCTACAGACCATTTCATAATCCAAGGGATTGAGAATTCTATTAAAAAATACATTAAAGACATACCCTCAAAGAATATATTATCTTGTTCTAAACTTATAAGTTTAGGGGAGATATCCACCCATTCAGAATATATTGTTCTTAGAAGAATGCTTCTTATCCTTGGAGGTCGCTTTAGGAATATCTAAAGCGAATTGTTCGCAGAATTCTTCTAACTGTTGTCTATCATTAAGACTATGCCTTTTAATCTGTTGATTCAACTTGATTTCATTGCATAAAGCAAGTCCTTCTTGTATGCAAGCACTTATGAGCTTTCCATAGGTGTAACTATCATAGTTAATACTATGACTATCTCCTCTAAGAGTCTTTCTAAATCTTTCAGCAAAAGAGCTGGTAAACCATCTATAAACTTGGATTTCCAATGAGAGCTATTACACTCTGGTAACTCCATAAATCTGCTAAGAAATAAATCTTTGTAGAATCTGAAAGATGTGAGAGTCTTACACCTAAGATTCTGGAGCATGGTTCTAATGGTCTCACTATTATCAGACCATCTTTTTGAAAAATGTTCTATGATATTAAGAACGAGAGTATACACCACATTTTGAGTCAGATTCTGCTTTCCTTCCTGTTTAACAGCTTGAAGAATCTTATCCCTTTGCTTTGTATTCAGATAATTATCCCACCGGCCTTTTAGTTGGCCAGTAAATCCTACTGTTATCATATCAATAATAGTTTTGTCACTATTCTTGTTTGCCTTACAGATAGTGCTATACATAAACATTCTATGAACAGTTGTATCTGTATAACCATCTATGTTCCATTCATAGATCTCCTTTCCATTATAACTATTAGTTATAATACGCTCATGCTCTTCCAAGAGCACATCCTGAGAAGAAAGAAAGAAGAGCCGAACCTTATAGAGAAAATAAGAGATTTTATAAATCTAGACCAAAATTTAGCAAATCAGATACTTGACACAAGTGTGGTAGATTTGGTCATTATGCTAAAGATTGTAGGGTCAAGGAGAAAATAAAAAACCTTGATATAGATGATAACATTAAAGAATCTTTATGCAAAATTATGCTAAATTCTGATTCAGGAAAATCAGAAACAGAACACAGTAGCAATGAGGAATCCTCTACAAGCGAAGATCTGAAAGCTCTTCACCATGAAGATTACATGTTATCAGATGATGATTGCTTGCCTTGTCAACAAGGGCTAAGTTGTGAAATGAAGGGGAAGATGATCTTTATAAGATCTATTCCTAGTTCAAGGAATTAAGTATCAATGTCATTGATAATAATAAAGTCATAGAGCTCTTACAA
>NW_026020407.1:245000-314569 GCF_900185275.1 Solanum verrucosum
TATATTGTATTGAATTGATCAGAAGAATTTACTCCACATTGAATATACCAAGTAACTTTTCCAATTCTCCATTTATTTATTTATTTATTATTACAAAGAGATGTTTTACTTTTTGCATTAGAAATCAGAAGATAAAGCATTTACAGAAATTGAATACACATAACTTCATGTCTTTTAATTTATCTAGGTCATTCATGTGCTATATTATTATTTATTTATATTTATTAAAAGATAGACTTACTTTTTACAAAGAAAATAAAAACATAAATATGATTAAATAAATGGCAAAACATTAATGGATGTTTTCGCGTGTGTATATATATATATATTTTTTTTCAATAGCCTAATGCATTAAACTGAGTATATATTTATATTATTGTACAATATTATTGTAGGAATAATATTTGATTGAAGGATATTGATGCCATTCAATATTTTATGGACATTTTGATAATTCAATTTTTAAAATATTTTGATTCCACTTATATTTACTTACTATATATTTACTAACTTAGTAGAAGTTTTATTTCTCTTTTTTTTTTTATGTGAAGGAAAAATGATAAATTAATTTATGATTATTATTTAATATTAATTATTAAAATGTTTTATAACTTTTTTATTTAGTATAGGAGTAAAATGGTAATCCAACTTTAAAATTTTGAGCTTTCTACTTTTAATAATTTTTTATTACTATTATTATTTATTATTTATTGTTTATTTATGCTCATAAGATTATAAGCTAGGAAAATGAAGAGGTGTAGTTATGAAGTTGATTTTAAATGGAAAAATATTTTTTTAAAATGATTTTAAGTAAATAAATTTTAATCGTGTACATATTCAAAATGTTTAAATGGATTTATAAGACAAATATTTGAAGTATTTAGACCTTTTATTAGTTTATTAAGAATATAATATTTTTAAAAAATATCTATAAAATTTTAAACAAGTAACACATAATTCTATTGAAAATTGTTTAAAGTGGTAATAATGAGGTGACTTATTTAGTATATAAATCTTTATATGTTGGTGTATATTGTATCCTATTATTTAAATTACTTTTATCATGATTAAAATTGTTGTCGCCAATATGACATGAGGGTTAACAATGCATTTTAAAATATATCTTGATTGCACATAACCCATCATATATGCATAGGATGCCAACAATAACATTTATAGAAAATAAAATGATAAATCCTTCTTACAAATATTTATCAGATCCTAATAATCACGATTGAACCTGAAAAAACCTTATTAAATTTATGTGTCAAACTGTTAATCCAAATACAATATAATTTATATGTTCTTATTATAAAGCTTTAGATCTTATTAAAATGAGAATTTAGAATAAAAAACATAAGGACAAATTAAGACAAGGGAATACATGTAGTGACAATTGTAATATGGTGTACACCAGTTTATCCGAACAGTAAAATTGTATGGACTAACAGATGTTCTTGGCATACTCCTATTAAAATCTGCAACGTATATAAAACTTTTTATGTTCACATTTATCTTCATTGTACATGAAACTTCAGATGTTGTCCAAAAGAAAATAACAATATAATTAAGGTGTACATTACGATAAATAGCAAAAGAAAATAGATGTAATTATTGTATTACACAAATCTAAAAACCTGTCTAGATGATGGTATCGACAAAACACTCAAAGCAGATAACGTCCTATTACAATTTACAATATGTAAGGCGAAAAAGAAAATCTCTTCCCTAAATAAAGAATGAGAATTAGCCAAACTATTACTGCATATTCTATTTAAATGATAAAACTAACTTTACCATCTTGTAAAATAATTGGATGGATAGTTGCCATTTATCTTCGATTAATTTGGCTGTCATATGAAATTTAGTTTTTCAACTTTCTTTATCCATTTGAGGAAAAGGAGTGGTATTTATACTATTTTATAGTTAGTTCAATTGGAGAATCTTAAGGTTAGACTAATTTTAAATGCCCTACATTCATTTACAATGAATATGGTGTGCATTGAATTTCATCTCTTAGAATTCTTCATACTTTGACAAAAACGTAAAAATATTTTGAGTAAAGTACGAGTCATTCTCATTCACATATCTTACTTAATTCTATCATTAACTAATTTAATGCACATTGAACTTTTAAAATTGATTCCATCTATATCTAATTAATATGTATTTGGTTTTGTAAAAAAATAAATAGTAATAGTGTTTTGAAGGGTACAAAAGTATTTCAACTTTTCATTTTGATGTTCTCACTTTTAGTATAACTAGTTTTTCGACACGTGATTACCAATTTAGAAAATCTATATTATAGTACATAGTATTGCTTATTTAAGCGAAGATTTGAATAATAAGCTTTGCACAAATTAATATTGCATATTTTTTTGTGAATGTTCAATGTGGATCATCATATATATATCTTATTCACGCGAACCTATAAAGATGGTCAATGCAATTTTTTATTTGTTAAATGCATATATTTATTTCAATTTGCTGAGGTTCAATCATGTAATTGGCTGTATCTCAATAACATTACCTTATAAACGATATTTATTGTGTATTTTTCTTGTCATCTAACCAGATGTGTTTGCATGTGTATTTCACGTTAAAATGTTCAGATGTCATATGAGCATGTAAAGAGAACAACTACATTTTATTTTTAGAACTAATTTTTGTATACTAATTTTTATTTTATAAGTTATAACATAATAAATGACGTTCTTGTTGTTGACTCTCATATTTGACTTCTCAATTGACTGTGTAAATAAATCAAAGATAGTTATCTGACTGTCCATAGTTAACTGAGAAATATTTCCTTTTTTTAACGGAAAAACTAAAAGTTGAAATTGAAGAATATATTCTATCTGTGAAATCATATATATAATCACCTGTTTATCTTACACCCAACAAAGATGTAGTTCATATACTGTAAACAATTTTCAATTTATTCAATAAAGCATGATTCGTCCAAAGAAAAATAACGACACTGTGTTATCACATATATAGGGGCGGTATAATAATATGAAAAATTATTGGTCAAAAGTTAAGATAAGAAAGGATGAAAGATAGAAATAATTAATGCAATAACTATGATAATTCATAATTTTATAACTAAAGAATATTAAAGAGTGTGGATAACATTTGCAATAATTAGTAATAACTAAGAGAATTTATAATGTTATAACTAAAGAATTAGTGTGCAATAGTTGTATTTCTAATAAATTTTATACTAACATAAATAAATAGGACTTTTAATTAATATTGATATATTTTTATATAGTTATTAGATTTTAATTTAGTGTAGGGACAAAATGAAAATGTTAATTCCATACTATTGAAAATAAAATTTATTTTTTGTAAATGATAATTTTTAAATGATTCATATATATTCACATATTTTCACATAATATATTTTGAAGTTAAAAGATCTTGTTAACTTGATAATACATTTGTGACATATATAATACTTTAATTTAAATACAAATACCTATCCGAATATATATATATATATATATATATATATATATATATATATATATATATATATGAACTTTTCTTCGTCTAAAATACTTTAATATTAAGAAATAGTAAATAAGTAAAACAAAAGGGCAATGCTTATATAGTAATAACCATTTTAAAGCAAACTTCCTAACATTCTAAATCACATAAGTAACATTGATAAATAAAGCCATTCTTTTATATTGAGCATCAAAAAAACAAATTGTGACAATTCTCTAACTCTTGAAAAGTTTAATAATTTTGGAAAAAGATGTTTAGAAGTATATAATTACATCACAAGAGAAAATGTTAAAAAAACAAATGAATTTACACTACATCATGTTAACTTCATATATTAAAAGATTACATACTAATGTATATATTATGGAAATTGATGGTCTTTCGGTAGTGCCAATCGGGAAGTTCATCAGTCAACAACTCTGAGGAAACAAAACAAGGCAGTTCACTCAAACATCAAAGATGACTATCAAAAGGGGAGGTAAAGACAATCACATTTTGACAATAATAATGACGGTGTGTTCCTTCACAAACTGTTAAAAAAGAAGAGAAAAGGTGAAGGTACAAAATGCAACGTAGAGACACTCGAGAAATATTGAGTGAAGAGAAAGGACACATACGTTTCCTGTAATCGTCAAGATAAAATTTCTCCTCTTTTTGCTTAATTCTTCTATTGTTGGTAGAACATTGAAATATATCATCAAAGGGGGTTTAACACCACAACCATGCACTTAGCAAGTTACAAATGGATCACTATTAGCAACTGATTTAATTTTGATATGCTAAAATTATTGCAGAAAAGGCACCACCAGGCTATCATACAACTAATGGCACAAGTAATAAACTGATAAAAATGTACATTTTCAGTTTTCACCAAAAAGAAATCTTTCTTTCCACTCACTTACAACCTTATTCGAATTTACTCAATGACAGTAAATCACACGATTTTTTTTAAAATGCAAGAAGAAGAAGAGTAGAAGATTAAAAAATATTGTGGTTGAAAAAAATGAGAGTAATCCCCTCTATTTATAATCAACAAAGGGTGGTATAACCAAGTGTTTTTTTGTGTCTTATAGGAAAAGTCATGACCTTTTGAGAAGTCACAACCCTTTGGAAAAGTCACAATTCTTTGAAAAAGTCACAATTCATCGAAAAATCACAACCCTTCGAAAAAAGTCTGTCACGACCCGAGCCTACACCCTGGACGTGGCCGGCACTCGAGAACCATTGTTGGTCCCCAAGCGAACCCGCATCTTGGCTGACTAAAAGCGGAAGACTAACTTAAACATACAAAGCTTAAAAACTGAATAAAAATTCATGAAACTTAAATACAAAGCTTTAACTCAAAAGAAAACTCTGAATAAAAATAATATATTCGACTTGCCATATCATAGACAACTTAAATCTTTAAAACATTTAATAAAATAAATGAATAATACAGACTTCTCAACTATATTGACTATCTATGAAGCCTCTAACTGATAAAGATGGAAGTCGGGACAAGACCCACGACATCCTGACTAAACTAAAAAGTAAATAAAATCCTCCGGAAACAAGAAGGCTCACCATAGCTAACTTGAACTCCCGAATGTATCAACGAATCTCCTGTTGATGATCCCGAATATATGTGTCTGCATCATGAAAAGATGCAGGCCAAATGGCTCAGTTCGTGGAATCTACGAGCATGTAAGGGGAATTCTAAAACATAAACATTAGCTTGGAACTTGATAAAAAGGAAACATACTTACCTCTTCTCAAACTTACTCAACTCAAGGAATACTCAAGGATACTCAAAACTACTCAAACTTATTCAACTCAGAAGTACTCAAGGATAAGATACTCAACTCAGAGATTAGATACTCAAGTCAAAGATATGATATCCGACTCTGGGTACTCAACTCTGGATACTCAACTCAATATAAAGCAACAATACACATGCAATAGATGAAAAGCTTTATAAAACAGTAAAAACAACTTAGTTCGTTAAAGAAAATACAATAAAAAACTCAACTTTACTTAAATAATAAATTAAAGTAATATAGTTTCTGCGGGAGTTTCTGTAACCGACAACCACCACTATGAGCCTAAGTGGTGATACAACGTCTTACCCATACTGCCAGAACTGTCCTATACTTTGCCGTCATATAGGATGCTTAACTTAGTGGATCCACTAGATTATGCTAAAAGCATCTTAAGGAGTCATCTAAAAAGTATGATCCTTTACTACCCATGATTGCTACATGGTTTATGGAGACATGAGTTATCTAAACTCAAACTCGCCCCCATATCGTTGCTCAATACTACTCCCAAAATATACTTAGCTCATATATTGGTAAAAAACAACACTCTTTATTTAGTTTGAGATAATTACTCAAAAACTTAGCTTAAAAGCTCTCTTGGAATCGATGTTCCCTTTCTTGCTCAAAACTCTTTTGGAAATCTCAGTTTCCTCTCATCTTAAATATGAAAACATTTACTCTTGGGAATACTTAGTTCCCATATATCATTTTAAAGAAAATGAACTTTACTCTTACTTTTTACTCAACTTCAAAGCTTAAGTCATAAAACAAAGTTTAAACATTTGTAAAAGACTTTTTAAAAATATGGTTCACGCCGAATTATGGACTTGAACGACTGAATGCAATGTTTTCAATAACCATAGATAGAACTCAAATACTTGGAACTCAAGAACTTCAATAATACTACTAATTTCAAGAATGCTCAACAAAGAGGGTTCAATCGGAGTTATGAGCATGAACTACTCAACTCAAGGACTCAAAGATACTTCTCATCTCAAAATTGTTCGACTTATAATGTTCATGCGGAATTATGGGCATGAACAACTCAACTCAACTCATGGACTTCATGGCTCATAGGTAATAGTCCCATGATTAGGATTATAATCTCGGAAGGATTAAGAACTCGATACTCAAGACTTAGGACTTGAAGATACTACTCATTTCAAAGATACTAAACTGATGGAGTTCATGCGGAAATTATGGGCATGAACGACTCGACTCAAGGGTCAAAATATCAATATGGAACTCGCGTATACGAATCTTCTCATTCTCTTACTTACTTCCTCAAAACTTAGTTCAAATCAATAGTTGATCTCAAAGGATTCACAATTGAACTCAAAGACTTTCTTGAACTCTACTCTTAACTCTCTCTTGAATGTGAATTATGAATTCAAGAGTTATGTTTCATGATATGAAGGATCTAGGTGATAGTGTAGACTCATGAATATATTCTCCTCATTCTCATGCTCACTTACTCAAGTCTTGAAACAAGTTATTAGAAGTTGTAGAAGACTCATCAAAGGACTCAAAGGGACTTTCTCAAAAAATGTTTGAGAGAACTCTCAAGACTTGACTCTCTATTCTACCTTGAATGTGATTTATGAATTCAAGGTTGTGACTTGTTATATTAATGATCTCGTGATGTTTAGGAGTGTTGTTAGATAGTTAAACATGAAAAACGATCAAGAAATCATGGAAGCAAGTCTGCGACGCGGAGATGAGTTAAAATATTTGGTGGCGAATTAACTTTTGAGGCAGAGAGGTCCGTGACCTCTTCGCGAAGTTAAGACAAACTTTATGAAATGGGAAGGCAGGTCCGCGATGCGGAGCAAGGTGCCAGATTCGCCCGACTTTTTCCTTCTTCGTTTTCTAACCTCAATTCACCTAAACTCGGTTCTTTTTCTCAATTCCTCTTTAGATTTAGATACCCAACATTTGAACACAAGAAACTACTCATAAACAACTGTAAAATCGACATGATTTCATCAAGGAACTCAATAATCTCATATAAACTCAAGAACTAAAGCCAATCTCAAGAACATCATAGTTTCAACTTTCTAGAATGAACTGAACGTTGAAATTAACATGATTGGCGTGTGGGTGAACAAACCCGACACTATGGAAGCTTACATACCTGAAAGAACCATCTTCTTGCAGCACTTGAAGGAAAATCTTGAAAGATGAACCCTAGCCTTAGCGTTTCTTGAATCCCTTGAGCGTTAGTATTTTTGGAGTGGATGAGAGCGTTTGATTTAAGAAAACTAATTTTCTACTAATTTAGGGCAATTTAGATGACCACCTAAGGGTTTTTAGGACTAAAATACACTTAAAGAAATAATTACAACGAGCTGGGAGTCGGAATAATTTTTCACTTAAAGAAATAATTACAACGAGGTCCTTATTAGCTCCGTAACGCGGAGCCATCGCGGAGCTGCTGCCAGGTTTGTGCGTCGTTAGTAAATCTGTCATAAGTTTTTACTTAAAGATCAGAATTTAGCAAACTCGGTGACGTTGGAAAAAGAACTCGAAGGGCTTTAATTTAATATCTTATTGGTCTCTTAATTTATCTTGTACTAAAAGTTATGGTCATTTGAATTCGACCCAATACTTAAGAAAAACTCTGGAATGACTTGAATGAACTCTCTGTAGTTCTTCTTGGAACTCAAGGTGCTACATCTAGTGTCCTTTATATTCAAGAAATTTTAAATTCCTTGCCAAAATCCCATTCACTATGAAGAACGGTTCGAGTCTTAGCTTAAAATTTTTCTAGGGTGTTACAATATCTCCCCCTTGGGATCATTCGTCCTCGAATGACCACTGGACTAGGTATAGAATGAGATTACTCTTACTAAGGTCCGAGGCTAATGGTCTGCTCTTACTATATTCAGGCCTAACCCAAATCCTTAAGTTCAGATTCTATACCTCTGTAGGGAATCTCATCTCAAACTATTACTCTTTACCACCACATTAGGCTTATATCAAGAACCACCTAATGTTTAACAACACCACATTCAAGATTAGTACTTAAGAACTTCATTACTAAAAGGACCTCTAAAAAGATATGCCCCAAACTCTTTGGAACTCATTACT
Organism: Solanum verrucosum; assembly: GCF_900185275.1. Taxonomy (NCBI): domain Eukaryota; kingdom Viridiplantae; phylum Streptophyta; class Magnoliopsida; order Solanales; family Solanaceae; genus Solanum; species Solanum verrucosum. The sequence goes on from NW_026020407.1 coordinate 253,400, forward strand.
ATCTCACTCTCAAACACTCGACTTTATTTCTCATCTTATCATCTCCCCCTTAGGCCTAAAGCTTACACTTGAAAGCTATGGACCTATTCCACATTGACAACTCAATTATGCTATCTAGGAACACATGGAAAATTATAACTTAATTGAAACCTCATCTGGTAACATACCATCTCGGCACACCTCTTAATGCTCTTGTTACTGTTGTGACTTAGGCACACTTCACTGCCTTTATCTAAACGTTAGAGTCTCTCACTTGTACCACTCATATCTATTGGAGCTAACATCTCAATTCCTCACCTGCCCTATGTCAAGTCTACCAGATCAAATCTCAAGACTAACATCATCACCCTCATGTTGCCATTCTTTCGATAATGACACTCATGTCAAATTCAAGCTTAATGTTTACTACTAAACCCGAGTATTAATATGATTGCTCGCTTACTATACTAACTTACAACTACTAGATACAAATTCAGAAATACTCGTCCACTAGGACCTTATGACAAATAGCAAACCCTCACCTCTTACTATTCATACTTACAATTTACTATCACATTTCCAATCACAACTTGAGTACTATGCAGTCATTCACTATACATCAATGCCTAATTAGTTCTATAACACTTTGAATATTATGGACTCTCTCTCAAAATCATAAGCCTAGCTTAGATCTATCACCTCATGAATACTCCTTCTCTTCTATTAAACACTTACACCTGGCCATTACCTACACAATGACACTTCATCACAACTCCTTTCTAGCTACAACCCACTTTACCTCCTATGATGGAATCTGCACAACTCATCACTTCTTCGTCTACCCATAAGGAAAACTCCTCATCAATAACTTACTGGGTGCATGACTATAGTAACATAGCGTGCCTCATCACTATCTCCCTTTCTAGGATTACTAAACCTCTGCATACTTTTCTCTAACTCTGGGCTCTTTCACTACTAATGCTCATGATCTCGTAACTCAAGTTACCTTTTCAGCTGAAAATCTTACCGAAGCTCTAAACATACTTCTTAAAAAGGATCTCAGCTGAAACAAGGCTTAAGGAAAATAGTACAACTCACTTTTAACTCAAATGCACGATTCACATGAATATGAGGGCATTACTCTGAAACTTTACACTTAACTTACTCTTGGGCTTCTCTCAAGCCCCTATGGAGTCTCATGACTTTCTCAAGTCTCTTGCTAAGAACAACTCATCCATAAGGATCTGACTTTTCTATTCAACCACCACTATGGGTAGTCGAATGAACGAATTTGAGAAATGTAGGAGTAATAATAAAATCTTTAGGACATAGCTCTATTGCACGATTAAGAGTATGAAAGAAGGAAAACTTTTCTTAAATGTCTGCAGTCCCTCGTTTATAGAAGTGAGGCCCTCATAACCATAAACAAGATCCTACTGACACAGCTTCATAGACACCCTAGGACACTTGAACTCTATGCTCTGATACCAAGTTTGTCACGACTTGAGCCTATACCCTGGACGTGACCGACACTCGAGAACCATTGTAGGTCCCCAAGCGAACCTGCATCCTGGCTGACTACAAGCGAAAGACTAACTCAATCATACAGAGCTTAAAAACTGAATAAAAATTCATGAAACTTAAATACAAAGCTTTAACTCAAAAGAAAACTCTGAATAAAAATAATATATTCGACTCGCCATAACATAGGCAACTTAAGTCTTTAAAATATTTAATAAAATAAATGAATAATATAGACTTCTCAACTATACTGACTATCTATGAAGCCTCTAACTGACAAATATGGAAGTCGGGACAAGACCCATGACATCCTGACTAAACTAAAAGGTAAATAAAATCCTCCGGAAACAAGGAGGCTCACCATAGCTAACTCAAACTCCCGATTGTATCAATGAATCTCCTGTTGATGATCCCGAATATATGCGTCTTCATCATGAAAAGATGCAGGCCAAATGGCTCAGTACGTGGAATCTACGAGCATGTAAGGGGATTCTAAAACATAAACATTAGCTTGAAACTTGATAAAAAGGAAACATACTTACCTCTTCTCAAACTTACTCAACTCAAGGAACACTCAAGGATACTCAAAGCAACTCAAACTTACTCAACTCAGAAGTACTCAAGGATAAGATACTCAACTCAGAGATTAGATACTCAACTCAAAGATATGATATTTGACTCTGGGTACTCAACTCTGGATACTCAACTCAATATAAAGCAACAATACACATGCAATATATGGAAAGCTTTAGAAAACAGTAAAAACAACTTAGTTCGTTAAAGAAAATACATTAAAAAACTCAACTTTACTTTTATAATATAGTAATATAGTTTCTGTGGGAATTTCTCTAACCGACAGCCACCACTATGAGCCTAAGTGGTGATACAACGTCTTGCCCACGCTGTCAGAACTATCCTATACTTTGTCGTCATATAGAACACTTAACTTAGTGGATCCACTAGCTTATGCTAAAAGCATCTTAAGGAGTCATCTAAAAGTATGATTCTTTACTACCCATAATGGCTACATGGTTTATGGAGACGTGAGTTATCTGAACTCAAACTCACCCCAATATCGGTGCTCAATACTACTCCCAAAATATACTTAGCTCTTATATTGGTAAAAAACAAAGCTCTTTCTTTGGTTTGAGATAATTACTCAAAAAACTTAGCTGAAAAGCTCTTTTGGAATCGATGTTCCCTTTCTTGCTCAAAACTCTTTTGGAAATCTCAGTTTCCTCTCATCTTAAATGTCAAAACATTTACTCTTGGGAATACTTAGTTCCCATATATCATTTTAAAGAAAATGAACTTTACTCTTACTCTTTACTCAACTTTAAAGCTTAAGTCTTAAAAAAAAGTTTAAACATTTGTAAAAGACTTCTTAAAAATATGGTTCACGCGAATTATGGACTTGAACAACTGAATGAAATGTTTTCAATAACCATAGATAGAACTCAAATACTTGAAACTCAAGAACTTCAATGATACTACTAATTTCAAGAATGCTAAACTCAGAGGGTTCAATCGGAATTATGAGCAAGAACTACTCAACTCAAGGACTCAAAGATAGTTCTCATCTCAAGATTGTTCGACTTATATTGTTCATGCGGAATTATGGGCATGAACAACTCAACTCATGGACTTCATGGGTAATAAGTAATAGTCCCATGATTAGGATTATAATCACGGAAGGCTTAGGAACTCGATACTCAAGACTTAGGACTTGAAAATACTACTCCTGTCAAAGATACTAAACTGATGGAGTTCATGAGGAAGTTATGGGCATGAACGACTTGACTCAAGGGTCAAAATATCAATATGGAACTCGCGTATAAGACTCTTCTCATTCTCTTACTTACTTCCTCAAAACTTAGTTCAAATCAATAGTTGATCTCAAATGATTCACAATTGAACTCAAAGACTTTCTTGAACTCTACTCTTAACTCTCTCTTGAATGTGAATTATGAATTCAAGAGTTATGGTTAATGTTACGAAGGATCTAGGTGATAGTGTAGACTCATGAATACATTCTCCTCACTCTCATGCTCACTTGCTGGAGTCTTGAAACAAGTAATTAGAAGTTGTAGAAGACTCCTCAAAGGACTCAAAGGGACTTTCTCAAAAATGTTTGAGAGAACTCTCAAGACGTGACTCTCAACTCTACCTTGAATGTGATTTATGAATTCAAGGTTGTGACTTGTGATATGAATGATCTCGTGATGTTTAGGAGTGTTTTTATATAGTTAAACATGAAAAACGATCAAGAAATCATGGAAGCAAGTCCGCAACGCGGAGATGAATTAAAATATTTGGTTGCGATTTAACTGAGACGCGAAGACAAACTTTATGAAATGGGGAGGCAGGTCCGCGACGCGGAACAAGGTGCTAGATTCGCCTGACTTTTTCCTTCTTCGTTTTCTAACCTCAATTCACCTAAACTCGGTTCTTTTTCTCAATTCCTCTTTAGATTTAGATACCCAACACATGAACACAAGAAACTACTCATAAACAACTGTAAAATCGACATGATTTCATCAAGGAACTCAATAATCTCATATAAACTCAAGAACTAAAGCCAATCTCAAGAACATCATAGTTTCAACTTTCTAGAATGAACTTAACGTTGAAATTAACATGATTGGCGTGTGGGTGAACAAACCCGACACTATGGAAGTTTACATACCTGAAAGAACCATCTTCTTGCAACACTTGAAGGAAAATCTTAAAAGATGAACCCTAGCCTTAGCGTTTCTTGAATCCCTTGAGTGTTAGAATTTTTGGAGTGGATGAGAGGGTTTGATTTAAGAAAACTGATTTTCTACTCGTTTAGGGCAATTTAGATGACCTCCTAAGGGTTTTTAGGACTAAAATACCCTTAAAGAAATAATTAAAACGAGCTGGGAGTCGGAATAATTTTTCACCAGGCAGTGAGGTTCGTATTAGCTCCGTAACGTGGAGCTGCTGCCAGGTTTGTGCGTCGTTAGTAAATCAGTCATAAGTTTTTACTCAAAGCTCGGAAATTAGCAAACTTGGTGGCATTGGAAAGAGGACTCGAAGGGCTTTAATATAATATCTTATGGGTCTCCTAAATCATCCTGTACTAAAAGTTATGGTCATTTGAATTTGACCCAAAACTTAAGAAAAACTTAAGAATGACGTGAACTCTCTCTCTTTAGTTCTTCTTGGAACTCAAGGTGCTACATCTAGTGACCCTAATACTCAAGAAATTTTAAATTCCTTGCAAAAATCTCACTCACTACAATGAACGGTTCGAGTCTTAGCTCAAAATTTTTCTGGGGTGTTACAAAGTCACAACTTATTAGAAAAGTCACAACTCATCGAAAAGTCACAACCTAAGTTAGGAATATTATAGTAATTCAACATTCAAATTAGGAGTTCATGCTTTTAAGGTAACTAGTTTTTCGACATGTGTGTTGCACGTGATTATCAATTCAGAAAATTTAAGCGAAAATTTGAATAATAAGTTTTGCACAAAATAATATTGTAGATTCTTTTGTGAATGTTCAGTGTGGATAATCATATCTATTTCTTATTCACACAAACCTATGAAGATGGTCAATGAAAATTTTTATTATTTAAATGCAATAATGTATATATTTATTTCAATTTGATGAGGTTCAATCATGTAATTAGTCGTATCTCACTAATATTACCTTATAGACGATATTTGTTGTGTATTTTTCTTGTCATCTAACCAGATGTGCTTTGCACGTATATTCCACTTAATCTGTTTAGATGTCATATGAACATGTGGAGAACAACTACATTTTATTTTTTAAAACTATTTTTGTATATTAATTTTTATTTTATAAGTATAACATAATAAACGACGTTCTTTTTGTTGTCTCTCACATTTGACTTTTCGATTGACTATGTATATAAATCAAAGATAGTTATTTGACTGTCCATAGTTAACTGAGAAATGTTTCCTTTTTTTACTGAAAAAAACTAAAAATTAAAACTAAAGAATATATTCTATCTGTGAAATCATATATATAATCACATGTTTATCTTACACCCAACAAAGATATAGTTCATATACTTGTAAACAATTTTAAATTTAGTCAATCAAGCATGATTCGTCCAACGAAAAATAACAACATCGTGTTATCACATATATAAATGGGTGGTACAATAATATGAATAATTATTGGTCAAAAGTTAATATAAGGAAAGATGAAAGATAAATATAATAAATGTTATAACTATAGAGTGTAAAAACGTGTGAATAACATTTGCAATAAGTAGTAATAAATAAGATAATTTCTAATGTTACAATTAAGGAATTAATGTTCAATAGATGAATTTCTAATAAATTTTATACTTACATAAATAAATAGGACTTTAATTAATGTTACTATTTTTTTTTATAGTTATTAGATTTTATTTTAGTGTAGTGACAAAATCAAAATATTTATTTCATATTACTGAATATAAAATTTATTTTGTTAATGATAAATTTTAAATGGTACATGTATTCACATATTTTTACATTTGTTGTGAGTTATTTAAAAAAAAAAAAATTCGGAAAATTTTAAACTTGTTTACTTGATAATACATTCGTGACATAAATAAATACCTATATATATATATATATGTTTTCATTAATGAAAATATATATCTCATAAAAATTAGTTATTAAATAAATAATTAAAATTAAACTAATACAAACTTCAACTAGCGTTATTACAAGTCATGTGTGTGTGTATCTATATATATATATATATATATATATGTTTTCATTAATGAAAATATATATCTCATAAAAATTAGCTATTAAATAAATAATTAAAATTAAACTAATACAAACTTCAACTGGCGTTATTACAAGTCATGTGAACTTTTGTTCGTTGAAAATACTGAAAATATTAAGGAATAGTAAATCAGTACAACAAAAGGGTAATTTTTATATCGTAATAACTATTTTGAAGCAAACTTCCTCACAATCTAAATCACGTAAGTAACATTGATAAATAAAGTCATTATTTTGTCTTCAGCATCAAAAAACAAATCGTGCCAATTCTCTAACTCTTGAAAAGTTTAATAATATTTGAAAAAGATATCCAGAAGCATATATATACATCACAAGAGAAATTGCTAACAAAACCAAATGGATTTAGACTACATCATGTTAACTTCATATATTGGAACATTACATAGTATTGTATATACTAAGCAAAAAAATAATTATTATATCATCAGAATTATTTTACTCAAGTACTCGAGGTTAATAAATATACCCTCTAAACTAATACAAACTTCAGCTAACGTTATTATAAGTCATGTGAATTTTTGTTCATTGAAAATACTGAAAATATTTAGAAATAGTAAATTAGTACAATAAAAGGATAATTTTTATATCGTAATAACTATTCTGAAGCAAACTTCCTGACAATGTAAATCACATAAGTAACATTGATAAATAAAGTCATTCTTTTGTCTTGAGCATCAAAAAATAAATCGTGTCAATTCTCTAACTCTTGAAAAGTTTAATAATTTTTGAAAAAAATATTCAGAAGCATATATATACATCACAAGAGAAATTATTAACAAAAACAAATGAATTTAGACTACATCATGTTAACTTTATATATTGGAACATTACATACTATTGTATATACTAAGCAAAAAATAATTATTGTATCATCATAATTATTTTTCTCAAGTACTCGAGGTTAAGAAATATACCCTCTTACGATAAAACAATTTACTTCATCAGAATAGTGGTACCTCATATTCCTCTAAACTTTGAACTCACTCAACAACATTATATCACACAATTTTTTTTAAAATGCAAGAAGAAGTGTAGAATATTAAAAAAAATTTGGTTGAAAAATGAGAGGAAACCCCTCTATTTATAGTCAACAAAGGATAGTAGGAAGAAGTGTTTTTTGTGTCTTATTTGAAAAGTCATGACCTTTCCAAGAAGTCACAATTTATTGAAAAAGTCACAACTATTTGAAAAAATCACAACTCTTTGGAAAAGTCAAAACTTATCGAAAAATCACAACCTTTTGAAAAAAGTCACAACTTATCAGAAAAGTCACTATTCATCAAAAAAGTCACAACCTAAATTAGGAATAATATAGTAATTTCACATTCAAGTAAGGAGTTCATGCTTTTAAGGTAATATAGATATAAATATAAATATAGATATATGAGATATGATGATGATTTATGTATGAGGTGTTTTTGTGTATTTCTACTTGAAAAGAAAGGGAATTGATGTAATTGCAATAGTTTATATAAGTTGCTTTCTGTTAACATTTGTCTCTCTTCTTACATTTTTTTTTTACATTATACTTGTACTTTGCTAAGTGATTTTCTTTACTTTGGGGTCCATTTTAATCAACTAAAGTATGGAGAGCAGATGCATTAACTATGGAGTGAAACAGAGCTTGAAACTGTTGGGGAACTAATTAAAATTTCACAATAATTATACAACTTATTAATTAAAAAAATAGTAGTCCTGAAAATTAGATGAAAATTACTATGATAATATTTAAACATTAGTGCAGAAAATTAATACTTGAGTCATGCTAAGCACTGTCCTAAGTGTTGGGTTATGAAGGATGATTAGGGCGTCATGCGGAAGCTTACAATTGCAATCAAGACGGTGATAAATTAGATGACAAATAAAGCGATACTAAAACATAATATTATTAATATAAAAACTAATTTAAAAGAAAAATATTATAACTGTTGAGAGAATAAATCTCCCCATAAACTAAACTCTTTAAATGTCTACATTGTGGATACTATTGTGTTATGCTATGAGAATAAGGATCTTCAATTTATAGATCTCCAAACATTTCCTCTAAGGAAAGAATAAACCAAATATGGAAGAAAATTATATTTTCCTTTTAAAAAAAGTTCAAGCATTTATGGTAATACTTTGACTTTTCTTTAAGGAAAAAATAAACTTCAAATAAGGTAAGAAAATCAGGGCAAAACCCTAACACTAAGAAGCTATTTCAACGGTGTGAAATGTTTCCCCAGAATTAAACAAACCTTCCCTATCTTAAATAGAAGGTACAAGAATCAGCAAATTAATAAACATCAGTAAATTATTAGTGGGGAAATAAAAGAACAAAACCAAACTTATTAATTAATTAAAGAAGTAAAAGAAAGAAGCAAAACGTGAGGGAGAGCCAGAGCAAGAAGAAAGTGTTTATGTTTTATGCTATATTTCAACGATAGGGAAATGCCTATTTAAAGGCTTTTTGACGAGTGTCAAGCAAAGGTAATGCCACTGCCAAGTGTTTGAAGTTGCCATTTCTCCAAGAAATGGAACTTCTTACGCACACAATTAATTGGCTTCTCAAAAACACATCCAAATAAATCCTTTTTAATAATTCTTTTGAAATAAAAATTTACTTGCAATCCCCCACATATTTCAAAAAAATTTATACAAAAAAATATAACTTGCTGGATTTTCTAGAGAAAATGCAATAGGTTTGGTATCTTTCGAACTATGAACCAAACTTAGATCGATAAAATTTAACTTACAGAATTATTGGTGAAATATAATATTTTTATGAACCAATAATTTTTATTGTAAATCAGAGATTTTACCAATCACGTTTTGACCTCAGTAATTTTGCTGTTCAACGTGCCAAGAAATTTGCAGCTTCAAATTCAATGGGCAAAAACCCAAAAATATTGAGTCTCCAATCTGGGTTCTTCTAAACCCCTCTTCAGCTTATTTCTTAATTTTCGATTGTAGTTAATTATTTCCTCTGTATATTTTAGTTAGATTTATTTCTATTGTAAGTTTCGTTTACAGTTATAATTATTTGAGTTGAATTCTATTAGTTGTAACTTGAATGAATCTTCTTGTAAAGTTTTCATATTTGGGTTTCAAAGTCTCTTTACATTGTCAAATTATTTCACTTAGCAATTTTGAATTATTATCAATTTTTGTTCACCACTTGTTCAATTTCTTAAAAATGAACTCAAAGTTTCTTTAAATAATCAATTCAAATTTCTCTTATCACATGTTTTAAATAAAAATTAAAAACTTGAAGTTATAGTCAAATAAATGATTCACCAGATAATCACACATTGTTAGCAGAAATTTCAAGTGCTAACACCTTCTTGATATCGAAATAGGAACCACGTACCTGTTCTTTAGACTTCATAAGATTTTTCTATTTTAGATTTTTTACAAATTAAATGAAATGTTTCTTGATTTTCCTCTAACACATTTTTTTCGTCAAAAGTTGAAAGAAGTTTTAAGACTTTGAATATTTTCAACAAATCTTTACTTTACTCTTTTCAATGTTGTGATGAGACAAATCCAGTGAACTCCGGCGACTAGCAGCTCGAGACAACCAACGAAGAGAACAATATCTCTAAAGAATTCTTAAACAAAAATGTTCTTTTATCTATCAAAAAACTCTTCACATACAAATATATGCAAATGAGATTTTATTGCTGGAAAGTTGTACTAATCTGATGGCGAATTCACATCCGCCATTGGAAGACAACTCTTTCGGTCACTAAATTACACCTCTAGACCTTTGGAACAACATTGACAGTAACGTCGAATCTTCTCCACTCAAAGATGAAGTCATGCTTGACGTCCTCGGTATCAACTTATCTATCGTTGATATCTTCCCACCTCTTGAAAACTTACCAACCAAACATTGTATAAAAGTAATACATGAATAACTTTTATATAATATTTAAAAAGTGACTAACCAAACATTGTATAAAATTAGTACATGCATAACTTTGATCCTATTTGCAAATCAAACATATAAAATTATTACATGAATAACAAAGTTATTCATGCATTAGATGTAACTTAAAACCAACTACGAAACGACCCCATAAAGTTATGGACAGATGAGAGATTGGTGCGCCACTTTTAGGTGTTGCATACGGAGGTTATCAATTGAATGTCACGAAATGCGCCTTGTTATATTACTTCGGGAGCTTGCCGCTCTTGTGAGAGGCTGAAATATTCATGTTGTTGTTATTAGCTACTAGCTATTTTGAGATTATGACTTTGTTTGTTGAGTTAAAAGTGGTCTGCTCGTTATGACGACCTTAACGCCTTATCGATTGGTTATGGGTCGTTTTTGCAGCCTAGTTGATTCTCGCATAATTGCATTACCTTTGGTTTGCCAAGCTTCTTAAAGGCAACTTTGGGGATTCAATTAAAATGTATGTCAAGGCTACAATTTCTCTAGTGGCATGATCCTAATGGTCTTGCTTGCTATGGCCGGTACATTTTAATTTTTTGACCTGTAGCCTTGTCCTATTGAGTTGGCTACCAAAATATGATATTGTGTCTATCAATGACACTTCACTCCTTTCTTAGTGGCGTAGAAAATCATGTTACAATTGTATTTTGATCAATTGTGATTATTTGTTATTATTGTAATGTTTCATCGTCTTGTTGCCGCCTATGAGCTTGTTTTGACCTCAACAGATAGTAACACTACAGTGTTCTTGTTAAACTGTTCCTACGGACCAGGTAGACTGAGCCTACAAGCCGGGTAGACCACACGTACAAGCTAATAGATTGTGCCTATGAGTCGGGTAGACCGTACCTACATGATGGGAAGGTTGTATCTACGAGACAACATATATGAATTGTACCACAGAGTCTCAAAAATGCATTAATTCACAACACATGAATGTACAAACAGTTTAGATCATATTATTAGTGGGATCCAGGTAAAAGGGCTGATATAGATATATAGTGACTGTTGCGCTCGTTAGGACTTATAGTGATTGTATGTGATTTTACCTCTTGGGCTTAAATGGGCAATGTTATTGCTTCTTGTGTATTTTTATTGTCTTATTATAAGGAGATAGGGTATTGTACTTGTGTTTCAACCATACCCCTTTCGTTCGGTCCTTAAACTTCAGTTTCAACTTTCAGTTTGCCTTACAGGCCCAGTACATTATTTAACATTGAAACCACTTGCTTGGGGGCACCACATTCATGCCTGCAAATCTTGAGTGAGGACCAGACAAAATTGTCGAGTAGCACAGTCACCTATCCAGCTGATAAGCTAGCTCATTTCTTCTAGGGGTTTCTAGAGTCATAGAGGTTTGCTTGTTTTCTTGTTTATAGTTTTTGGGTAGTTCAAGGCCTTGTCTCGTCCAATTAATATTGTATTCATAAAGTCTTTTAGACTAGCACTTTGGGTTGCTTGGCCACATTTTTATGGCCATGTTGGCCTTGTTTATTGGTGGCCGGGCTTAAATTTTATAGCCCTTTGATGCGTTGGTTATTTATATACATGTTTTCAACCTTTGTATAGTGATCATGGCAGCTTTGATGACCCCTATTACGTTTATGGTTTCTTAGATACCATGGTGGCCTTGATGGTTTTAATAGGCTTTCTCCTAGTTGTTTATGGTTTATTTATAAGCTGTGGGTGTAGCTGTTTTCTTTGTAGAGATGTTGACTGGGGCCTTTCTGCTTGAGGGCTTATTTTTAGCAGAGATATACTTGTTTCTTTTTTTTTTAGTGTTTGTTGCTTCTATGTGCCATTAGAAAATAGTTCATCAACGTCAGTTCAGGTCTATGTGTTGGCATAAGGTGCTAGTTGCGCTCCTCGAGTTTGGGGCATCAAATCAATAATGGTCACTGAATTATTATGTTATTTCGATTTTGGCCCCTTTGTTATACAATTATGCATATTTAATCCTAATTAACTTAGATGTATAGTTTTTGTCCATAAAACTGAATAAATGAGGGTAACCTTTTGTCAATGTGGAGTCCAATCTCAATAATAATAAAAAAGTTTTCATAGGGGATACATGACACTTGGAGGTCCGAATTGGGGTAAAATTGGGTCAGTTTGCTAACAAGAAAGGCGTTTTAATCCTATTTTTAATAGTTCATACCAGGTTAATTTAAATTTCAAACGGGTTGCAATGTGGGAGTTTATTTTAGTTTTATTTTATTTTTAGTTTCAATCAGGTTGCTACATTACTTTTTAGTCATTGAAACTTGAATAAATCTGGCTAGGTGATAAGTGAAATATCGGTATATAAAAAAGTGTTTGTTTCCGTTAAAAAAGAGAGGGGAAAAGATGACTTTAGCATATAGTTTAAAATATTTGACTAACTATTTGGGCAATGAAGTTTAATTTCTAGATAGACAACTCAAGATTTTATTTGCTTAATGTTTAGCTCTTTTATGTTATGTTTGAGGCTTTAAGCATCTATATTTTTCAAGAAATTAAAATTGGATGGGAACTTGTTAAACGTCTTTAGAGATGGCAATGGGGCGGGGCGGATGCGGGGTGGGGAAGTTTTAAGGTTGTGCAGAGCGGGTGGTGTCACACCCCGAGGCTACCCTAGACGTAACACGGGACCTAGAATCACGAGTGACCCCAAGCTAACCCTGAGTCTGGCATATATCAAGCATACTAAGAATAACTAAGTAAAACATGTACTATGCGGAAGCTAAATCAATTGATATCTGAAGAGGGAATAAATCCCAAATGGGTCTAAAGTAAATATAAATAACAAGAGTTTAGTGATGAATATCACAATCACTTAACAACTCGAGCTAAATCTACTACTATTTTTGAAAAACATCTAACTGAGTTGAGTTGCTGGTACATGCCCTCGGCTAACTCTAAAAAACTAAAAACTAGAAATAAAGACTAAAATAAAAAGACTGTCTATTGTCCTCGAAGTATGAGAACTCAACACTGAAGTTGCTGGAGTCGTATCGAGAATCGATCTAAGAGTGATCTTGATACTGAGTGCTTGAACCTACATCATGAAATAATGTAGTACAAAGTATACGTCAGTACTTGGAATGTATTGAGCATGTAAGATATAGATATGCTATGCTGAACAAAGTATATAAGTTTAATAATGTATAATTGAGCAATGATATAATCTGAACAAGGAAAGAAATATGTACTGAAGTATAATTGAAAGATAAACTAGATACAATGACCAAATACTAATCACGAAGATAACATGATGAACTATATACTGAAGTAACTGCTGAAAACATGGCTAATGCACTAAGAGTCTGACTGTTAGAGCTACTACTACCCGACATAAACCACATGAGCTAAATGTGAAGTCCGATGTATAGCCCCATCAAGAGGACCCAATATACCTTGCTAGGGGTATAAAGGCATGACTGTGGCTTGATCACTAAAAGTGATGCCCAACTGAGGGGACTTATAAACCTATGCGGGCACGTAGTTCTAAGACTTTGAGGGTACGCTGAACCCCCGTCCAACTCGGTGCTAAGCCTATTCCCAACGGAATATTTCTGAAGCTAAAATGCACTAAATACATAATAGCTCAAAACTGACATGCTAACTGAGAATGCAACATTTATATACTGAGAATATAACATTCGAAATCTGAAGCATGAATATCTGTCTGGTTGGCCTAGCAAGTATAATTCATGAACTAGGATAAATTTACACAAGCTAGGGTTCTGAGTGCTATGCATGAAATTATACTAAAATTATCAAGAAACAAGTCATTTAGATCAAAGGAACGGTAATCACAATAAATTTTGAAAATCTAGAAACCCTAGGTCTGAAGAGTTTATGAGAATCTGAAGAACTAAGTTCTAGGGACCTAATGGGTGAAAGGAACCCACTAGTGAAATCCCACATACATGGTGACAAAATCTACAGAGATTTCCTTTGGATTTTGGGGCTAAACTTGAAGAACACCTCTGTTTGTTCTTAGAAAAACTGGTGTCTTTTACCCATCTTTTTATTCTATTTTCAATGATTGTTTTGAGAATAAGAGTTTTGGGTAGGTTCTTGCTAGATTATTAGACTTAGACGGAGTAAAATGAGGTAGTTTAGGCATCAAACGACATGGTTTAAGTGCCCAAAGCATAGAGTAAAGGCCAAAATGAGCCTGACTTAATTTCTTATGAAGGCCCTTCACGAGGCCACTGACGGACCGTCATTTGAACCATTGCTTGCCAACTGGGTCGTGGTTTGTGGCCCTGCCCAGTAGGGCTCTACTAAAACAAGTGTTAATTTTTACTCAGAGCTTGGATTTTAGCAAACTCGGTGAAAGAGGACTAAATTATCTTTAATTGGATAGTTCATGGGCCACCTAATTAATTTTGTGCTAAACGATATGACCGTATGAAGTTGAACCAAAACTTGAAGGCTGACATGTTCCCTCCAAGGTCCACTTGACGGACAATGTGAGTTTCCACGGGCCGTATAGGCCATCGTGGTTCTTCATAGTAGTTGTGGTGGTACTGGATCAATTTCACGGGCCACTTGACGGACTGTGTGGGATTCCATAGCCCGTGGATGGCTCTGTGGTCCTTGTTGCCCGACTGGATATGAACCACGACGAGGGTGACAGGTCATGGTCCTGTTCACGGCCCATGAACCCCTCTTTGGTTCACCATTTTTCTCCTGTTCAGTCTTAGATAAATCCAGAGGTGTTACAATATCTTCCTCTTGAGATCATTCATCCTCGAATGAAGATTAAGAAGGCTAAGTTTGGGGGATAGAGATGAAATCCCTACCAACTGATTTTTAGAAACTGATATCTAACTGAATTGAGTTCTGTGAACATGCAAATATGCTGAAATGCAAGAATAAATGAGAGAACAAGATATTGAAACTGAATTACACAAGAGTAAACTGAGAGACTGGAGAGGAACTTGTACCTCAAGTTGAAACTGAATTAGAAGGAAAGAGGCGAGGATACTTGGTTCTCATGGCTGCCTCTGCTTCCCAAGTAGCTCCATTTACGAACTGACTCCTCCACAAAACCTTTACTGAAGCGACTTTCTTATTTCTCAACCTATGATCCTGACAGTCAATAATCTTAACTAGAATCTCCTCATAGGTGAGGCTATCCTTCATAGCCACACTCTCTAAAGATACTATGGATGCCAGATCACTCACAGACTTTTTTAACAAGGAAATGTGAAAGAATTGATGAACCGCTGCTAGTTATATTGGTAGCTCTAACTCATAAGCCACATTAACAACGGTTTTGAGGATTTTGTAAGGACCTACATACCTAGGACTGACCTTCCCCTTCGTTGCCTAATCTCATCACCCCTTTCATGGGTGATACTTTTAGGAAAACCCAATCATCGATTTCACACTCTAAGTCCATTCTCCTAACATCTGTATAGGACTTCTGACGACTCTGAGCTGAAATTTCTCCATAGCCTCATGAACCGAATCTGGCCCAATCAAGGCTGCTTCACCTACTTCAAACCATCCAATCGGAGACCTACATCTACGCCCATATAGTGCCTTGTACAGGGCTATCTAAATACTAGAATGAAAGCTATTATTATAAGCGAATTTTATGAGAGGTAGGTGATCATCCTAATTACCCTTGAAATCAATCACACAAGCTCTCAACATGCCCTCTAAGGTTTGAATGGTACGCTCTACTTGACCATCCATCTACGGATGAAATGTTGTACTGAGATTTACCTAAGTAGAAAGACCTTTCTGAAACGATTTCAAGAAATGAGATGTAAACTAAGGACCTCCATCTGATATAATAAACAATGGAACCCATGCAACCTGTCTATCTCATTAATGTAGAGTTTTGCATAGTCCTCCACTAAATCTGTAGTCTTGAGTGCCAAAAAGTGAGCTGACTTAGTGACTCTATCCACTATCATCCAAATTGAGTCATGCTGTCTGCGAGTACGAGGTAAACTTGTAATGAAGTCCATGTTTATCACTTCCCACTTCTATGTGGGAATTTGAATCTCTTAAGTCATATCTCCTGGTTTTTGATGTTCTACCTTAACCTGTTGTCAATTAAGACACTTAGCCACAAAGTCGAATATTGTAACACCTCAGACCTCAAAGTGAAGAAAATCCTAGTTTTTAGAAAAGCTGGTGCCAAACTGACGGAACTACCCATGGACCGTAGGTAGAACCACAGACCGTATGTTGATGGTCTCTGATCCCACCCACGGTCGACCAGTATAATCCATGGTTGGACCTACGGACTGTAGGTCTAATCGTAGGTGAGGGTCAGCTGCCAATTAGAGGGAATTAGCTATTGGGTCAATTTCAAACGGTCATATCTTTTAGCACAAAATGAACTAGGTGGCCCATGACCTATCAAATTAAAGATAATTGAATTCTCTTTCCAATGCCACCATGTTTGCTAAAATCCCAGCTCCGAGTAAAATTTTATGCTCGTTTTAGTGAAGATTTGTCGGGCAGACCACGAACCACGACAACAGTCAACGGTTGGTAGTCCAAACGACGGTTCGTAGGTCCCTCCGTGCATGGCCTTCGTCAGCTTTTAAGTTAGGGTCATTTAGGTCTTTTTCCTATGCGTTGGTGCCCTTAAACTATGCCATTTAATGCCTAAACTACATCATTTTACTCAGTGTAAGCCTAATAAATTTGTCAGACTTACCTAAAACCCTCATTCTCCAAAAATTATCCAAACTTGGAGAAAAAAGAAGAGGAAAAAGTCGACCAAACCTCCCAAGAACAAGCAACAGTTTTCTTCAAGGTTCCGCCCCAAAATCCAAAGGATTTCTCTGTAGATTTCGTCACCAGGTATGTGGGATTTCACTAGTGGTTACCTTTCATCCTCGAGATCCCTAGAATCCAGTCAGTTACTTGATTCTCCATATCTTGTTTAGACCTATGATTTCTAAAACCTTGGATAGTTACTGTGATTTAGCTATTGTAGTATCCTAAATCGAAATAGCTTGTTTCTTGGAAAGTTTGCTTAGTTCCTTTTATTAAACTCAGAACCCTAGTTTGTATAAATTCTCTTAGTTCACGAATTATACTTGCTAGGTCAGTTAAACAGATAACCATGCTTCAAATTTCGAATGTCACATTATCAGTATATAAATGTAGCATTCTCAGTTAGCATGTTTGAGCTATTCAGTATTTCAATCATATTTCCATCATATACATATTCAGTTAAGACTAGATTTAGTACTGAGTTGGACTAGGGTTCAACGTATCCTTATAGTCCCAGAACTACGTGCCTCCATAGAAGTATAAGTCCCCTCTATTGGGCATCAGATTTAGTGATCACGCCAGTTATGCCTTTATACCACTAGCAAAGTATATTTCGTCCTCTCGATGAGGCGTATACATCGGACTCCACGTTTAGCTCACATGGTTTTTTGTTGGTTAATAGTAGCTCCCACAGTTAGACTCCTAGTGCATTTGAACAGGTTTTCAGTATATACTTCAGTATTCAGTTTACCATGTCATGTTCATGATTAGCACTTGGTCATTGCATTCAGTTTAACTTTTCAGTTATGTTTCAGTATTTACATTCCAGCTCAGTTTATGTCATTGCTTAGTTATTCTTTGTTCAACTTACATATATTTAATCAGCTTAGTATCTATATCTTACATGATCAGTACATTCCAAGTATTGACGTATACTCTGCGCTACATCCTTTCATTATGTAAGTTCAGGTACTCAGCATCCAGATCACACTTAGATTGGTTCTTGGTCCAAAATCAACAACTTCAGTGGTTAGTCCTCATACTTCGAGGATAATAGACATGCTTTTCATTTTAGTCTTTATATTCAGTTTTCAGTTTTTTTAGGGTTAGTTGGGGGCATGTCCTAACAACTCGACATCAGTTTGAGGCTTTTCAGACATAATAGTAGAATCAACTTGAATTGTTATGTTTAATCTTTCAGTTATTAAACTCTAAGTATGTTTTATACATTCAGACTAGTTGGGTATTCCTCACTTTCAGTTGTCAATGTTTTACCTTCCGCATGATACATGTCTTATTCAATGATTCTCAGTATGCTTGATATATGTCAGACACAGGTTAGCTTGGGGTCACTCGTGATCCTAGGTCTCGTGTTACTTCAAGGGGGTAGCCTTGGGGCGTGACAAACATGATATTTGAGCATTAGGTTCAAGAGTCTTAGGATGTTAGAAAGTCGCACTAAGTATAGTCTCTTTCATGGGTGTTAAGTTCACCACATTTATGAGAGGGAGGCTATGAAGTGTTTTAAGAAAGATTTCACTTTCTTTGTTATTCTTATCGTGTGTGGGTATGATCCAACTTCTCCTTTCTAATCCACCGTTGTTATGCATTTCACATCATGCCTCCTCGTAGAGCTAGCACACAGAATGCTAATGTACGCAATACTAACGCAGTTCCTCTAGTCCCAAACCATTAGGTTACGAATGCAAAATTTTGGAATGCCATACAACTCTTGTCTCAGAGTGTGGCCAATAAGAACAATCAACATGTCCAACTCCTATTAACATAAATAGTGGATCAGTTGCAGCTAGGGTTCAAGACGTTGTTTGGATTAATTCGTTTGAGTTTCTAGGGTCGAATGTTGGTGAGGACCCACATAACTTCATTGTTGAGGTTAAGAAAATCCTTAGAGTAATGCAAGTGAATGGAACTAAGAGTGTTGAGTTAGTATCGTATCAACTGAAGGATGTGGCTCATATCTGGTTCACCCAGTGGAAAGGTAACATGGGTGCAGATGCTACTCCTATGACTTAAGATTGTTTTACTGGAGCTTTCCTAGACAGGTTCTTCCCAAGGGAATTGGTAGAAGCTAAGGCACAAGAGTTTATGAACTTGAAGCAGGGTTCTATGTCGGTCCAAGAGTACAGGCTGAAGTTCACCCAGCTCTCCAAGTATGCTCCACACATAGTTACCGATCCAAGGGCATAAATGAGTAAGTTCTTGTTTGGGGTATCCGATCTGGTGAAGACTGAGTGCAGGAATGCTATGCTTCTAGGGGATATGGATATCTCTAGACTAATGACTCATGCTTAGCAGGATGCGGGATATAAGCTTAGGGAATTGACTAAGGATAATACAAATGCCAGAATAGGGAATTATGAGTACTTATAGTAAAAGTTGGATGGTGGAATTCGCTCGCAATTTCACCAGAATTCTACAACCCCAACACCTTCATCAGCTAGTGCTCCATCCCCAAGTTTCAACAAGATTAGAAAGGTAGGGCATCATGCTCTAAGTCTCAGGGGATTTCTTCAGGTAATAGGACTTACCCAAGTTGTCCAAAGTGTGGTAAGAACAATCCGGGAAAGTGTCTTGCAGGCAAGAAAAAATGCTTTGGGTGTGGTCAGTCTGGTCATAGGTTGAAGGAATTCCCTTCTTCCAAGCAGGGGCAAGGAAGTAACAACAATAGGGCTCAGTCTACACCTCTAACAGCACCAGCAGGTCACCCAAATCATCATGGTATTTCATCTAGTACAGGTGGCGGTCAGTGCCATAATAGGTTGTATGATCTTTAGGCTCACAAGGACCTGAAAGATTCTCCTGATGTGGTCACTAGTAAGATACGATTCTTTCATTTAGATGTTTATGCATTGTTAGATACATGGGCTACACTGTCTTTTTTAAATTCTTATATAGCAGTAAACTTCGGTCAGTCCAGAAACTCTTCCAGAACCCTTCTCTGTCTTTACTCCAGTTGTGACCCAGTTATAGCTAGACGGGTATACAGAAAGTGCCCTATCACTGTCTCTCAAAAAGTCAGCTCAGCAAATCTTGTAAAGTTAGAAACTGTAGATTTCGATATCATTCTAGGCATGGATTGATTACATTCCTATTTTGCCTCAATAGATTGTAGAACTAGAATCGTTCAATTTCAATTTCGAAACGAGCTGGTCTTAGAATGGAAGGGTAGTAGCTCATTGCCTATGGGTCGATTTATCTCTTACCGTAAGGCTAGAAAAATAATTTCCAAATGGTATATCTATCATCTTGTTTGGGTTAAGGATTCAAACTCTGAAACCCCAACTCTTGAGTTAGTCCTGGTAGTAAATGAGTTTCCAGAAGTGTTTACAAAAGATCTTCTTAGAGTTCCTCCCGAAAGGGAAATCGACTTTAGAATAGATCTCCTCCAAGATACCCAACCTATTTCGATTCTTCCTTACATAATGGCTTGAGCCGAGCTTAAGGAGTTGAAAGAGTAGTTGAAATACCTTCTAGATAAGGGCTTCATTAGACCTAGTATCTCTCCATGGGGTGCTCTAGTGCCGTTTCTGAAAAAGAAAGATTGTTCTCTCAGAATTTACATTAACTATCGGCAATTGACCAAATTCAGCATCAAGAATAAGTATCCTATCCCCAGGATTGATGACTTGTTTGACCAACTTCAGGGTGCTAGTTACTGTTCTAAGGTAGACCTCAGATTCGTCTCTCATCAGCTCAGAGTCAGAGATAGTGACATTTCGAAGACAACTTTCAGAACTCGGTATGGTCATTATGAATTTATAGTTATGTCTTTTCTACTAATAAATGCTCATGCAACTTTCATCGACTTAATGAACAGGGTGTTCAAACAGTAGTTGGACTTGTTCGTCATTGTATTTATTGATGATATCCTCATTTATTCTCGAAGTGAGAAAGAGCATGCGACTCATCTGAGAGTTGTCCTACAAATTCTCAAAGATCACCAACTATTTAATTAGTTTAGCAAATGTGAATTCTGGTTACAGTCCGTCTCTTTTCTTGGTCATATGTTATCCATCGAAGGGATTCGAGTGGATTCTCAGAAAATTGAGGCAGTGTAGCACTGGCCCAGACTCACCTCCCCACATGATATCAGGAGTTTCTTGGGTTTGGCCGGTTATTACAGGAGATTTGTTGAAGGATTTTAATCCATAGCTTCCCCATTAACCAAGTTGACTCAGAAGAGGGTCAAATTTTAGTGGTCTGATGAGTGTGAGAAAAGATTATCAGAACTGAAGACTAGGTTGCCTACAGCTCCGGTCTTGACTCTACCAGATGGTTCAGGAAGTTATGTGATTATTGTGATGCATCCAGGGTCGACTTAGGTTGTGTGTTGATGCAGTGAGGTAAGGTCATAACTTATGCTTTTAGATAGCTTAAGGTTCATGAGAAGAACTACCCGACTCATGACCTCAAGCTTGCACCTGTAGTATTTGTCCTAAAGATTTGGAGATACTACTTGTATGGTGTTCATGTTGATGTATTCACAGGTCATTAAAACCTTTAGTATGTGTTCACGTAGAAAGAGTTGAATCTTCGTCAGAGGAGATGGTTTGAATTCCTCAAGTATTATGTGTTGTACCATCTGGGTAAGGCCAATGTAGTGGCTGATGTTCTCAGCGGGTTGTCCATGGGTGGTGTAGCACATGTTGAGGAAGAAAGGAAAGGGCTAGTCAAAGATGTTCACCAACTTTCTCGCTTAGGAGTTTGCCTTACAGACACATTACACTATAAGAAAACTGTGAATTACATCTAGATTAATATGAAAATTTGTAGGAAAATAAGTTTCCTACGGATTTTCATACTAATCCCCAGGAAAATCCCCATGTAATTCACATTTTTTTGTAGTCTTAGATAGTGGGGTGATTGTTCAGAATGGATCAGAATCTTTGTTGGTAGCGGAAGTTAAGGAAGAATAAGATAGTGATCCTATATTACTTCAGTTGAAAGGTGCAGTTCATCAGCAGAAAGTTGAGGTTTTCTTCCAAAGGGGAGATGGTGTGATTCGGTACCATGGTCACTTATGTGTTCCTAATATGGGTGATTTGAGGCAGCAGATCCTTATAGAAGCTTATAACTCCAGGTGTTCCATTCATCTAGCTAGGTGCCACTAAAAGGGACTGTGATCTACAATAAGTCTTTTGGTGGAACGACATGAAGACGAACATAGAAGATTTCGTGTCTAAGTGTCCTAACTGTCAATAGGTTAAGGTAGAACACCAGAAACCAGGAGGTATGACTCAAGAGATTAACATTCCTACATGAAAGTGGGAAGCGATAAACATGGAATTTACTACAGTTTTACCTCTTACTCGTAGACAACATGACTCCATTTGGATGATAGTGGACAGAGTCACTGTCACGACCCAAGCCTAGGGCCTAGACGTGACATGGCGAATGAGGAACCCGAAGGAACCCCAAACAAGCCTCTCAAACTTGTCATCACACTTCATCGGTCGTGGAAGTACATTCAACATTAATTAACGGGAAATAGGGACTAAGGGCAAACCATTTCAAAATGACATCATAGAACAAGAGTCAAGCTCATTTACAAAATACTTGTCCAACGCACACCTCTACATACATAGATAGGACGGGGCCATGACATACTACCGGCTCCCCTCATAGTCAAAATACAATTGCAAGCTAAAGTCTCAAAACATAGGAGTAGGAAACATAACATAGCCCTCGAATCATTGAGGACTCACTAACAACTCGAATAAGCACCGTACTAGCCACGTGAATGGAGAGAAGGATCAAGAGTAGCTCCGGTTCCTACATGGTGACATCATGTAGGCAAAATATGCGTTAGTACTTGGAATGTACTAAGTATACGGGGTGCAACACAACAATAGACAAGGACACAATCGAAATACAAGAAATAGTTTCATAGGCATTATGAATAACAATATGAGGATGCATAATCAAAGTGAAGTCAAAACATGTTAAGTAAATCAATACTAATAGTAGATATCATATGTGTATGCATAATCCAACCAATCTATAACCCCAACTTAGGATGGGGGATGCCGTTCACACCCGGACACCCTGGTGGCAAGGTATAAACCCCTTACATGGTTGATGTTGGTCACACCCCAAGCATCCTAGGTGGTGAGATATAAACCTCTCACATGGTTGATGTTGGTCACACCCCAAGCATCCTAGGTGGTGAGATATAAACCTCTCACATGGTTGTCCGGTTCTTTTCCCCCGGTCCGGGCATGGTCATGCAACACTTTATATAGGAAATTCCCATTAGGCTTTAATGCAATCTCACGTATGGAATGAACATATACACAAGCTTAGTTTGTCATCAACACATCTCTGGATTTCCATACATCTCATAACTCAAGCTTTAAAGCATCGATTCATCAATTCTCCATAGTTGGACATTTTGTCAAACACCTTGAAGGCATGTAATGGAATCAAAGAGCGTGGAAAATAGAGTAGTAATTATGCAGCCAAACCAGTGAACAACCTACAACAACACCTTTTTAACGCCCACAATACCACATGAAAATCTCCACATCCATTCCAAATTTAGGTTCAAGTTCTAGAGTCACAACATGCTCAAAACAATCACTTTTCATGTTTAAAATTCAATGTGCAGGAAATTATTACAAAGAACAAGACTAATTTATGAATCTTAACTTAAACCATGAATTAGTGAGTAGAATAGAGTCTAGGCACTATGGGTGGAAGGACCCATGAGTTCAACACCACATACCTTGAGTTTTTATGAAGGTCTTGAGAGTGTCTTCAATGGAAGCTTGGAACTTGGAGCAAGAGTCTCTTCAATCTTGAGGAAGGTTTTGGATTAGGGTTCTTGAGAGAACTTGAGAGAAAATGTGTCTAAGTATGGGAGAGGTGTTTTGGGAAATGTTTTAGAGATGGGAATTGAACTAATGGTATATAGGAAATAACATATGCCCTTTGGAAAAATGGTCCAACACTTAGAAAAAAAAAATGAGGCGGGTGAACAGTAAAAACGCTCACTGGAAATTGCCTTTCCTGCCGGACAGATTTTACGAAAATGGGCATAACTTCTTCGTCCGAACTCCGAATGAGGTGAAACAAAGTGAGTTAGGTAGCTAACTAAAAGGGCTTTCCATGGATATATTATTGTCCACCCAATAATTTGTGTGCTAGGAGATATGACCCTCCAAAGTAGACCCTCGAAAAAGGCTTCACTTGGAAATTTTGGATTTTGATACGGTTGCTCTAAAATTTGGGTTAGACCCATTTCCCACTCAATTTGACCCCCTAAACAAGAATATGAAGTCAGATTTTCAAAAAACGAAATGGATTTTTTTATATATAGCTAAACAAGTTTCCGGTAACTTCCGAAGCACATTTTAAAGAACTTTTTGGGTCATTTCAGTCACTAAGTCCGCTCACTTCTTGGTTGTCAAGACTTCAGATTTAGCGGAGGACTACGCTAAACTCTAAATCAATAAGATAGTTAGGTTGCATGGGGTTCCCTTGTCTATCATCTCAAATATAGGTCCTTATTTTACCTCTCATTTTTGGAAATCGTTTCAGAAAGGTCTTGGTACTCAGGTAAATCTTAGTACAACATTTCATCCATAGATGGATGGATAGGAAGAACGTACCATTCAGACCTTAGAGGACATGTTGAAGCTTATGTGATCGATTTCAAGGGCAGTTGGGATGATCACCTACCTCTCATAGAGTTCTCCTATAATAATAACTTTCATTCCAGTATTCAGAAGGCCCCGTATGAGGCACTATATGGGCATAGATGCAGGTCCTTGATTGGTTGGTTTCAAGTAGGTGAAGCAACCTTGATTGGTCCAGATTCGGTTAATGAGGTATGGATAAAGTTCAGCTCATGAGAGATAGACTAAAAATAGCTCAGAGTCGTTAGAAGTCCTATGCAGATGTGAGGAGAAGGGACTTAGAGTTTCATATCGATGATTGGGTTTCCCTAAAAGTGTCACCTGTGAAGGTGGTGATGAGATTTGGAAAGAAAGAGAAGCCCAGTCCTAGATATGTAGGTCCTTACAAAATCTTGAAAAGGGTTTGTAATGTGTCTTATGAGTTAGAGTTGCCAGCAGAACTAGCAGTGGCTTATCCAGTCATTCACATTTCCTTGTTGAAGAAGTTTGTGGGTGATCCAGAATCAATAGTACCATTCGAGAGTGTGGTCATGAAGGATAATCTCACTTATGTAGAGGTGCCTGTTGAAATTCTTGACCGTAAGGTTCTTTGGTTGAGGAATAAGGAAGTTGCTTCAGTGAAGGTTTTGTGGAGGAGTTAGTCTGTAGAGGGAGCTACTTGGGAATCAAAAGCAACCATGATGGCCAAGTATTTTCACCTTTTTCCTTCCGATTCTGTTTCAGCTTGAGGTAATAGTACCTCTCCAGTC
Organism: Solanum verrucosum; assembly: GCF_900185275.1. Lineage (NCBI taxonomy): Eukaryota > Viridiplantae > Streptophyta > Magnoliopsida > Solanales > Solanaceae > Solanum > Solanum verrucosum. Next base: position 278,777 of record NW_026020407.1, read on the forward strand.
TCTCAACTTACTCTTGTGTAATTCAGTCTTAGCATCTTGTTCCCTCAGTTATTCTTGCATTTCAACATATTTGAATGTTCTTGGAACTCAGTTCAGTTGGATATCAGTTTTTAGTACTTAGCGGTAGGATTGCAGCTCCTTCCCTCCATACTCAACTTGTTTAGAGTTCATTCGAGAAAGAATATTTCCAAGGGGGGGGGGTGGATAATGTAACACCTTGGACCTCAAAATGAAGAAAATCCTAGTTTTCAGAAAAGCTGGTTTGAGTACTGATAGAACCACCCACAGACCGTAGGTAGAACCACAGACCATAGGTGGGGTTTCATTGTTAAGGCCCAAATGTTGATGATCTCTGATCCCACCCAGGGTCGATCGGTACAGTCCGTGGTTGGACCTACAGACCATAGGTCTGGCCGTATGTATGGGTCAGCAACCAATTTAAGGGATTTTGCTGTTGGGTCAACTTCTAATGGTCATATGTTTTAGCAAAAAATGAATAAGGTGGCCCACGACCTATCAAATTAAAGATAATTGAGTCCTCTTTCCAACGCCACCAAGTTTGATAAAATCCGAGCCTTGAGTAAACATTTCTGCTCGTTTAAGTGAAGATCTGTCGGACAGACCACGAATCACGACCGCAGTCGACGATTGGTAATCCAAACAATGGTTCGTAGGTCCCTCAGTGGATTACCTTCATCAGCTTTTAAATTAGGGTCATATAGGTCTTTTTCGTATACGTTGGGGCCCTTAAACTACGTCATTTTACTTAGTCTAAGACTAATAACTTTGTCAGACTTACTAAGAACCCTCATTCTCCAAAAACCATCCAAACTTGGAGCAAAAAGAAGAGGAAAAAGTCGACCAAACCTCCCAAGAACAAGCAACAGTGTTCTTCAAGGTTCAGCCCCAAAATACAAAGGATTTCTCTGTAGATTTCGTCACCAGGTATATGGGATTTCACTAGTGGGTTCCTTTCATCAATTAGGTTCCTAGAATTCAGTCAGTTCCTTCATTTTCCATATCTTGTTTAGTTCTAGGGTTTCTAAAACCTTGGATATTTACTGTTATTTAGCTGTTGTAACATCCTAAATTGAAATAGCTTGTTTCTTGGAAATTTTGCTTAATTCATTTTATGAAACTCAAAACCCTAGTTTGTATAAATTCTCTTAGTTCACGAATTATACTTGCTAGGTCAGTTAATCAGATAACCATGCTTCAGATTTTGAATGTCACAGTATCAGTATATAAATGTTGCATTCTCAGTTAGCATGTTTGAGCTATTCAGTATTTTAGTCACATTTCAATCATATACATATTCAGTTGGGAGTAGACTTTGGACCGAGTTGGACTAGGGTTCAGCGTATCCTTGTAGTCCCATAATTGCGCGCTCCCATAGGAGTATAAGTCCCCTCTGTTGAGCGTCAGATTTAATGATCACGCCAGTCATGCTTTTATTCCCTTGTCAAGGTATATTGGGTCTTCTCGATGGGGCGTATACATTTGACTCCACGTTTAGCTCACGTGGTTTTATATCAGTTAAGTAGCTCCCATAGTCAGACTCATAGTGCATTTGACCAGTTTTTCAGTATATACTTCAGTATTTAGCTTACCATGTCATGTTCATGATTAACACTTGGTCATTGTATTCAGTTTAGCTTTTCAGTTATGTTTCAATATTTACATTCCTTCTCATTTTATGTCAATGCTCATTTATGCTTTGTTCTACTTACATATATTTGGTCAGCTTAGTATCTATTTCCTACATGCTTAGTACATTCCAAGTACTGACGCATACTCTACGCTACATCCTTTCATGATGAAGGTACATGTACCCAAGATCCAGATCGCGCTTAGATCGGTTCTCGATCCGAAATCAACATCTTCAGTGGTGAGTCCTCATACTTTGAGGACAATAGACATGCTTTTCATTTAGTCTTTATATTTAGTTTTTAGTTTTGTTAAGGTTAGATAGAGGAATGTCCGAGCAACTCGACATTAGTTAGAGGCGTTTCAGACATAGTAGTAGAATCAAATTGAATTGTTAAGTCTAATATTTTAGTTGTTATTAAACTCTTAGTATGTTTTATACATTCAGACAATTTGGCTATTCCCCACTTTCAATTATCCATGTTTTAGATTCCGCATAGTAGATGTGTTATTTAGTGATTCTCAATATGCTTGATATATGCCAGACACAGGGTTAGCTTGGGGTCACTTGTGATCTGCGTCCCGTGTTACGTCAAAAAGGTAGCATCGGGGTGTGACACCTATGTCCCTCATCATGTCGTTCCACCTAAAGACTTTTCGTAGATAACGATACATCTTAGTGGTACCTGGATGTATGGAATATCTAGTATTATGGGCTTCTGTAAGGATCTTCTTCCTAAACTTACGCACGTTAGGAACACATATATGACCTTGATAACGCAGTATACTATCTCCCCCTTGGACAACTTCTACTCTCTGCTGATGAACTGCACCTTTCAACTAAATTAATATAGGATCACTATCCTATATTTCCTTAACCTCTGCTACCAATGAAGATTCTGACCCATTCTGAACTATCACACACCATTTAACGTGTCTGTAAGGCAAACTCCTAAGCGATCAAGATGATGCACATCTTTGACTAATTCTTTCCTCTCCTCCTCAATATGTGCTACACTACCATGGATAGTTTGCTGAGGGCATCAACCACTACATTGACCTTACCATATGGTAGAGCACATTCATGTCATAGCCTTTTAGGAATTCAAGTCATCTCCTCTGACAAAGATTCAACTCTCTCTGGGTAAACACATGCTAGAGGATCTTATGATCTGTGAACACATCAATATGAACACCATACAACTAGTGTCTCCAAATCATTAGGGCAAATATTACGATTGGAAGTTCAAGGTCATGAGTGGGGTAATTCTTCTCGTGGACCTTAAGTTTTCTAGAAGCATAAGTATGACCTTACCTCGTAACATCAAAACAAAACCTAGGCCAACCCTGGATGCATCATAATAAATCATATAACCGTTGAACCATCTGGTAGAGTAAAGATAGGAGTTGTAGTCATCCTAGTCTTCAGTTCAAAGAAGCTTTTATCACACTCATCTGACCACTGAAACTTGACCTTTTTCCAAGTCTACTTGGTCAATGGGGAAGCTATGGATGAAAATCCTTCTACAAACCTTCTATAATAGCTGGCCAAACCCAAGAAACATCTTATATTAGTTGGAGAGGTAGGTCTTGGCCAGTGTTGTACGACCTCAATTTTCTAAGAATCCACTTGGATATCTTCATTGGATACCACATGACCAAGGAAAGCGACTGAGTGTAACTAGAATTCTAATTTGCTGAACTTAGCAAATAACTAGTGATCTTTGAGGGGTTTGTAAAACAGCTCTCAGATGAGTCGCATGCTCTTCCTTACTCCATTTATAAATGAGGATATCATCAATAAAAGTAATGATGAACAAGTCCAAATACTGTTTGAACACCCTGTTCATTAAGTCCATGAAAGTCGTTGGATTATTTGTTAGTCCAAAAGATATAACTACAAATTCATAGTGACCATACCGAGTCCTGAAGGTTGTCTTCAGGATATCTCTATCTCTGACTCTAAGATGATTATAGCCGGATCTGAAGAAGCTTGCACCCTGATGTTGGTCGAACAAGTCATCAACCCCAGGGATGAAATACTTATTCTTGATTGTGACTTTGTTCAGTTGACGATAGTCAATGCACATTCTGAGGGAACCATATTTCTTTTTCCTAAACAACACTGGAGCACCCCATGGAGAGATACTGAGTCTGATAAAGCCCTTATCTCAAAAGTCTTACAACTGTTCTTTCAATTCTTTAATCTTAGCTGAAGCCATTCTATAAGGAGGAATCGAAATAGGCTGGGTATTTAGAAGGAGATCTATTTCGAAGTCGATTTCCCTTTCGGGAGGAACTTTGGGAAGATCTTCTGGGAAAACTTTTGGAAACTCATTTACTACTGGGACATACTCAAGAGTTGGGGTCTCAAATTTTGAATCCTTAACCCAAACGAGATGATAGATATACCCTTTTGAAATCATTTTCCTAGCCTTAATGTAAGAGATAAATTGACCCATAGTCATTGAGCTACTACCCTTTAATTCTAACACTGGCTCGTTTGGAAACTGAAGCTGAAGACTCTCGACGTACCAGTGACCACATCGGGAGAACATTTTTGGTCCTGGCGAGGCTGGAGAGCATACAACCTCTTCTGGCACTGACCACCAACTCTACTAGATAAGGCCCCCGGATGAATGGGGTGACCCGCTGGAGTTGCTGAAGTTTTAGACTAAACCTTGTTAGCTCCTTGTCCTTGCCTGGTAGAAAGGAAATCCTTCAACTGATGACCAGACTGGCCATACCTAAACAACCCTCTCTTCCTTCAAGACACTCACAAGAATGGTTCTTATCACACTTTGGGCAAGTTGGAAAAGTCTGATAACCTGAAGCACTCCCCTGTGACTTAAAGCTTGATGCCCTACCTTTTTGATACTATCGAAACCTGGGGGACGGAGCACTAGCTGATGAAGGTGTTGGTGCTATAGACCTCTGCTGGAACTGTGAGTGATTTCCACCGCCCTACCTTTGCTGAGAGTATTCATAATTTCCCATTCTAGCCTTCTTGTTGTCCTTAGCCATTTCCCTAAGCTTATCTCCTTCAACTTACTGAGCATGAGTTATTAATATGGAGAAATCCATCTCTCCTAATAACATGGCATTCATGCACTCTGTATTAACTAGATCGGATACTCCAAACAAGAACTTGCTCATTTGTGCTCTCGAATCATCAATCATATGTAGAGCATACCTAGAGAGTTGAGTGAACTTCAGCCCATATTCTTGGACTGAAATTGAGCTCTTCTTCAAGTTCATAAACTCCTGGGCCTTAGCCTCCCTTATCTCTCTCTGGAAGAACCTGTCAAGAAAAGCTCCAATAAAACAATCCCAAGTCACAGGAGCTACATCCGCACACCTGTTGTATTTCTACTGCATGAAAAAAATATGAGCTACATCCTTAAGTTGATAGGATTTTGAATCGACACTTTTCTTGCATTACATCAAGAATCTTCTTAACCTCATCAATGAAATTTTATGGGTCCACACCAACCTTCGACCCTAGAAATTTTGGCAGATTCAAACGAACAAAGTATAGAACCCTAGCTGCAACTGGTCCACCCATAGGGTTTGTAGGAACTGGGGCTATCTGACTACCTGGTTGGCTACTGTTTGTGCCAATAGATGGATCGCGTTACGAAACTCTGCATTCATAATGATTCAGTACTGGAGGGAATGCATTAGCATTGAAGGCATTAGCATTCTGTGGATTAGCTCTACGAGGAGGCATGATCTGAAATGTACATTGATGGATTAGAAGGGAGAGGTTGAATCACTCCTCACACATGCTAAGAATAGCAAAGGAAGTGAAGTTTTACTTAAAACACTTTGTTGCCTCCCCTCATAGATGTGGCGCACTTCACACCCATGAACGAGACTCTACTTAGCGTGGCTTTTAGATACCCTAGGATTCTTGAACCTAATGCTCTGATAGCAAGTTTGTCACCCCCTGAGGCTACACCCTAGACATAACACGAGACCTAGGATCATGAATGATCCCAAGCTAATCTTGAGTCTGGCATATATCAAGCATACTGAAAATAACTAAGTAAAACATGTACTAAGCGGAAGCTAAATCAATTGATATCTAAAGAGGGAACAAAGCTGAAATGGGTTTGAAAGTATATATAAATAACAAGATTTTAGTGATGAATGTCACAGTCACTTAACAACTCGAGCTGAATCTACTACATTGTGTGAAAACCCTCTAACCGAGTCGAGTTGCTGGGACATGCCCGCATTTATCTCAAACAAAACTAAAAACTGGAAATAAAGACTAAAATAGAAAGTCTGTCTATTGTACTAGAAGTTTAAGGTCTCACGACATGTAGTCTAATTGAGAATCCATCTAAGCATGATCTGGATGCTGAGTGCCTGAACCTACATCATGAAACGATGTAGCACAAAGTATGCATCAGTACTTGGAATGTACTGAGCATGCATGATATAGATATGTAAAGCTAAACAAAGTATATAAGCTAAACAATGCATAACTAAGCAATGATATAATCCGAACAAGGATATAGATATGTGCTGAAGTATAACTGAAAGGTAAATTGGATGCAAAGACCAAGTACTAATCATGGAGATAACATGATGAACTTTATACTGAAGTAACTCTTGAACACCTGGTCAATGCACTAACAGTCGGACTGTGAAGGCCACTACTAACTGACATAAACCACGTGAGCTAAATGTGGAGTCCGATGTATATGTCCCATTGAGAGGACCCAATATATCTTTCTAGGGTTATAAAGGCATGACTGTGGCGTGATCACTAAAATTGATGCCCAATTGAGGGGACTTATTAACCTACGCGGGTATGTAGTTCTGGACTTTGAGGGTACGCTGAACCCTAGTCCAACTCGGTGCTACGTCTACTCCTAATTGAATAGTCCTAAAGCTAAAATGCACTAAATACTGAATAGCTCAAAACTGACATGCTAACTAAGAATGAAACATTAAATACTGAGAATATAACATTCGAAATCTGAAGCATGAATTTTTGTCTGGTTGGCCTAGCAAGTATAATTCATGAACTAGGATAAATTTAGACAAGATAGGATTTTGTGTGCTATGCATGAAATTATACTAAAATTATCAAGAAACAATTTATTTAGATCAACGGAACCATAAATCACAATAAATCTTGAAAATCTAGAAACCCTAGGTCTTAACAATTTATGAGAATCTGAAGAACTAACTGAATTCTAGGGACCTAATGGGTGAAAGAAACCCACTAGTAAAATCCCATATACCTGGTGAAAAAATCTACGGAGAAATCTTTTGGATTTCGGGGCTGAACTTGAAGAACACCTCTGCTTGTTCTTAGAAGAATTGACGCCTCTTACCCTTCTTTTTGTTCTAATTTCGATGATTGTTTTGAGAATAAGGGTGTAACACCCCAGAAAAATTTTCGAACTAAGACTCGAACCATTTTTCGTAGTGAGTGAGATTTTACCAAGGAATTACAAATTTCTTAAGTGCTAAGATCACTAGTTGTAGCACGTCGAGTTCCAAAACGAATTAAGTTGGAAATAGCAAAATCTCAAATTTTGCAAGTTATGCCTAAGTTATGAGTTTTGGGTCAACTTCAAATGACCATAACTCTTGATACATGTTGAGTTAGGTAGGCTACAAGATAGATAATGAAAGGTATTTGAATTATCTTTCCAATGCCACCGAGTTTGCTAAGTGTTGAATTCGTATGAGTGAGATATGCCCTTTTGAAGTTAAGTTGTCTAGTTAAGGAAAGTTACCCGAAAATAGTGAGGGCTATTTTGGTCTTTTCCTTACGTAATCAGATTTAATTCATTTTAGTAAGGTTTTAAGTGTTTAATCCTATAAGGTTTAGTTTTGTAATCCTCATATACGCCTAGGGTTTTAGTTGAGAGTTCGAGAAGAGAAAAGAGGAGAAAAGAGGGAAGGATCAAGGCGTTCGTCGAGGTTCTTGAGTTTTTTTGCGGATTTTCGCTATGGGTATGATCCCTAAGAGGTATGTCAGCTTCCATAGTGTTGGGTCCGTTCACCCACACGCCAATCATGAGTTTCTTTTGCGAATCCATCCATAAATATTGAGCAATTTAAGATCTTGATGAGTTCTTGATAAGTGTTCTTGAAGTTTCCTTATCGATTAAGTTTGATGTAAGATTCTACTTGGGTCAAATTCAAACGACCATATCTCTTAGAACATAAAGAGTTACGTGATCCATAATTGATTAAATTAAAGGTATTTTAATCTACTTTATAATGCCACTAATTTCACGTCAATTCAATTTCTGAGTAAAACGTTATAACTATTTTAGTAACCTATACAGTACTATTACGAATTTAGCCGACGGGAAAACATTAAAAAGAGTTGTTTTGGTTTTTTTGACCTCCAAGAAAACCCTAAACGAATTTATTGACTAATAAAATGATCAAAACAATCATATTTTCATCTTTTAATCCATCATTCTCTTCTCTCTCAAACCTTAGGGCAAAACGCTAAGAAAAATCAAAGTAGAAGACTCCATTCAAGATTCTTTCAATCTTTTTTTAAGATTCTTCTTCAAGGTAAGTCTTTCTCCAAGAATTCCAGTTTTTTTCAACTCAAAATCCTCCATAAAATTATGAATCACTAATGAAAATCATAATTCTTGGCAATAGAAATTTCAAGTAACTAATTTAAGAATCTCAAGAAAGATTTTCTTGATCGTTTACCTTCAAGCTAGGGTTTCAAGACATTTAACCAAGTTCTTCTTCAAGATTATTCAAGCGTCTTCAACATTCTTCAAGAACCTTGTTGTTCCAGGTATGTAAGGTTATCATAGTCTTGGACTAGTTCGTCCTCACGCCCTACATCTACTTTCAGATTAGTAAAAGAGTAATCTAGGATACTTTCCCTAGATTTGAGTATTCTTGAAATAAGTTTATTTTGAAGTTCTTGAGTTTCAAGTATTGAGTTCTATCTATGGTTATTGAAAACCTTGAATTGAGTCGTTCATGTCTATAATTCAGCAGAACCCTATTTCGAGTTATAAATCTTGAGAAGTTTTTCAAAGCCAACACTTGAGTTTTAAACTGAGTTTTGAGGAAGTATGTTTGAGAATGAGAAGAGTCGTATACATGAGTTCCATAGTTTTATTTAAACCCTTGAGTCAAGTCATTCATGCCCATTAATTTCACATGAACTCCATCAATTGAGTATCTTTGAGAGGAGTAGTATCTTCAAATTCTAAGTATTGAGTATTGAGTTCCAAATCCTTTTGAGATTATATTCCTACTTATGGGACTAATACATGTTACCCATGAAGCCCTTGAGTTGAGTTATTCATGCCTATAATTTCGCATGAACCCTATGAGTCGAGCAGTCTAGAGATGCGTAGTATCATTGAGTCTTGAGTTCTGAGTACCAAGGTTCTTTATTTCTATTAAGATCCCTGAGTTGACTCGTTCATGTTTATAATTTCACGTGAACCCTATGATTTGAGTTATAAATTTTAAAAAAGCTTTTTAAAGCCAATACTTGAGTTCTTAAACTGAGTTTTGAGAAAGTAAATATGAGTTTTGAGAAAAAAGTTTTCTAAATCATGATTAGTATGACAATCGAGTATGCCATCAATGTATGAGCAATATGACATCTAGATATACCATCAATGTTTATGCAGTATGACTTCTCAAGTCATCAATGAGCATATTTTAATATGATTTTGAAATGTTTTTGAGAAAGAGCAGAGTTGATTTCATCTTCTTTAAAATGATATATGAGAACTAAGTATTCCTAAGATTAAATGTTTTCACATTTAAGATGAGAGGAAATTGAGATTTCCAAAAGAGTTTTGAGCAGTTTGAGTACCATCTCTTTTAAGATAAAGATTTTTTAGTAATAATCTGAAACCACAGAAAAAGTTATGTTTTTAAACATATGAACTAGTATATTTTGGGAGTAGTATTGAGCACCATGTAACACCCGAAAAATGAGTAGTTGAAACTAGAGCCTTACGTGAGAGTTCTAGAGTTTGATAGGAGGGTTAGAGTCGTAGATAAGGCCTCCCGTACTTTGAATGAATGGTTTAGGGGTCTAACGTTAAGGTACGACTCCCCAAGGACAAACCAAGGGTCCTTGAGGAGGACCCTAAGTCAACCCCCCAAGCTGTCCAAAAATAGCCTTCCCATGAAGGGAATCTATGGACAGTAGATGGACCCACGCCCCGTGGGAAGGGGTCGTGGGTCAAGGCACTTGATGCCATGATTTGTTGAGTTGTAGACCCCAACCTACGAAGGACCAGTACGGTCCGTGGGTCTATCCACGCCCCGTAGGTGGGGGTCATAAATGGGGTCCTGCGAATCTGTCCAATTCGGCCAAAAGGTAAGGTTAGTTAAGTAATTTCCTTTTTAGTTAGTTTAATGTAGGGTCATTTTGTATTGATTATTTAGACCTATATAAGACTTTTTAGGCCTTTAACTAATCCTTTACACTTCATAAATCAGAAACCCAAAATCATAACTAACTTTTCCCTTCAAGAAATTCTCTCTCTAGACGTAAAGAAGAAAAAGAAGAGGAGCAATCTAGGTCGAAATTCCTCCATTTTAGCAAGATTTTTCTAGGCTTTGAATCAAGGTATGTTAGATTATTCATCTATGGGTTCTTCCACCCATAGAGCCCCATAGATTTCCCCCAATCGTGAAGAAAACCCCCAATTCTAGCTAGGGTTTCTTCCTACATTATGGGTAGTGTTGAAGTATGATTCCGATCAAGTGGATAATACTTAATTATGATTGATTTCGCATTGAATTATGATATTATGATGAATTTATGTTTAACCCTAGTCTATTTGATGAATTTGATATTATGTGGGTTTATGCCATGAAAGGTGAAATTGAAGAATTATAGTTGATCTTCTAAAATTAATGAGGTCTATAGTAATTGTTCATGAATGAAAGATTGTAAACATGAATTGAATTAGTTTGTAGTATACATTATGGATCATTACTTGTAAAGCTTGAAGTTGAACCTTTATGAAGAATTTTGACTAGAATCACCTAGTAATGAAGAATGTGATTAGAATGTCTTGAACTCTAGGTATGAATGATGATTATAGAAGTAAATTTTTGAGAGTAGGGCTTGTAGTCATGAATGTTGATCACTACGATTTTGAGAGTAAAGCTAATGAGATGAACTAGGTATGTTAAGGCTTTGAGAGTAAAGTCTAAATGAGAATAAAAGCTTAATGGATAGAGTTATCGTGGAAGATCTTTACCTACCTAATCTACCTAATGAATGCTTGAATATATGAAGTGATATAATCACTTGAGTCATGATGATAACAATGTCTAATGTAGAGTTATAGATATGGTATTATGCATGAATATGATATGACATGAAAGGTTCTCTCACATAGAATAATTCTAGGTTGAAAGTCTATTCTCACCGAAAATGAATCTAAGTCTTAGGACTATGAAATGTGATGAGGCTTGTGGTGATTCCCCTAAAAGACCTTTACATGATAGGAATGTGAGGTGAGTTCCCTTATTCCTAATTAGTTAAACATGAGAGTGTGAGGTGATTACCCTTTAGATATGTGTGACTCCGAAGGCAAGCGGTGATTACCCATTAGCCTTTAGGTTGATCATGGAGGCGATTACCTATGATTCTCATGTGATGATGTGGAGGTGAATACCTACATTACACATTAAAATTAATATGGAGGCGAATACCTATATCACATTAAAATGGACATGGAGGCAAATACCTCTGATTCATTAACATGTATGACTTGTGGAGACTCCCCATGTCCTTATAATTCATTAGTATGTGTGACTAGAGGTGATTACCCTTGTTTTTATGATTCCATGATATATATGGCTTGAGGTGATTCCCCTTGTCCTTCATGATGAACTAAACATGTATGCCTTGAGGTGGTTCCCCTTGCATTTGTGAACATGAGCATGACTAGTTTGGATTGTAGCTTTATAGGCCCCTTCAATTCATGCATGAATAGTGGTGATTCCCCTTGTCTTTATGATGCTAAGAGATGATAAACATGAATGATGAACCTAAAGTGTCTAGCTTAGCATGGGTAGGATTATGGGGTCTTGTTCAAGCATGGCACAAGCTTGCCTTAAGGTGACTCATGAAGTGTTTCTCTTATATGATGTATGCTTAGATAGGATTGTGCTATAGTTGCCTTCCTTGACTTGATATGATTGACTAAAGGTGATAGTTCCCTTGTCTATATAAAGTAAGCAAATAATGAGACCAAAGGAGGGTGAGTATGACTATGGTGACTTCAAGGTTATGCTTAGTGTGAATGGTATTATGGGATGGCTTACATGCATTGCACAAGTGCGCTTTGAGGTTACTTAGGAGTATAGTGCCCTTATGGTAGAAATCCTAAGACTTGACTAGGTATAGAGACTATGTTTAAGATGACCAAAAAGGGATACTTAGCTTGGATGGTATTATGGAATGTCATTCATGCATTGCACAAGTATGCTTTTAGGTTACTTGAGAGTAGTCCTATTATGGTATAATTGACTAAGAATTGAATAATGCTTAGATGATGCTTATATTGGAGATTTACTTATGATTATGATGTTGTCTCTTATGCTTATAGTTTATGTTTCATGAAGAATTTGATTATGCTTATGACTTTTGTCTCTTGTTGACTAACCCTAATATTATGCTCTTATGATATTGTGCTAGCTTACATATTTAGTACATTTTGTACTAACACATACTTTGCCTACATTCTAGTCAAATGTAGGGTTCGGAGATTCGAGTTCCATTCTTGAGGATAGGTTTCTAAGGAGCAAAGAGTTGAAGATTTGGGTGAGTCCTTATATCTTCGAGGAAAAAGCCACTATTTCCTTTATGTCTTTTATTTTCATGTGATGAGGCTATTGTATGGGCTGTGTCCCAGAGATATTAATTCAAGTTGAGTTTAGATGGTTTGAGACAAAGTGTAGAAAGACTTCGCTTGCTTTTATAAAAGATTTCGATTGTATGGATAAAGTTTTTAAATTTTCCATACTTTCTATTATCTTATGTTCATGATATGCTAATGGCTTGTATGAGACCCCTTCGGGGTCAAGTACGCCATGTTACTTCTAGGGTATACCCCTGGGTCATGACACACCGATATGGGGGAGAGTACAGATAACTCACAGCCCCCATAAATCATGTAGCCAACGTGGGTAGAAAGGGTCATACTTTTTAGATGAATCCTTAATGCTTTTAGCATAGACTAGTGGATCCACTTAGTTGAGAGGTTTTACACCCCAGCAAGGTATAGGACAATTCTGGCAGCGTGGGCGAGACATTATATCATCACATAGCTCATAGTGATGGTTGTCGGTTAGAGAAACTCCCACAGAGATATTTTATATTCTTATATACACAGCGTTTATTTTGTATTTTCATATACAAATAGAGTTTATATTGTATCCTTGCATACAAACCTCTTATTATTGAATTTTTCAATACATTGAGTTGATTTCTATTGTTTTAAAAGCTTTCCATGTATTGCATCTATATTGTTGCTTTATATTGAGTTGAATATCCAGAGTTGAGTACACAAAGTTGAGTACCCAGAGTCGAGTATCTTATTATTGAGTTGAGCCTTATTTCACTGAGTTGAATATCTTATCTTTGAGTTGAGTATCTTATTCTTGAGTTGAGTTAAGTTGAGTGAGTTGAGAAGAGGTAAGTATGTTTCCTTTTTATAAAGTTCAAGCTTATGTTACGCTTTAAAATTCCCCTTACATGCTCGTTCATTCCACGTACTGAGCCATTTGTCCTGCATCATTTCATGATACATATACAGGTATTTAGGGTTATTAACAGGTGCTTCGTTGATACAACATGTAGTTCGAGTTAGCTATGGTGAGCCTTCTTACTTCCGGAGGGTTACACTTGTACTTTCAGTTATATCAGTTGTTAGGATGTCGTGGGTCTTGTCTCGATTTCCATATTGATCCGTTAGAGGCTTCATAGATAGACAATAGAGTTTGAGAAGTTTTTTTCATTTATCTTATTAAATGTATTAAAGACTTAAGCTGCATATTGTTGGCTAATTGAATATTCTATTTACATTCAGAGTAAATCATTTGAATTAAAGCTTTGTATTTGAGTTTCATGAATTATATTGAGTTTTTAATCTTTTGCATGCTTAAGTTAGTCTTCCGCTTGCAGTCAACCAGGATGAGGGTTCACTTGGGGACCAACAATGATTCTTGAGTGTCGGCCACGTCTAGAGTGTAGGCTTGAGTCGTGACAAATAGTTTTGGATAGGTTCTAACTACATTATTTGGCTTAGACTAAGTAAAATGATGCAATTTAGACAATAAACAACGTGGTTTAAGTTCCCAAAGCATAGGGGGAAAGAACAAAATGATGTTGAGTTAAAAGTTGATGAAGGCCCCTAACAAAGTCACTGACGGACCTTCATTTGAACCATTGCCCGTCAATTGGGTTGTGGTTTGTGGCACTGCCCAACAGGGTTATACTAAAATGAGCGTAACTTTTTACTCCAAGCTTGGATGTTAGCAAACTCGGTGGCGTTGGAAAGATGACTCAATTATCTTTAATTTGATAGTTCATGGGCCACCTAATATATTTTGTGCTAAAATGTATGACCGTTTGATGTTTAACCAAAACCTGAAGCCTGACATGTTCCTTCTACGGTCCACTTGAGGAACCGTGTAAGGTTCCACGGGCCGTACATGCCACCTTGGTTCTTCACAGTGGTTGGGGGTGGTACTGGGTCAATTTCACTTGCCACTTGACGGACCATGTGGGATTCGACAGCCTGTGGAAGGCTCTGTGTTCCTCCCCGCCCGGCTGGTTGTGAACCACAACGAGGGTGACGGGTTATGGTCCTGTTCACGGCCCGTGAACCCTCTATGGTTCACCTTTTTTTTCCTGTTCAGTCTTAGCTAAATCCTGAGGTGTTACAGGTGGGATGCATGGTGGGTTGAAGTAGGTTTTTTTTTTAAAATTAATGTGATGGGTTGCGGGTATATGTGATTTTATGTGGTTCAAACTTAATTTTAACTTTTTACATGTCATAAGAGTAATAGATCATTTTTATTAAGATAATTTCTTTAAAGCTACTAAAATATTCAAGATAGTAAATGAAAATTTAAAAATAATAAAATTTCTTACATGTTTTCGATTGACCTCTAAATAACAAAATTTCAAGTCACTATCCTATTAAATTAATACAACTTAATAAAAAAATGAATTTATTTTTGTGAATTTTATTTTAGTGTCAAACATAACTAGAAAAAGATAATATTAAATAAATTATGCGGGGCGGGTGGGGGTTGAAAATGAAAAAAGTTGTTATGCAGGGCGGGGTGGGGTAGATTAAAAATTATGCGGGTTAAGGTCAACCCACCCCACCCCCGCCCCGCACCGCCCCATTTCCATCCATAAATGTTTTGAAATGATATAACTTTTGATGACAAATAGACAGTACTGTAATTTATAATCTTTTACATACACTTCAATAATAGATAAATCAATGTTACTACCGATTAATGATTGTAGTGTAGTGGTAAGTACTATCTTGAGTTCAAATCTCTCTATATATGAAGTCGTCATGTTTATAAAGTGTTTTTACCCCCAATATCAAACTTTACCATGTGAATTCAAATTTAGTTGGACCCTAAATCGCCTTTGTCAAAAAATTGGTAAAAAACATCAACAAAAAAATTAATTTTGAAAGGAGTGAAAAGGTACAAGTAATTTCTTGGGTGATCATTTATATATATATATATATATATATATATATATATATATATTCATTTACGGAAAATTCACTTAACTATGTTTTAACATAGAAAAACATTATTTGAAATATAATAACGCATAAATCACATCTATCCGAAGATTCAACTTCAAATGAGTATGAGTTTTTTTAGTTTATTTTTTTGGACTAATAGATACAAATCTTCCGGACACTAAGCAACATATTAACAAAATAATTATTTTTGGTACTTTAATTTTTGAACCAAACTCCAAAAGTATGATCTTTATGAAAAAAAGTCCGACAAAAAACAATTAAATAAGAGGGATATATTGTATTGTATTTTGTTGAATACGACATTTGGATGGATTGTACTGTTCTCCGTTATTACATTATGTGATACATAAAAAATATTGAATGATTAAACAACAAGAAAAGTAGACTACGAGGTAGAGCTACTAAAAAAGATACTAAAAGAATAAAATAAGATTATTAAATAATAAGTAAAGATGAATAAGAAGAAATATTAAGATTATGACATGATCATACAAAATTGGTAATTACATAAAAATTGAATTTATGTCGTTATCTAACGATTAATTGAATTGTTATATGATACAATAAAATATAATTAACAATCAAAATACAGATGATATTTAAACTAACAATACAATACATTATACAACAATAACAATCCAAATTAAATAAATATGTCGATTTTTATTAGTTATCCGGTCTAATGTCTTAAATTTATTGCAAATTATATAGTTCCTTTTTTATTATTTTAACCCAAAGTCCATTTATGGCCCAAACTTATGCCGCCCACTAATGACACGCCATTTAAAGAAAATTCAAGGCCAACAAGATCATGCCATGTGTTTAAATGCTGTGGCAACTCTGAGTAAAAATTAAAAAAATGAATCAAAAGCTGCCAAGTGTTCTATAAGACGTGTCTTGGCCAATTACAAGCAAAACTTTTAAAATATATAGAGAGATACGTGCATCAAAACAAACATTGCTTCTACAAAAAGAAAAAGAATGAAACAATGCATTGAAAACTTGAAGTATTCCTTCTTGTTTACAGATTGAATAACATTTTACACAATGAATATTGTTAGTTTTTTTAGAGATATAAAAATATATGGTTCCTTCCATAAAAAATATAAGGCGGTGATTGTAATGGGTTCAACAGGACGGGAAGATCTAGCCTTTCCATAGATCTATTAGCCAATTCATTTTCAATAGAGGTCATGATATAGGGTCGCGATATGTCATTTTCTAGAAAAAAAGTACTACATCTATAGTCTCCTTATTTGTGAGTATATATCAAGTACTTTTGTACACTTTTATTTTGTCCCTCTTCACAACTTCTATTGGAAAATGGTTGGCTAGATTGATGGAAAGTTTAGATTTTCCCGTTCTTGTTGCTCCCATAACTATCACCACCTTTTTAGGGGATTTCCACTCCAGAGCATATTCGCATAAGAGGCTGTCACGGGATCTTTCACTCCATAGTAAGACCCAATGTTGCTCAGACTTGAGTGCAGATGTCTGATAAAAATGTAGATCTAGAGTTTTTTTTTTTTTTTTCAGATCTAGAGGTCAGATCCTCTATGATCCAAAATTTTAACATTCGTGGATATAGATCCTTGTATGGATAAGGGTGCAGGAATTCGGCTAAAAGTAATTCAAGTATCTATAAATAGAGTAATGAAAAAATATGAGATATTATGCAATTCGAAGTTGACAATTTGGGGAAGAGAACAATGTTCTAAAAAAAGACCACAAAGGTTTAGACCCAAAATTTCACTCTTTTCATTCATTGGAGCTTTGCTGGAGTTCACCGGTTGATGGTGGTGAAGTCTTCTTGCTCGTTGCTCTGGAAAAAGGTAAACTCTTCATGTTGTTGGTTTTTCTTTTGTCTACTATGCTTGTAAAAAGGTTATTAGCTTCGTTGTAGATTAGATTTAGTCCTAATTATTTCCTTTAGTGATTTTCATTCCACTGTTTCGCTTATAGAGTAAGTTATTATTTTGCTAGTATGAGTTATATATGTTGCTCTTATTGTTATGAAGAATGCAATGTGTCTTAATTCATGTTTAAGATTTGCTCTTTTTCTGCGGTTGTTTCGATCTTAGCGTGGTTCTTCTTTCTTTTAATGTGATATAATCTTGTTCTAGATGTGTTTATATTCTAAATGATACTATGTCTATTGTAATGACCCTCTAAGTCATTTTTTTTCCGGATCTTTTTAGTGTTTAGAGATTTCATGTAGTGATATTTATGACTTGATGGGACTAACAAATTCGATCATTGGGTCATTCGTTTGGATTTGTAAGTTTACATATTTTGGAGCCTTTGTACTTGGATGGTTGACTTCAGTCAAAAATTTAGAAAGACAGTCGCAAAATGCAATTATGATGGTTTCATCATCTCCTGAGGGACCAATTTAGGCTAAGGGCATGGTTTGTTTGGGCCCCGGGACTTCTGGTGTGAGTTTATGTCGTTAGGCTTGCGATCCAGGTGCGCTGTTGACCTTAGATTTTACCCCTTGTTTCCTATTTCTATTCTTTATTTCTTGGCTACTTTAGCATCTCATGTTTATTTACTTGTATTATGCTTTTCTTATTACTTGGTGTTTATACTTTTGCTATATTTTGAGCTTAGTCGGTCGTTTTCTGATGAGTACTCTTTTTGGTACTCATACTACACTTCTACCCTCTGCAGATTTCAGTTAAGTTATCACCGTTTATTTTGAGTCGTTCAGAGAATTTTTGGATGTCGAAGATTAGGGTGAGCTCCTGACGTCTGGAGCTACCGGTTCACGTCTGTTTTAGCTAGGCTTATTCTTTATATTGTATTTAGAGACAACATGTACTAGTATTGTAATTGTGAAAGCCTTGTACTCGTATTTCAGATTAGATGATCAACTACTAACTCATGTCGGGTCTTGGGATGGTTTTGTTAATTACCTTTCTCGGCGTTGTTCTATGCCCTTACTTCTTCTTGTTGTCTTTCGCTTTGTAGTCTATTGCTCATGGATTCGGACTACGGGTTAGAATTACCTACTGGCGGGGTGTAGTAGGTTCCAACATGACCTGAGATTTTTTTGTTCATTTTCGATTGTAGTTAATTATTTCCATTGTATATTTTAGTTCGATTTATTTTTGTTGCAAGTTTAGTTTACAATTATATTTATTTAATTGATTTTTATTAGTTGAACTTAAGTGAATCCTCTAGTAAAGTTGTCATATTTGGGTTTCAAAGTCTCTTTACTTTGTCAAATTATTTCACTTATCAATTTTGAATGATTATCAATTTTTATTCATCACTTGTTCAATTTCTTAAAACTGAACTCAAAGTTTCTTGAAATATTCAAGTTTTGCTTATCACATGTTTTAAATAAAAAAAAAAAACATCAAGTTTTAGTCAAAGAAATGATTCATTGGATAACCGCATATTGTAAGTATATATTTCAAGGGCTAACAACTTGTTTATATGGAAATAAGAACCATGTAGGAGTATAAGTCCCCTCTGTTCGGCATCAGATTTAGGTATCACGCCAGTCATGCCTTTATAGACCTAGCAAGGTATATTGGGTCCTCTCAATGGGGCGAATACATCGGACTCCACGTTTAGCTCACATGGTTTTATATCGATTAATAGTAGCTCCCACTGTCAGACTCCTAGTGCATTTGAGCGGTTTTTCAGTATATACTTCAGTATTCAGTTTACCATGTCATGTTCATGATTAGCACTTGGTCATTGCATTTAGTTTAGCTTTTCAGTTATGTTTGAGTATTAAACATTCCTGCTCAGCTTAAGTTATTGCTCAGTTATGCTTTTTCAGCTTACATATATTTGTTCAACTTAGTATCTATATCCTGCATGTTCAGTACATTCCAAGTATTGACGCATACTCTGCGCTACATCATGAAATGATGTAGGTTCAGTTATTCAGCATCCAGATCGTGCTTAGATCGGTTGTCGGTCCGAAATCAGCAGCTTCAGTGGTGAGTCCTCATACTTCGAGGAAAATAGACATGCTTTTATTTTTAGTCTTTATATTTAGTTTTTAGTTTTGTTAAGGTTAGCTGGGGGAATGTCCCAGCAGTTCGACAACAGTTAAAGGCTTTTCAGACATAGCAGTAGAATCAACTTGAATTGTTAAGTTTAATCTTTCAGTTGTTATTAAACTCTTAGTTTGTTTTATACATTAAGACTAGTTGGCTATTCCCACTAGCAATTATCCACGTTTTAGCTTCTGCATAGAACATGTTTTATATAGTGATCCTCAGTATGCTTGATATATGCCAGACACAGGGCTAGCTTGGGGTCACTCATGATCTTAGGTCTTGTGTTACGTCAAGAGGGTAGCCTCGGGGCATGACACCTATGTCCCTTTTCATGTCGTTCCACCAAAAGACTTCCCGTAGTTCACGGTATATCTTAGTGGTACCTGGATGAATGGAATATCTGGTATCATGGGCTTCTGTAAGGATCTGCTTCCTCAACTCACGCACTTTAGAAACACATATGCGACCTTGATAACGAAGTACACCATCTCCTCCTTGGGAGAAAACCTCTACTCTCTGCTGATGAACTGTACCTTTCGACTGAAGTAACATAGGATCACTATCCTATTTTTTCTTAACCTCTGCTACCAATGAAGATTCTGACCATTTTGAACTATCACACCACCATTTGACGTGTCTGTATGGAAAACTCCAAATCTATAGGGCAAATACTACGACTGCAAGTTCGAGGTCATGAGTCGGGTAACTCTTCTCATAGACCTTAAGTTGTCTAGAAGCATAAGTTATGACCTTACCTCGCAGCATCAACACAAAACCTAGGCTGACCCTATATGCATCACAATAAATCACACAACCATCTAAACCATCTAGTAGAGTCAAGACATGAGTTGTAGTAAACCTAGTCTTTAGTTCTGAGAGGCTTTTATCACACTAATCTAACCACTGAAACTTGACCTTTTTTCTGAGTCTACTTGGTCAATGGAGAAGCTATGGATGAAAATCCTTCCACAAACCTTCTATAATAACCTGCCAAACCCAAGAAATATCTTATATCAGTTGGAGAGGTAGGTTTAGGCCAGTTTTGTTCGACCTCAATTTTTCTGAGAATCCACTTGGATCCCATCGTTGGATACCACATGACCAAGGAAAGCGACTGACTGTAACTAGAATTCTAAATTGCTGAATTTAGCAAATAGCTGGTGATCTTTGAGGGTTTGCAAAATAACTCTCAGATGAGTCGCATGTTGTTCCTTATTCCGAGAATAAATAAGGATATCATAAATAAAAATAATGAAAAACAAGTCCAAATATTGTTTGAACACCCTGTTCATTAAGTCCATGAAAGTCGCAGGATCATTTGTTAGTCCAAAAGACATCACTACAAATTCATAGTGACCATACCGAGTCTTGAAGGTTGTCTTCATGATGTCACTATCTCTGACTCTAAGATGATTATAACTGGATTAGAGTTTAGAAAAGAAACTAGCACTCTGAAGTTGGTAGAACAAGTCATCAACCCCGGGGATGAGATACTTATTCTTGATTGTGACTTTGTTCAGTTGATGATAGTCAATGCACATTTTGAGAGAACCATATTTCTTATTCACAAACAACACTGGAGCACCGCATGAAGAGATACTGGTCTGATAAAGCCCTTATGTAGAAAGTTTTTCAACTGTTCTTTCAATTCCTTAAGCTCAGCTAGAGCCACTCTTTAATGAGGAATCGAAATAGGTTGGGTATCTTGAAGGAGATCTATTCCGAAGTGGATTTCCCTTTCGGGAGGAACTTTGGGAAGATCATCTTGGAACACTTTTGGAAACTCATTTACTACTGGGACAGACTCAAGAGTTGGGGTCTCATATTTTGAATCCTTAACCTTAACGGGATGATAGATATACCCTTTTGAAATCATTTTCCTTGCCTTAATGTAAGAGATAAATTAAACCCATATCCACTGAGCTACTACCTTCCAATTCTAACACTGGCTCGTTTGGAAACTGAAGTTGAACGATCCTAGTTCTACAATAGATTGAGACATAACATGAATGTAAGCAATTGATTCCTAGAATGATATCAAAATCTACCAATTCTAACTCTACCATGTCTGCTGAAGTGTAATGACCCGGTATATTATTTTTGGAAATTTTGAACTATTCGTTTAACTTTAGTTAATTAGTTGATGGGTAATTGTAGATATTTGGCTTAATCGATAGTTAATGGGCTAAAGTGATCATTTATTTAAGAGCCTATACCACTTGATATATAGATATTAAAATAATTTAATGGAGTTTGTCTCTTTAAATTTATAATTATTATTATTCTTTAAAGAAATAAAAAACTACCCTAAAAGATGTGTGGTCGCCGCATCTGCAACGAAGAGGACGATCTCCAGGTAAGATACTTTGAGTAAATTTATTCCTAAAGTTATAATGATATCAATAGTAGGGCGAGTAGAATTCATGTGGTGGTCATATACTTAAGTAATGCTTCTGGTGTTTTCTTGATTTGGTCGTATGAATTTGCATAAAAATTATGTCATGTCTAATGACTATAATTATAATTAATAATTGACCAATAATGATTGTGAGGTGGTGTTTGAATCATTAACCACAGGAGAAATATTGTTCAGGTAACTAGTAGCTAAATCTTTAATATCCTATAACTAGGTATGTAATGAAATAGAGATTATTTTGTAGTTTGTTGATTGGGCGGAAAACAAAGGTGCGAATGATGATGTTGTACGTGTTTGGAAGAAGGATTTTAGCTTTGCAACAAAAGAAAATATATTATTATTATAAGAGGTTAATGTACTGTTCTTCTTTTCCTTTTCAAATGAGTCTTATAATTCCTATCATTATATAATTATCATAACTTTGATACAATTTATATGTAGTTAATTAGTGGGTGTATTGTGATATATAAAGATCATTACAATTATGTTATCTGGAAATATTGAAATTAAACCCCAGACTTGAAATTTGGAAAAGAACTTGAAAAGAGTTGACATATTAGTTGGTATCAAGATTAGCATAACTTGATTATAGAATCGATGTGAGTTTTTGGGTCTAGGCTTAGACCTGTAGTGATATGGGTGTTGTTAGTTTTGAAATCTTATTGTGGTAATTTATTTGAATAGATTGCTTTGATTGGAAGTTCAATGAAAGGGGAAGACTCAAGTCCGAGAGTGATTGTTCGACTATTTAAGGCAAGTGAATTTCAAAACCCTTGTTAAGTGTATGGAATTCATGTATTTCCTTGTAATATGTGTTTAGGGTAATGAGGCTTTGGTGATGGGTTGACTTGGCCACATTGATTAACTCTAATGATGAAAAAGGGATAATAAAAGGCAATGTGATCAATTGTTTGTGTGATGTGTTGAGAATTGTTTGAAAGGCTTGATGAATCATTGTTGATGTTGTATCCTGATTGTCTGTTGTGAATTGTGCAATGTTATGAAAATGGTCATCTTCTCATTATTTGTGTGAACATGTCATTTGCATTGTTCTGAGACATGGTTGTGACAAGTGTTATGTGCATTGAGAAAGAATAAGAAAATAAAGAGGATGTACCATTTCGAGGGACGTATCGCGCGCCGCGATGGATACTATATTTCGAGGGACGTGTCGCGCGCCGCGACGATACTATATTTCGAGGGACGTATCGCGCGCTGCGATGGATACTATATTTCGAGGGACGTGTCGCGCACCGCGATGGTTACTATTATCGAGGGTCGTATCGCGCGCCGCGATGGATGCATGGACAGATATGTCCCCCATGGGTCCCGGACTGAGAGACAGCGGGTGTGTATCATTAGGTCAGACATGCATCACTATACTTGACATTACATTTCATTGCATTGCACTTCTTTCTTATTGGTGAACTTGATCTTGTGTGTTGTTGATCTTGTGAGTGCCTTTCTATGGAACTTGTGACTGATGAATACTGAGCTTGTTGTTGAAGATATGCAATTATTAAAGTGTTGTTGTTGAGGATATGAAACTATTGTTGTTGTTGAAGATATACAATTGTTAAGTGTGTTGTTGAGGATATGAAACTATTGTTGTTGTTGAGGATATGAAATTGTTAGAGTGTTGTGTTGAGCTATGTGCTTTGTAAATTGTGAACTGTTAGGTTGGCTGGTTTTATACAGATTGTAGTTGTGAAGGTTCGGTTGGGGTGTAAGGAGTACTTGTATTCTATCCCCTTAGCTCGTGTTTAGAGGTTTACTTGCTGAGTACCGTGTGGTTTGGTACTCACCCCTTGCTACTACATTTTTGTAGGTTACTAGCCGGATTTTTGTGATATTTTCTCTTCTCCTTTCCGAGGCTTCTTGTGGAGTTTGTGAGGTAGCTGTTGTCATTTCAGCGGACCTTCTTACTCCTATTTATGATTTGTTCTATTCTAGAAACAATGTCATTGAGACTTGTTTTCTTTTGAATCAATTGTAATACTTTAGAGGCTTGTACACGTGACAACCAGATTTTGGGGTATTTTTGAGTTGATTATGAAATTTCCGCATTTTATTGTAAAGGTTGAGTTTTAGGCTGACTTGTCTTGGTGGGATAAGACGAGTGCCATCACGTCCATTTTTGGGTCATGACAAAATGGTATCAAAGCCCAGGTTCATAGGTCTCACGTGTGTACAAGTCGAGTCTAAGTAGAGTCTCGAGGATTGGTACGGAGACGTCTGTACTTATCTTCGAGAGGCTATATGACTTTTAGGAAAAATCTTCACTTCTTGGATCTCTATCGTGCGTACTTGGTCCGATTTTGATTATCATCGCTTCACTCCATTCACTTCATTTATATGATGACTCGTGCGTAGTTCCTGATGTGAGTATTTGGTGTGTTGTATTTGTCTTGGATGTTAGATTTGTTACAAATGTGGAAGTGATAGACTTGTGGAAAGGATATGTTGTCAGATTTAAAATGTTCAACGACTCGAATAGATTGAGTTAGGTGATGACTTGACGAAACAGTTTGAGGATATTCGAATGATGAGGTTGAACAATAGTTTGAGGGATTTTATGAATATGTTTATTTTTGGTTGGTTACCCCCAATAAAGGGAATAGTACTTGTGTGGTATAGGCAATATCTTGATTAGTTTGATATGGAAGTGGAATGATTAAAAGGATGGATAGGTAATGAACATGTAACTTTGGAAACTATAATTAGTAAAGTTGTGATAACATGCATGGGTTGCTTAGCAAATAATGAAAACTGATGTTGCATTAGTTGAGGTCAGAACCTTTACTATGACTTCATATATTGAGTGTATATCACAGAAGGTCATGATACGACTACTATAATGGTATCAATCCTTACTTGGTAAGAATTATAGAGTGTATTACTCCTACTATTGACCCGATTTGCGAATGAATCACTTTGGATGAGAGACCGAATGAATTTAATAGTGTATTGTAGTTACTTTATGGGCAGAAATATGTAAGCTATTTGAGTACAATCTTCTTGAGGGGTATGTTGTATTCTAGTGGTGGATTTAACAGACTTTCACGATGTGCTGCTAGTGGTTTATGGAAACGGATATATCGATTGTAAATGTGAATACTAACAACTTAATGAGTTATCAATTGTATCACATGCTCATATAATAAGATTTGATGTTGCATTCATATTTGAGAAACTAACTAGTTCGTTACTACAGACGCTTGGGTTAAGCATTATTTATAA
Source organism: Solanum verrucosum (assembly GCF_900185275.1). Lineage (NCBI taxonomy): Eukaryota > Viridiplantae > Streptophyta > Magnoliopsida > Solanales > Solanaceae > Solanum > Solanum verrucosum. The sequence continues at coordinate 303,889 of NW_026020407.1, forward strand.
GAAAACTTTTAGTGGTGGATCTTTGGTATGATATTGATGTGTTTTTAGGTTGTGAAATGTATCTTGAGGATTTTAGATGAGTGTTGATTTCACCGTAAGCTCCTTGGAAGTGGATCAACATTAGGATGACAAAGCTTATGAGTAAAATAGTCTCAAAGAGTATACTTGTGTGAAGGTAATTGGAAATTTTAGTAAAAAGTGCATATAAAAGTGGGTTAGTCCTTTGAATTTGATAGGTATAACTGGGTTTAAGTGTCATATTGATGAAAAGTTGACTTCGTGGTGATGACAGGAGCTAACTAAGGATGATGGTAATAAGAGTTCGTGATGGACTGTGATTGAGATGCAACTATATAATAAGGACTCTTGGTTAAACGATTTTTTTGTATTGTAAGGAAGACTAATAAGTGCCTAAGGTTGTGGTTTGCTACTATTTGGTGAGTAACGTTGTTGCATAAAGTTATAGGAGGAGAGAGCAATGATATTTACTCTAATTATAATGGACAAGATGTATCTTCAGAAAGAGTGGATAATTAGATTCAAAGACACGTGGTTTCATCTATTTTGATCTACTTATGATAATAGTGTCACAGGTTCATCATGTTGGTTAAAAACTATTAGATAAAATTTGAGAAAAGAGTGTACATATGTTCAGCTCGAGTGTGATGATAAGTTCTTTTGTGGTTTTGAGTTTGATAATGAGTATGGTTGAATTTTTAACGAAAGATATGATAAGGTCGAGGGAGAGACAATCAATGATAAGCTAAGATACGTGAATTCTTAAAGATCTCCAATGTATGAGCTAATGTTGATAGATAAGGATTATGTTACGCGATTGGGGTTGAAATTCAAGATTTTCATGATGAGTTTATGTTCGTGGTAGTATGTTTTGTCAAGGTATGGATTGGTAAGGTAAGAAATGATCGATCACATTAAGTATTGAGCATTTGGAAGGACTTGTATATGTTTTGAGTCATAGAGTGTATTATTTTGATTTTCAAAGAACCTAAGGAAGTTTCATTTAAAGTTTTCATTTTGGGGATAAGGTAAAATAAATAAATATATATTATGGGTTATTGGTCAAAGAATAAGATTGGTAAGTGAGTCAACAAAAGGAACAAGAGTCTGGTGTATTAAGGGTTCCAAATATTTAGAATTTTGTGTCATGGGAAGAATTTAAGAAAAGTGAAGGAATAAACCTCTCGTATAAGCCCTGGATTTGTAGTTGAAAGATTTATTGACTTTTGCCTATGAGGTTAGATATGACTATGAGGTGTGAACAGTTCGATACAGGCTTACTAGGAGTTTATCATCGACTTTTCTAAAGATTGAGTTTTGGTCGGGTGACAAGCAACTATGTGTGGAATATTCTATGTGGTTATGTCGAGCTAGATTGTTCAAATTATCATAGGTAACTTATTGATGTTCAATGGTGTGGACCTACAGTTTTACGTGATTAATGAGGATTTGCAGGGATTGAAACTACTTTGTTGATGGGACGATACAAACTGTTATGATGTGTTACATAGGCATAGGCATTTGATAGTGAGTAGAGGTTATGAGCTTATAGTATACCAAATTATTGGAGTGACCAGAAATTTCTTAAGTGTTGTTATGAGAAATATAATGATTTTGAATATTAGTTGAATATTGATATTTGAAAAATTACATGAAGTTGACATCGAGTGTGATTTAATTGTTGTATCTCGATGGTAAAGTACTTTTAGATTTAGAATTAGTGTTATCAGTCTTGGGTGTGACCTGTATTTGTCATGAAATGCTTAAATGGAAAGAGAGGGAGTCATAGTTCAAAATTTTTGAAGGCAACAATGTGTTCCTAAGAAGACTTTGATACGAGTGACAGTTTGAGAGTAAGGTAAATGGTTGGTGTGGTTGTGATGATTTGTTAGTAATAGGAGTGTTGACTTTAATGGAGTATTGTGAAGATCATGTGAGGTTTGACAAATCAAGTATGTGTGCAATTATAATCGAGACTAGATTAGTGATTGTGGGTGGCTAGAAATCAAAGAGATAAGGTCATATGAATGAAAATATGTGATACGGGCACTGTGGAAGAAGTATTAAGTGTTATTCGACCTTGGTTCTGTATATTCTGATGTGACCACCTACTTTATTTTGGATATGATTTGAAGTGTGATTAGTTGTCTATGCCCACACACGTTTCCACATCTTATGGGTGAATCCTTAGTGATGGATCGGATGCACCGATCCTCTTATTTCTTCTTGATAGGGTAGGATCCTTGGACAAAACTTGGTCATTTCACTTATGATAGATTTGGTGTTGTTTGGGATAATCAAAGTATACCGGTAGTTCTACACACAACCTTTCTTATGAGAACTTATATAAGAGCTACTATAAAGAGTTACAATTGTCTAAGAGTACTGTTCGAGGTTTTGTATACTTGGATGTATTGTTTGTTGGATGGTTACTTGATCGTTTCCTTCTTTGGGTTAGATAAGTTTGATTTTCTCTTGATGGGTACCCGATGTCTAAAGATCATATTTTTTTTATATAGTTTAAGCTCGTGGAAAGATTATGTTATGACAAGGGAGTCTTGATAAGATCTATGATGGTTTGTGCCATATGAGTATGTGGTGGTTGGTTCAGATTCACTTTTGATTGTAGTGGGTATTGATTCAGAATGTTATCTTTGTTATGTGAGAAAAGATTTGTCATGATGGTTGTATTATGGTCCGATGGGTTTCATTTTAGATTGGGTTCATGGGTTAGTCTGTGACTGGACAATCACTCCTGATTTGTAGATCTGTCAAATTTTCATTCGAAAGTTTAGTTCTTGGTAGTTAATCTTGATGGAATGGTCCTAAAGATGAGGTTATCACTCGGAGAGATGAAAACGATTTTGAAAAATCATACCTCAGGCTTTTGGTCGTGTTGGTTATTATTTCTTATTCTTCTTCTTCTTCTTCTTCTTCTTCTTCTTCTTCTTCTTCTTCTTCTTCTTCTTCTTCTTCTTTATGTTCGAGGACGAACATGGTTTTTAGTGGTGGATAATGTAATGACCCGGTATATTATTTTTGGAAATTTTGAACTATTCGTTTAACTTTAGTTAATTAGTTGATGGGTAATTGTAGATATTTGACTTAATCGATAGTTAATGGGCTAAAGTGATCATTTATTTAAGATCCTATACCACTTGATATATAGATATTAAAATAATTTAATGGAGTTTGTCTCTTTAAATTTATAATTATTATTATTCTTTAAAGAAATAAAAAAACTACCCTAAAAGATGTGTGGTCGCCGCATCTGCAACGAAGAGGACGATCTCCAGGTAAGATACTTTGAGTAAATTTATTCCTAAAGTTATAACGATATCAATAGTAGGGCGAGTAGAATTCATGTGGTGGTCATATACTTAAGTAATGCTTCTGGTGTTTTCTTGATTTGGTCGTATGAATTTGCATAACAATTATGTCATGTCTAATGACTATAGTTATAATTAATAATTGACCAATAATGATTGTGAGGTGATGTTTGAATCATTAACCACAGGAGAAATATTGTTCAGGTAACTAGTAGCTAAATCTTTAATATCCTATAACTAGGTATGTAATGAAATAGAAATTATTTTGTAGTTTGTTAATTGGGCGGAAAACAAAGGTGCGAATGATGATGTTGTACGTGTTTGGAAGAAGGATTTTAGCTTTGCAACAGAAGAAAATATATTATTATTATAAGAGGTTAATGTACTGATTCTTCTTTTCCTTTTCAAATGAGTCTTATAATTCCTATCATTATATAATTATCATAGCTTTGATACAATATTATATGTAGTTAATTAGTGGGTGTATTGTGATATATAAAGATCATTACAATTATGTTATCTGGAGATATTGAAATTAAACCCCAGACTTGAAATTTGGAAAAGAACTTGAAAGAGTTGACATATTAGTTGGTATCAAGATTAGCATAACTTGATTATAGAATCGATGTGAGTTTTTGGGTCTAGGCTTAGACCTGTAGTGATATGGGTGTTGTTAGTTTTGAAATCTTATTGGGGTCATTTATTTGAATAGATTGCTTTGATTTGGAAGTTCAATGAAAGGGGAAGACTCAAGTCCGAGAGTGATTGTTCGACTATTTAAGGCAAGTGAATTTCTAAACCCTTGTTAAGTGTATTGAATTCTTGTATTTCCTTGTAATATGTGTTTAGGGTAATGAGGCTTGGTGATGGGTTGACTTGGCCACATTGATTAATTCTAATGATGAAAAAGGGATAATAAAAGGCAATGTGATCAATTATTTGTGTGATGTGTTGAGAATTGTTTGAAAGGCTTGTTGAATCATTGTTGATGTTGTATCCTGATTGTCTTGTTGTGAATTGTGCAATGTTATGAAAATGGTCATCTTCTCATTATTTGTGTGAACATGTCATTTGCATTGTTCTGAGACATGGTTGTGACAAGTGTTATGTGCATTGAGAAAGAATAAGAAAATAAAGAGGATGTACCATTTCGAGGGACATATCGCGCGCCGCGATGGATACTATATTTCGAGGGACGTGTCGCGCGCCGCGACGGATACTATATTTCGAGGGACGTATCGCGCGCCGCGATGGTTACTATTATCGAGGGTCGTATCGCGCGCCGCGATGGATGCATGGATAGATATGTTCCCCATGGGTCCCGGACTGAGAGACAGCGGGTGTGTATCATTAGGTCAGACATGCATCACTATACTTGACATTACATTTCATTGCATTGCACTTCTTTCTTATTGGTGAACTTGATCTTGTGTGTTGCTGATCTTGTGAGTGCCTTTCTATGGAACTTGTGACTGATGAATACTGAGCTTGTTGTTGAAGATATGCAATTATTAAAGTGTTGTTGTTGAGGATATGAAACTTGTTGTTGTTGAAGATATACAATTGTTAAAGTGTTGTTGTTGAGGATATGAAACTATTGTTGTTGTTGAGGATATGAAATTGTTAGAGTGTTGTGTTGAGCTATGTGCTTTGTAAATTGTGAACTGTTAGGTTGGACTAGTTTTATACAGATTGTAGTTGTGAAGGTTCGGTTGGGGTGTAAGGAGTACTTGTATTCTATCCCCTTAGCTCGTGTTTAGAGGTTTACTGGCTGAGTACCATGTGGTTTGGTACTCACCCCTTGCTACTACATTTTTTTGTAGGTTACTAGCTCGGACCTTTGTGATATTTTCTCTCTTCTTGTCCGAGGTTTCTTGTGGAGGTTTGTGAGGTAGCTGCTTGTCATTTCAGCGGACCTTCTTACTCCTATTTATGATTTTGTTCTATTCTAGAAACAAGATCATTTGAGACTTGTGTTTTCTTTTGAATGAATTGTAATTCTTTAGAGGCTTGTACACGTGACAACCAGATTTTGGGGATATTTTTCAGTTGATTATGAAATTTCCGCATTTTATTGTAAAGGTTGAGTTTTAGGCTGACTTGTCTTGGTGGGATAAGACGAGTGCCATCATGTTCATTTTTGGGTCATGACATGAAGTGACTTTCTAGGAAATTGTGACAAGGTAATTTCTATACACCAGTCTAGCTATAACTGGGTCACCAACTTGAGTAGAGATTGAGAAGGGTCCCGAGAGTGTTTCTGGACTAACAATGAAGTTTACTGCTATATATAGAGTTACAAAAGAAAGTGTAGCCCCTGGATCTAAAAGTGCATGAACATCTAAATGGAAGACTCTCGACGTACCAATGACCACATTGAGAAAAACTTCTTGGTCTTGGCGAGCCTGGAGACCATACAACCTATTCTGGCACTAACCACCACATGTACCAGATGAGACACCCTGCTAAATGGGGTGACCCGTTGGAGCTATTGAACTTGTAGACTAAGCCCTATTAGCTGCTTGTCATTCCCTAGAAGAAGATAAATCCTTCAACCTATGACCAGACTAGCTACATCTAAAACACCCCTCTGTTCCTGCTAGACACTCACCCAAATTGTTCTTACCATACTTTGGGCAAGTTGGAAAAGTCTGATAACCTGAAGCACTGCCCTATGACTTAGAGCCTGATGCCCTACCTTTCTGATCCTGTCGAAACCTGGGGGACGGAGCACTAGCTGATGATGGTGATAGGGCTATAGACCTCTAGTAAAAGTGTGAGTGATTTCCACTGCCTGACCTTTGCTGAGACTATTCATAATTTCCCATTCTAGACTTCTTGTTGTCCTTAGCCATTTCCCTAAGCTTATCTTCTTCAACTATTAAGCATGAATCATTAGTATTGAGAAATCCATATCTCCTAATAGAATGGCATTCCTGCACTCTGTATTGACCAGATCGGATACTGCAAACAAGAACTTGCTAATTTGTGCCCTCAAATCAACAACCAAAAGTAAAGAATACCTGGAGATCTGAGTGAACTTCAACCCGTATTCTTGGACTGACATTGATCCCTTCTTCAAGTTCACAAACTCCTGGGCCTTAGCCTATCTTAACTCTCTCAGGAATAACCTATCTAGAAAAGCTCCAATAAATAATCCCATGTCACAGGAGCTGCATCCGCACCCCTGTTGTCGTTCCATTGCGTGAACCAAATACGAGCCACATTTTTAAATTGATAGGATTTCCAATCGACACTGTCCTTGCATTACCTCAAGAATCTTCTTAACCTAATCAATGAAGTATTGTGGGTCCTCACCAACCTTTGACCCTAGAATATCTGGGGGATTCATACAAACAAAGTCTATAACTCTAGCTGCAGCTGATCCACCAGTGGGGTTTGCAGGACTTGGGACTATCTGATTGGCCTAATTGGCTACTGTTTGTGCTAATAGCTGGATCGCGTTACACAACTCCGCATTCTTAACCTCATGATTCGAAACTGGAGGGAATGCATTAGCATTGCACGCATTAGCATTCCGTGCATTAGCTCTACGAGGAGGCATGATCTGAAATGTACAACGATGGATTAGAAGGGAGAAGTTGAATCACTCCTCATACGCGATAATAATAGCAATGGAGGTGAAATTTTGCTTAAAACACTTTGTAGTCTCCCCTTCATATATGTGGCGCGCTTCACACCCATGAATGAGACTTTACTTAGTTCGGCTTTCAGACACCCTAGGACTCTTGAACCTAATGCCCTGATACCAATTTTGTCACGCCCCGAGGCTACCCTATAGATATAACACGGGACCTAGAATCGTTGAATGACCCCAAGCTAATCCTCTGTCTGACATATATCAAGCATACTGAGAATAACTAAGTAAAATATGTACTATGTGAAAGCTAAATCAATTGATATCTAAAGAGGGAACAAAGCCCAAATGGGTCTGAAAGTAAATTTAAAAACAAGAGTTTAGTGATGAATGTTACAATCACTTAACAACTCGAGCTGAATCTACTACTTTGTCTGAAAATCCTCTAATTGAGTCGAGTTACTGGGACATGCCCCCATATAACTCTAACAAAACTAAAAACTTGAAATAAAGACTAAAATACAAAGCCTGTCTATTGTGCTAAAAGTATGAGGACTCACAACATAGACTTGAACTGAGAATCGATCTAAGCGTGATCTGGATGCCGAGTGCCTGAACCTACATCATGAAATGATGTAGCACAAAGTATGCATCAGTACTTGGAATGTACTGAGCATGCAGGATATAGATATGTTAAGATGAACAAAGTATATGAAGTAAACAATGCATAACTAAGCAATGATGTAATATGAACAAGGATATATATATGTACTAAAGTATAACTAAAAGGTAAATTGGATGCAATGACCAAGTACTAGTCATGAAGATAACATGATGAACTCTATACTGAAGTAACTATCATAAACCTAGTCAATGCACTAAGAGTCGGACTATGGGAGCCACTACTAACTGACATAAACCACGTGAGCTAAATGTAGAGTCCGATGTATGTGTCCCATCAAGAGGACCCAATATATCTTGCCAGGGGTATAAAGGCATGACTGTGGAGTGATCACTAAAACTGATACCCAACTGTGGGGACTTATTAACCTACATGGGCACATAGTTCTGGACTTTGAGGGTACACTGAACCCTAGTCCAACTCGGTGCTAAATGTACTCCTAACTAAATATTCCTGAAGCTAAAATCACTAAATACTAAATATCTCAAAACTGACATGCAAACTAAGAATCCAAAATTTATATACTGAGAATAGAAACATTCAAAATCTGAAGCATGAATTGTTGTCTAGTTGGTCTAGCAAGTGTAATTCATGAACTAGGATAAATTTACACAAGATAGGGTTCTGATTGGTATGTATGAAATTATACTAAAATAATCAAGAAACAAGTTATTTAGATCAAAGGAACCATAATCACAATAAATCTTAAAATCTAGAAACCCCATGTCTGAACAATTTATGAGAATTTGAAGAACTAACTGAATTCTAAGGACCTAATGGGTGAAAGAAAACCACTAGAAAAAATCCTATATACCTGGTGATGAAATCTACGGAGAAATCCTTTGTATTTCGGGATTCAACTTGAAGAACACCTCTGCTTGTTCTTTGAAGAACTTGTAATGACCCATAAATTGAATAGGAGAAACTAGAGCCTAACTATTGTGTGTTTGAGTTGTTGTAAGGTTTCATGTTGCAAAATGATATCCCGGGCTATGGTTAAGGGGTTAAATGTCAAGGTACAACTCCCTAAAGACCACCCTAGGGGTCCTTAAGGAGGACCCTAAAGCCTAACCCCCAATACCCCAAGGAAACCAAAATCTGCCCAAAAGTCATGGCCTCAATGTTCAAGTTGCAGACTCAAACAACAACCCCACAATATGGGGCGTGACCGCACCCATAGTCCGTCGGTGGGGTTTCGTGGAACACACCTGCAACTTGTTAAAGTTTCGGCCAAGGTAAGGTTAAGATGGTAAATTCTTTAATTAGTTAGTTGAGTTAATGGACGGTTATTATTGGTTAATTAAAATATTTTGAGGGTTTTAAAAGTATTAAAACACCTTTCTACTTCATTCTTCCAATTCACTCAAAAATTAGAAACCCACCTCTCCAAAAGTTCTCTTTCGAGAAACCTCCATTGGAGGTGAAGGAATCAAGCTTTGAAGGTCAAGTTTTCAACTATTTCAAAGAAATTTCGGGGAGTTCTTCCATAAAAGGTATGGTAGTCTTCATCCTTGACTTAGTTTCTTTCAAGGAGCCAATTTCAAAGTTGATTTCAAGTCTCCAATGTTTCCCCAAAAACCCTAGTTTTCAATCTTGGCATGAGTTCGATTCTAAACGTTTTCCAAAGGCTTTATTGCATTAAATTATGAATGGATTGTGGATTTAAAGATGAATTAAGATGATTTATTCCTAGAACCCATGTTTTCCCCCAAATTCTTAAGTTGTGATTTGTGATTGGGAATTCATTAATCCTGAAGGTATGTTGAATTGCTTATGTTGATAATGTATTAGTTGTTGAATCATGTTAATTCCTTTATTTATTATAGTATCTTGGATATATGGGTTGATGTTGGTTCATGGCCTTGAAAGGCAAGTTTATGAAGGATCTATGTATGATTATGATGTGAAGTACATGTGTGTGATCTAAATGAAAGTGTTATGATCATGTTTCTAATGTAATTGTTTGGTGATGGAAAATATAATCTCAATTAACCCTTATGAATGATGATAATATATGTGAAAGGTTATTCTCACATATTCACACACACTCATGAATGACTAATGAATGGAGTTTTCTATGATAATGTTAATGATGAAGTACCTATTGAAAGGCTATTCTCAATTGTACTCTAATGAATGCTAATGAAATGTTGTGAAAGGACTTTCTCACAATATGGGGATTCTTAGGTGAAAGGCTATTCTCATCTTTGAATCTATGGGATATCCAATGAATGAATGTTGGGTTTGGGATGGATGCCCTCACGTGAGTTGAGGCAGGGTATTTAGTAACAATCTCTTAGCCCTTAATGAAGTAATTTAATGAATGTCAAGTACTCTGTGGGGAATAATGCTAAGCACTGAGTGGATACGATATGAGATCGAAGCCTTCACGTCAGTTGAGGTGGGGTTTCTAGTAGCAATCTCTTGATATTGATGTTCTCACATGAGTTGAGGCGTGGTATACTATGTGCCCACATAGGATATTAGATAATGGATCCACCTAAGATAGAATGAACGGTCCTACCTTAGGCAAGTACGAAATCCCTTATCCGGTGAGGGTGACACCGAAATTCCATGAAATGCTCACATGGTCTATGTCAGTTAAGGCTTACCCCCACAAAGAATGCTAATGAAACTATGGCTTCTTAAGAATGCACTAATTCGCATGAGTGGTGGTATGTGACGCTATCCATGCACTGCACAAGTAGGCTTTGGGAGGGGTTATGGTGTGTTCCTTTATAATGTTAAATAAAATGAATGTGCCCTTATGATGAGGTTAATGAGAATGTTGGTTTAATGTCTAATGAATGAAGGTGCTCTTAATGTAATGAAGCTAATGAAGAATGTTGACTTATATGTTTAATGTAATGATGCATGCTATACTTGGATTGAATTATGAGTTATTTTCTTATTATGACTTATTGTGTATGAATGTGACTTGTCTATGATGACTTCAAGGAGTACTTAGTGTGAGTAGTTGTATTAGTTTCTACTCATACATGGCACAAGTATGACTTAGGGTTGGCTTAGATGTTGGTCCTAATATGATGTTAT
>NW_026020407.1:314669-345101 GCF_900185275.1 Solanum verrucosum
AACGAGCCCTGGAGCAGGTAAACCCCCTATTTTATTGATTTTCGTGTGCAATAGTCCACAGATATTTTGGTGATCCAGAATTCTGACCTCATTTATGCCAAAATTTTACGTGGATGTCCGTTAAGACCTTTTTTATGCTGCCAGTTGTCCCTCACGGCCAAAATGCCCCATTTTCAATGTCAGACGAGTCCTAGAGCAGGGAAAACCCCCAATTTTACCAAATTTCGTGTGCTATAATCCTCAGATTTTTTGGTGATCTAGAATTTCGACCTCATTTTTGCCAATATTTTACCTGGAAGTCCATTAGACCTTATCTATGGATCTAGTTGGCCCTCACAGCCAAAATTGCCCATTTTCAAGGTGAAATGAGCACTAGACCAGGTAAACCCCCCCATTTTACCTTTTTCGAGTGCTATAGTCCACAGATTTTTCGTGATCCAAAATTTTCGATCTTATTTTTGCAAAAATTTTACCTGGACGTCTGTTAAGACCTTACTATGAGGACACTTGGCCAGCACGGCCAAAACGATCCATTTTCAATGTTAAACGAGCCTAGAGTAGGTAAACTCCCTATTTTGCCGATTTTCGGTGCTATAGGTCAACATTTTTTTTGGTGATAAAGAATTCCGACCTAAGTTTTGCCAAAAAATTTACCTGGACCTCCGTTAAGACCTTACCTATGGATCCCGTTGACCCTCATGGCCAGAATGACCCATTTTCCACGTCAAACGATCCCTAGAGATGGTAAACCCCCTATTTTACCGATTTTCGTGTACTATAGTCCACAGATTTTTTGGTGATTCAAAATCCGACCTCATTTTTCCCAAAAGTATACCTGGACGTCCATTAAGACCTTACCTATGGAGCCAGTTGGCCATCACGTCCAGAATGGCCCATTTTTAAGGTCAAACTAGCCCTAGAGCAGGTTAACCCGCCATTTTATCGATTTTCGTTTGCTTTAGTCTGCGGATTTTTTGGTGATTCAGAATTTCGACCTCATTTTTGCCAAAATTTACCTGGACGTTTGTTAAGACCTTATCTATGGAGCCAGTTGGTCCTCATGGCCAAAATTGCCCATTTTCAAGGTGAAACGAGCCCTAGAGTAGGTTAACCCCCCATTTTACCAATTTTCATTAGCTATAGTCCACAGTTTTTGGGTCATTCCAAAATACCGATCGCATTTTGCCCAAAATATGCCCAAACTTAATGCCGCCCACTAATGACACGCCATTTAAAGAAAATTCAAGGCCAACAAGATCATGCCATGTGTTTAAATGCTGTGGCAACTCTGAGTAAAAATTAAAAAAATGAATCAAAAGCTGCCAAGTGTTCTATAAGACGTGTCTTGGCCAATTACAAGCAAAACTTTTAAAATATATAGAGAGATACGTGCATCAAAACAAACATTGCTTCTACAAAAAGAAAAAGAATGAAACAATGCATTGAAAACTTGAAGTATTCCTTCTTGTTTACAGATTGAATAACATTTTACACAATGAATATTGTTAGTTTTTTTAGAGATATAAAAATATATGGTTCCTTCCATAAAAAATATAAGGCGGTGATTGTAATGGGTTCAACAGGACGGGAAGATCTAGCCTTTCCATAGATCTATTAGCCAATTCATTTTCAATAGAGGTCATGATATAGGGTCGCGATATGTCATTTTCTAGAAAAAAAGTACTACATCTATAGTCTCCTTATTTGTGAGTATATATCAAGTACTTTTGTACACTTTTATTTTGTCCCTCTTCACAACTTCTATTGGAAAATGGTTGGCTAGATTGATGGAAAGTTTAGATTTTCCCGTTCTTGTTGCTCCCATAACTATCACCACCTTTTTAGGGGATTTCCACTCCAGAGCATATTCGCATAAAGGCTGTCACGGGATCTTTCACTCCATAGTAAGACCCAATGTTGCTCAGACTTGAGTGCAGATGTCTGATAAAAATGTAGATCTAGAGTTTTTTTTTTTTTTTTTCAGATCTAGAGGTCAGATCCTCTATGATCCAAAATTTTAACATTCGTGGATATAGATCCTTGTATGGATAAGGGTGCAGGAATTCGGCTAAAAGTAATTCAAGTATCTATAAATAGAGTAATGAAAAAATATGAGATATTATGCAATTCGAAGTTGACAATTTGGGGAAGAGAACAATGTTCTAAAAAAAGACCACAAAGGTTTAGACCCAAAATTTCACTCTTTTCATTCATTGGAGCTTTGCTGGAGTTCACCGGTTGATGGTGGTGAAGTCTTCTTGCTCGTTGCTCTGGAAAAAGGTAAACTCTTCATGTTGTTGGTTTTTCTTTTGTCTACTATGCTTGTAAAAAGGTTATTAGCTTCGTTGTAGATTAGATTTAGTCCTAATTATTTCCTTTAGTGATTTTCATTCCACTGTTTCGCTTATAGAGTAAGTTATTATTTTGCTAGTATGAGTTATATATGTTGCTCTTATTGTTATGAAGAATGCAATGTGTCTTAATTCATGTTTAAGATTTGCTCTTTTTCTGCGGTTGTTTCGATCTTAGCGTGGTTCTTCTTTCTTTTAATGTGATATAATCTTGTTCTAGATGTGTTTATATTCTAAATGATACTATGTCTATTGTAATGACCCTCTAAGTCATTTTTTTTCCGGATCTTTTTAGTGTTTAGAGATTTCATGTAGTGATATTTATGACTTGATGGGACTAACAAATTCGATCATTGGGTCATTCGTTTGGATTTGTAAGTTTACATATTTTGGAGCCTTTGTACTTGGATGGTTGACTTCAGTCAAAAATTTAGAAAGACAGTCGCAAAATGCAATTATGATGGTTTCATCATCTCCTGAGGGACCAATTTAGGCTAAGGGCATGGTTTGTTTGGGCCCCGGACTTCTGGTGTGAGTTTATGTCGTTAGGCTTGCGATCCAGGTGCGCTGTTGACTTAGATTTTACCCCTTGTTTCCTATTTCTATTCTTTATTTCTTGGCTACTTTAGCATCTCATGTTTATTTACTTGTATTATGCTTTTCTTATTACTTGGTGTTTATACTTTTGCTATATTTTGAGCTTAGTCGGTCGTTTTCTGATGAGTACTCTTTTTGGTACTCATACTACACTTCTACCCTCTGCAGATTTCAGTTAAGTTATCACCGTTTATTTTGAGTCGTTCAGAGAATTTTTGGATGTCGAAGATTAGGGTGAGCTCCTGACGTCTGGAGCTACCGGTTCACGTCTGTTTTAGCTAGGCTTATTCTTTATATTGTATTTAGAGACAACATGTACTAGTATTGTAATTGTGAAAGCCTTGTACTCGTATTTCAGATTAGATGATCAACTACTAACTCATGTCGGGTCTTGGGATGGTTTTGTTAATTACCTTTCTCGGCGTTGTTCTATGCCCTTACTTCTTCTTGTTGTCTTTCGCTTTGTAGTCTATTGCTCATGGATTCGGACTACGGGTTAGAATTACCTACTGGCGGGGTGTAGTAGGTTCCAACATGACCTGAGATTTTTTTGTTCATTTTCGATTGTAGTTAATTATTTCCATTGTATATTTAGTTCGATTTATTTTTTGTTGCAAGTTAGTTTACAATTATATTTATTTAATTGATTTTTATTAGTTGAACTTAAGTGAATCCTCTAGTAAAGTTGTCATATTTGGGTTTCAAAGTCTCTTTACTTTGTCAAATTATTTCACTTATCAATTTTGAATGATTATCAATTTTTATTCATCACTTGTTCAATTTCTTAAAACTGAACTCAAAGTTTCTTGAAATATTCAAGTTTTGCTTATCACATGTTTTAAATAAAAAAAAAAAACATCAAGTTTTAGTCAAAGAAATGATTCATTGGATAACCGCATATTGTAAGTATATATTTCAAGGGCTAACAACTTGTTTATATGGAAATAAGAACCATGTAGGAGTATAAGTCCCCTCTGTTCGGCATCAGATTTAGGTATCACGCCAGTCATGCCTTTATAGACCTAGCAAGGTATATTGGGTCCTCTCAATGGGGCGAATACATCGGACTCCACGTTTAGCTCACATGGGTTTTATATCGATTAATAGTAGCTCCCACTGTCAGACTCCTAGTGCATTTGAGCGGTTTTTCAGTATATACTTCAGTATTCAGTTTACCATGTCATGTTCATGATTAGCACTTGGTCATTGCATTTAGTTTAGCTTTTCAGTTATGTTTGAGTATTAAACATTCCTGCTCAGCTTAAGTTATTGCTCAGTTATGCTTTTCAGCTTACATATATTTGTTCAACTTAGTATCTATATCCTGCATGTTCAGTACATTCCAAGTATTGACGCATACTCTGCGCTACATCATGAAATGATGTAGGTTCAGTTATTCAGCATCCAGATCGTGCTTAGATCGGTTGTCGGTCCGAAATCAGCAGCTTCAGTGGTGAGTCCTCATACTTCGAGGAAAATAGACATGCTTTTATTTTTAGTCTTTATATTTAGTTTTTTAGTTTTGTTAAGGTTAGCTGGGGGAATGTCCCAGCAGTTCGACAACAGTTAAAGGCTTTTCAGACATAGCAGTAGAATCAACTTGAATTGTTAAGTTTAATCTTTCAGTTGTTATTAAACTCTTAGTTTGTTTTATACATTAAGACTAGTTGGCTATTCCCACTAGCAATTATCCACGTTTTAGCTTCTGCATAGAACATGTTTATATAGTGATCCTCAGTATGCTTGATATATGCCAGACACAGGGCTAGCTTGGGGTCACTCATGATCTTAGGTCTTGTGTTACGTCAAGAGGGTAGCCTCGGGGCATGACACCTATGTCCCTTTTCATGTCGTTCCACCAAAAGACTTCCCGTAGTTCACGGTATATCTTAGTGGTACCTGGATGAATGGAATATCTGGTATCATGGGCTTCTGTAAGGATCTGCTTCCTCAACTCACGCACTTTAGAAACACATATGCGACCTTGATAACGAAGTACACCATCTCCTCCTTGGGGAGAAAACCTCTACTCTCTGCTGATGAACTGTACCTTTCGACTGAAGTAACATAGGATCACTATCCTATTTTTTCTTAACCTCTGCTACCAATGAAGATTCTGACCATTTTGAACTATCACACCACCATTTGACGTGTCTGTATGGAAAACTCCAAATCTATAGGGCAAATACTACGACTGCAAGTTCGAGGTCATGAGTCGGGTAACTCTTCTCATAGACCTTAAGTTGTCTAGAAGCATAAGTTATGACCTTACCTCGCAGCATCAACACAAAAACCTAGGCTGACCCTATATGCATCACAATAAATCACACAACCATCTAAACCATCTAGTAGAGTCAAGACATGAGTTGTAGTAAACCTAGTCTTTAGTTCTGAGAGGCTTTTATCACACTAATCTAACCACTGAAACTTGACCTTTTTTCTGAGTCTACTTGGTCAATGGAGAAGCTATGGATGAAAATCCTTCCACAAACCTTCTATAATAACCTGCCAAACCCAAGAAATATCTTATATCAGTTGGAGAGGTAGGTTTAGGCCAGTTTTGTTCGACCTCAATTTTTCTGAGAATCCACTTGGATCCCATCGTTGGATACCACATGACCAAGGAAAGCGACTGACTGTAACTAGAATTCTAAATTGCTGAATTTAGCAAATAGCTGGTGATCTTTGAGGGTTTGCAAAATAACTCTCAGATGAGTCGCATGTTGTTCCTTATTCCGAGAATAAATAAGGATATCATAAATAAAAATAATGAAAAACAAGTCCAAATATTGTTTGAACACCCCTGTTCATTAAGTCCATGAAAGTCGCAGGATCATTTGTTAGTCCAAAAGACATCACTACAAATTCATAGTGACCATACCGAGTCTTGAAGGTTGTCTTCATGATGTCACTATCTCTGACTCTAAGATGATTATAACTGGATTAGAGTTTAGAAAAGAAACTAGCACTCTGAAGTTGGTAGAACAAGTCATCAACCCCGGGGATGAGATACTTATTCTTGATTGTGACTTTGTTCAGTTGATGATAGTCAATGCACATTTTGAGAGAACCATATTTCTTATTCACAAACAACACTGGAGCACCGCATGAAGAGATACTGGTCTGATAAAGCCCTTATGTAGAAAGTTTTTCAACTGTTCTTTCAATTCCTTAAGCTCAGCTAGAGCCACTCTTTAATGAGGAATCGAAATAGGTTGGGTATCTTGAAGGAGATCTATTCCGAAGTGGATTTCCCTTTCGGGAGGAACTTTGGGAAGATCATCTTGGAACACTTTTGGAAACTCATTTACTACTGGGACAGACTCAAGAGTTGGGGTCTCATATTTTGAATCCTTAACCTTAACGGGATGATAGATATACCCTTTTGAAATCATTTTCCTTGCCTTAATGTAAGAGATAAATTAACCCATATCCACTGAGCTACTACCTTCCAATTCTAACACTGGCTCGTTTGGAAACTGAAGTTGAACGATCCTAGTTCTACAATAGATTGAGACATAACATGAATGTAAGCAATTGATTCCTAGAATGATATCAAAATCTACCAATTCTAACTCTACCATGTCTGCTGAAGTGTAATGACCCGGTATATTATTTTTGGAAATTTTGAACTATTCGTTTAACTTTAGTTAATTAGTTGATGGGTAATTGTAGATATTTGGCTTAATCGATAGTTAATGGGCTAAAGTGATCATTTATTTAAGAGCCTATACCACTTGATATATAGATATTAAAATAATTTAATGGAGTTTGTCTCTTTAAATTTATAATTATTATTATTCTTTAAAGAAATAAAAAACTACCCTAAAAGATGTGTGGTCGCCGCATCTGCAACGAAGAGGACGATCTCCAGGTAAGATACTTTGAGTAAATTTATTCCTAAAGTTATAATGATATCAATAGTAGGGCGAGTAGAATTCATGTGGTGGTCATATACTTAAGTAATGCTTCTGGTGTTTTCTTGATTTGGTCGTATGAATTTGCATAAAAATTATGTCATGTCTAATGACTATAATTATAATTAATAATTGACCAATAATGATTGTGAGGTGGTGTTTGAATCATTAACCACAGGAGAAATATTGTTCAGGTAACTAGTAGCTAAATCTTTAATATCCTATAACTAGGTATGTAATGAAATAGAGATTATTTTGTAGTTTGTTGATTGGGCGGAAAACAAAGGTGCGAATGATGATGTTGTACGTGTTTGGAAGAAGGATTTTAGCTTTGCAACAAAAGAAAATATATTATTATTATAAGAGGTTAATGTACTGTTTCTTCTTTTCCTTTTCAAATGAGTCTTATAATTCCTATCATTATATAATTATCATAACTTTGATACAATATTATATGTAGTTAATTAGTGGGTGTATTGTGATATATAAAGATCATTACAATTATGTTATCTGGAAATATTGAAATTAAACCCCAGACTTGAAATTTGGAAAAGAACTTGAAAGAGTTGACATATTAGTTGGTATCAAGATTAGCATAACTTGATTATAGAATCGATGTGAGTTTTTGGGTCTAGGCTTAGACCTGTAGTGATATGGGTGTTGTTAGTTTTGAAATCTTATTGTGGTAATTTATTTGAATAGATTGCTTTGATTTGGAAGTTCAATGAAAGGGGAAGACTCAAGTCCGAGAGTGATTGTTCGACTATTTAAGGCAAGTGAATTTCAAAACCCTTGTTAAGTGTATGGAATTCATGTATTTCCTTGTAATATGTGTTTAGGGTAATGAGGCTTGGTGATGGGTTGACTTGGCCACATTGATTAACTCTAATGATGAAAAAGGGATAATAAAAGGCAATGTGATCAATTGTTTGTGTGATGTGTTGAGAATTGTTTGAAAGGCTTGATGAATCATTGTTGATGTTGTATCCTGATTGTCTTGTTGTGAATTGTGCAATGTTATGAAAATGGTCATCTTCTCATTATTTGTGTGAACATGTCATTTGCATTGTTCTGAGACATGGTTGTGACAAGTGTTATGTGCATTGAGAAAGAATAAGAAAATAAAGAGGATGTACCATTTCGAGGGACGTATCGCGCGCCGCGATGGATACTATATTTCGAGGGACGTGTCGCGCGCCGCGACGGATACTATATTTCGAGGGACGTATCGCGCGCTGCGATGGATACTATATTTCGAGGGACGTGTCGCGCACCGCGATGGTTACTATTATCGAGGGTCGTATCGCGCGCCGCGATGGATGCATGGACAGATATGTCCCCCATGGGTCCCGGACTGAGAGACAGCGGGTGTGTATCATTAGGTCAGACATGCATCACTATACTTGACATTACATTTCATTGCATTGCACTTCTTTCTTATTGGTGAACTTGATCTTGTGTGTTGTTGATCTTGTGAGTGCCTTTCTATGGAACTTGTGACTGATGAATACTGAGCTTGTTGTTGAAGATATGCAATTATTAAAGTGTTGTTGTTGAGGATATGAAACTATTGTTGTTGTTGAAGATATACAATTGTTAAAGTGTTGTTGTTGAGGATATGAAACTATTGTTGTTGTTGAGGATATGAAATTGTTAGAGTGTTGTGTTGAGCTATGTGCTTTGTAAATTGTGAACTGTTAGGTTGGACTAGTTTTATACAGATTGTAGTTGTGAAGGTTCGGTTGGGGTGTAAGGAGTACTTGTATTCTATCCCCTTAGCTCGTGTTTAGAGGTTTACTTACTGAGTACCGTGTGGTTTGGTACTCACCCCTTGCTACTACATTTTTTTGTAGGTTACTAGCCCGGACCTTTGTGATATTTTCTCTTCTCCTTGTCCGAGGTTTCTTGTGGAGGTTTGTGAGGTAGCTGCTTGTCATTTCAGCGGACCTTCTTACTCCTATTTATGATTTTGTTCTATTCTAGAAACAAGATCATTTGAGACTTGTGTTTTTCTTTTGAATCAATTGTAATGCTTTAGAGGCTTGTACACGTGACAACCAGATTTTGGGGATATTTTTCAGTTGATTATGAAATTTCCGCATTTTATTGTAAAGGTTGAGTTTTAGGCTGACTTGTCTTGGTGGGATAAGACGAGTGCCATCACGTTCATTTTTGGGTCATGACAAAATGGTATCAAAGCCCAGGTTCATAGGTCTCACGTGTGTACAAGTCGAGTCTAAGTAGAGTCTCGAGGATTGGTACGGAGACGTCTGTACTTATCTTCGAGATGCTATAATGACTTTTAGGAAAAATCTTCACTTCTTGGATCTCTATCGTGCGTACTTGGTCTGATTTTGATTATCATCGATTCACTCCATTCACTTTCATTTATATGATGACTCGTGCGTAGTTCCTGATGTAATATTTGGTGTGTTGTATTTGTCTTGGATGTTAGATTTGTTACAAATGTGGAAGTGATAGACTTGTGGAAAGGATATGTTGTCAGATTTAAAATGTTCAACGACTCGAATAGATTGAGTTAGGTGATGACTTGACGAAACAGTTTGAGGATATTCGAATGATGAGGTTGAACAATAGTTTGAGGGATTTTATGAATATGTTTATTTTTGGTTGGTTACCCCCAATAAAGGGAATAGTACTTGTGTGGTCTAGGCAATATCTTGATTAGTTTGATATTGGAAGTGGAATGATTAAAATGATGGATAGGTAATGAACATGTAACTTTGGAAACTATAATTAGTAAAGTTGTGATAACATGCATGGGTTGCTTAGCAAATAATGAAAACTGATGTTGCATTAGTTGAGGTCAGAACCTTTACTATGACTTCATATATTGAGTGTATATCACAGAAGGTCATGATACGACTACTATAATGGTATCAATCCTTACTTGGTAAGAATTATAGAGTGTATTACTCCTACTATTGACCCGATTTGCGAATGAATCACTTTGGATGAGAGACCGAATGAATTTAATAGTGTATTGTAGTTACTTTATGGGCAGAAATATGTAAGCTATTTGAGTACAATCTTCTTGAGGGGTATGTTGTATTCTAGTGGTGGATTTAACAGACTTTCACGATGTGCTGCTAGTGGTTTATGGAAACGGATATATCGATTGTAAATGTGAATACTAACAACTTAATGAGTTATCAATTGTATCACATGCTCATATAATAAGATTTGATGTTGCATTCATATTTGAGAAACTAACTAGTTCGTTACTACAGACGCTTGGGTTAAGCATTATTTATAAGAAAACTTTTAGTGGTGGATCTTTGGTATGATATTGATGTGTTTAGGTTGTGAAATGTATCTTGAGGATTTTAGATGAGTGTTGATTTCACCGTAAGCTCCTTGGAAGTGGATCAACATTAGGATGACAAACTTATGAGTAAAAATAGTCTCAAAGAGTATACTTGTGTGAAGGTAATTGGAAATTTTAGTAAAAAGTGCATATAAAAGTGGGTTAGTCCTTTGAATTTGATAGGTATAACTGGGTTTAAAGTGTCATATTGATGAAAAAGTTGACTTCGTGGTGATGACAGGAGCTAACTAAGGATGATGGTAATAAGAGTTCGTGATGGACTGTGATTGAGATGCAATTATATAATAAGGACTCTTGGTTAAACGATTTTTTTGTATTGTAAGGAAGACTAATAAGTGCCTAAGGTTGTGGTTTGCTACTATTTGGTGAGTAACGTTGTTGCATAAAGTTATAGGAGGAGAGAGCAATGATATTTACTCTAATTATAATGGACAAGATGTATCTTCAGAAAGAGTGGATAATTAGATTCAAAGACACGTGGTTTCATCTATTTTGATCTACTTATGATAATAGTGTCACAGGTTCATCATGTTGGTTAAAAACTATTAGATAAAATTTGAGAAAAGAGTGTACATATGTTCAGCTCGAGTGTGATGATAAGTTCTTTTGTGGTTTTGAGTTTGATAATGAGTATGGTTGAATTTTTAACGAAAGATATGATAAGGTCGAGGGAGAGACAATCAATGATAAGCTAAGATACGTGAATTCTTAAAGATCTCCAATGTATGAGCTAATGTTGATAGATAAGGATTATGTTACGCGATTGGGGTTGAAATTCAAGATTTTCATGATGAGTTTATGTTCGTGGTAGTATGTTTTGTCAAGGTATGGATTGGTAAGGTAAGAAATGATCGATCACATTAAGTATTGAGCATTTGGAAGGACTTGTATATGTTTTGAGTCATAGAGTGTATTATTTTGATTTTCAAAGAACCTAAGGAAGTTTCATTTAAAGTTTTCATTTTGGGGATAAGGTAAAATAAATAAATATATATTATGGGTTATTGGTCAAAGAATAAGATTGGTAAGTGAGTCAACAAAAGGAACAAGAGTCTGGTGTATTAAGGGTTCCAAATATTTAGAATTTTGTGTCATGGGAAGAATTTAAGAAAAGTGAAGGAATAAAACCTCTCGTATAAGCCCTGGATTTGTAGTTGAAAGATTTATTGACTTTTGCCTATGAGGTTAGATATGACTATGAGGTGTGAACAGTTCGATACAGGCTTACTAGGAGTTTATCATCGACTTTTCTAAAGATTGAGTTTTGGTCGGGTGACAAGCAACTATGTGTGGAATATTCTATGTGGTTATGTCGAGCTAGATTGTTCAAATTATCATAGGTAACTTATTGATGTTCAATGGTGTGGACCTACAGTTTTACGTGATTAATGAGGATTTGCAGGGATTGAAACTACTTTGTTGATGGGACGATACAAACTGTTATGATGTGTTACATAGGCATAGGCATTTGATAGTGAGTAGAGGTTATGAGCTTATAGTATACCAAATTATTGGAGTGACCAGAAATTTCTTAAGTGTTGTTATGAGAAATATAATGATTTTGAATATTAGTTGAATATTGATATTTGAAAAATTACATGAAGTTGACATCGAGTGTGATTTAATTGTTGTATCTCGATGGTAAAGTACTTTTAGATTTAGAATTAGTGTTATCAGTCTTGGGTGTGACCTGTATTTGTCATGAAATGCTTAAATGGAAAGAGAGGGAGTCATAGTTCAAAATTTTTGAAGGCAACAATGTGTTCCTAAGAAGACTTTGATACGAGTGACAGTTTGAGAGTAAGGTAAATGGTTGGTGTGGTTGTGATGATTTGTTAGTAATAGGAGTGTTGACTTTAATGGAGTATTGTGAAGATCATGTGAGGTTTGACAAATCAAGTATGTGTGCAATTATAATCGAGACTAGATTAGTGATTGTGGGTGGCTAGAAATCAAAGAGATAAGGTCATATGAATGAAAATATGTGATACGGGCACTGTGGAAGAAGTATTAAGTGTTATTCGACCTTGGTTCTGTATATTCTGATGTGACCACCTACTTTATTTTGGATATGATTTGAAGTGTGATTAGTTGTCTATGCCCACACACGTTTCCACATCTTATGGGTGAATCCTTAGTGATGGATCGGATGCACCGATCCTCTTATTTCTTCTTGATAGGGTAGGATCCTTGGACAAACTTGGTCATTTCACTTATGATAGATTTGGTGTTGTTTGGGATAATCAAAGTATACCGGTAGTTCTACACACAACCTTTCTTATGAGAACTTATATAAGAGCTACTATAAAGAGTTACAATTGTCTAAGAGTACTGTTCGAGGTTTTGTATACTTGGATGTATTGTTTGTTGGATGGTTACTTGATCGTTTCCTTCTTTGGGTTAGATAAGTTTGATTTTCTCTTGATGGGTACCCGATGTCTAAAGATCATATTTTTTTTATATAGTTTAAGCTCGTGGAAAGATTATGTTATGACAAGGGAGTCTTGATAAGATCTATGATGGTTTGTGCCATATGAGTATGTGGTGGTTGGTTCAGATTCACTTTTGATTGTAGTGGGTATTGATTCAGAATGTTATCTTTGTTATGTGAGAAAAGATTTGTCATGATGGTTGTATTATGGTCCGATGGGTTTCATTTTAGATTGGGTTCATGGGTTAGTCTGTGACTGGACAATCACTCCTGATTTGTAGATCTGTCAAATTTTCATTCGAAAGTTTAGTTCTTGGTAGTTAATCTTGATGGAATGGTCCTAAAGATGAGGTTATCACTCGGAGAGATGAAAACGATTTTGAAAAATCATACCTCAGGCTTTTGGTCGTGTTGGTTATTATTTCTTATTCTTCTTCTTCTTCTTCTTCTTCTTCTTCTTCTTCTTCTTCTTCTTCTTCTTCTTCTTCTTCTTTATGTTCGAGGACGAACATGGTTTTTAGTGGTGGATAATGTAATGACCCGGTATATTATTTTTGGAAATTTTGAACTATTCGTTTAACTTTAGTTAATTAGTTGATGGGTAATTGTAGATATTTGACTTAATCGATAGTTAATGGGCTAAAGTGATCATTTATTTAAGATCCTATACCACTTGATATATAGATATTAAAATAATTTAATGGAGTTTGTCTCTTTAAATTTATAATTATTATTATTCTTTAAAGAAATAAAAAACTACCCTAAAAGATGTGTGGTCGCCGCATCTGCAACGAAGAGGACGATCTCCAGGTAAGATACTTTGAGTAAATTTATTCCTAAAGTTATAACGATATCAATAGTAGGGCGAGTAGAATTCATGTGGTGGTCATATACTTAAGTAATGCTTCTGGTGTTTTCTTGATTTGGTCGTATGAATTTGCATAACAATTATGTCATGTCTAATGACTATAGTTATAATTAATAATTGACCAATAATGATTGTGAGGTGATGTTTGAATCATTAACCACAGGAGAAATATTGTTCAGGTAACTAGTAGCTAAATCTTTAATATCCTATAACTAGGTATGTAATGAAATAGAAATTATTTTGTAGTTTGTTAATTGGGCGGAAAACAAAGGTGCGAATGATGATGTTGTACGTGTTTGGAAGAAGGATTTTAGCTTTGCAACAGAAGAAAATATATTATTATTATAAGAGGTTAATGTACTGATTCTTCTTTTCCTTTTCAAATGAGTCTTATAATTCCTATCATTATATAATTATCATAGCTTTGATACAATATTATATGTAGTTAATTAGTGGGTGTATTGTGATATATAAAGATCATTACAATTATGTTATCTGGAGATATTGAAATTAAACCCCAGACTTGAAATTTGGAAAAGAACTTGAAAGAGTTGACATATTAGTTGGTATCAAGATTAGCATAACTTGATTATAGAATCGATGTGAGTTTTTGGGTCTAGGCTTAGACCTGTAGTGATATGGGTGTTGTTAGTTTTGAAATCTTATTGGGGTCATTTATTTGAATAGATTGCTTTGATTTGGAAGTTCAATGAAAGGGGAAGACTCAAGTCCGAGAGTGATTGTTCGACTATTTAAGGCAAGTGAATTTCTAAACCCTTGTTAAGTGTATTGAATTCTTGTATTTCCTTGTAATATGTGTTTAGGGTAATGAGGCTTGGTGATGGGTTGACTTGGCCACATTGATTAATTCTAATGATGAAAAAGGGATAATAAAAGGCAATGTGATCAATTATTTGTGTGATGTGTTGAGAATTGTTTGAAAGGCTTGTTGAATCATTGTTGATGTTGTATCCTGATTGTCTTGTTGTGAATTGTGCAATGTTATGAAAATGGTCATCTTCTCATTATTTGTGTGAACATGTCATTTGCATTGTTCTGAGACATGGTTGTGACAAGTGTTATGTGCATTGAGAAAGAATAAGAAAATAAAGAGGATGTACCATTTCGAGGGACATATCGCGCGCCGCGATGGATACTATATTTCGAGGGACGTGTCGCGCGCCGCGACGGATACTATATTTCGAGGGACGTATCGCGCGCCGCGATGGTTACTATTATCGAGGGTCGTATCGCGCGCCGCGATGGATGCATGGATAGATATGTTCCCCATGGGTCCCGGACTGAGAGACAGCGGGTGTGTATCATTAGGTCAGACATGCATCACTATACTTGACATTACATTTCATTGCATTGCACTTCTTTTCTTATTGGTGAACTTGATCTTGTGTGTTGCTGATCTTGTGAGTGCCTTTCTATGGAACTTGTGACTGATGAATACTGAGCTTGTTGTTGAAGATATGCAATTATTAAAGTGTTGTTGTTGAGGATATGAAACTATTGTTGTTGTTGAAGATATACAATTGTTAAAGTGTTGTTGTTGAGGATATGAAACTATTGTTGTTGTTGAGGATATGAAATTGTTAGAGTGTTGTGTTGAGCTATGTGCTTTGTAAATTGTGAACTGTTAGGTTGGACTAGTTTTATACAGATTGTAGTTGTGAAGGTTCGGTTGGGGTGTAAGGAGTACTTGTATTCTATCCCCTTAGCTCGTGTTTAGAGGTTTACTGGCTGAGTACCATGTGGTTTGGTACTCACCCCTTGCTACTACATTTTTTTGTAGGTTACTAGCTCGGACCTTTGTGATATTTTCTCTTCTTCTTGTCCGAGGTTTCTTGTGGAGGTTTGTGAGGTAGCTGCTTGTCATTTCAGCGGACCTTCTTACTCCTATTTATGATTTTGTTCTATTCTAGAAACAAGATCATTTGAGACTTGTGTTTTTCTTTTGAATGAATTGTAATTCTTTAGAGGCTTGTACACGTGACAACCAGATTTTGGGGATATTTTTCAGTTGATTATGAAATTTCCGCATTTTATTGTAAAGGTTGAGTTTTAGGCTGACTTGTCTTGGTGGGATAAGACGAGTGCCATCATGTTCATTTTTGGGTCATGACATGAAGTGACTTTCTAGGAAATTGTGACAAGGTAATTTCTATACACCAGTCTAGCTATAACTGGGTCACCAACTTGAGTAGAGATTGAGAAGGGTCCCGAGAGTGTTTCTGGACTAACAATGAAGTTTACTGCTATATATAGAGTTACAAAAGAAAGTGTAGCCCCTGGATCTAAAAGTGCATGAACATCTAAATGGAAGACTCTCGACGTACCAATGACCACATTGAGAAAAACTTCTTGGTCTTGGCGAGCCTGGAGACCATACAACCTATTCTGGCACTAACCACCACATGTACCAGATGAGACACCCTGCTAAATGGGGTGACCCGTTGGAGCTATTGAACTTGTAGACTAAGCCCTATTAGCTGCTTGTCATTCCCTAGAAGAAGATAAATCCTTCAACCTATGACCAGACTAGCTACATCTAAAACACCCCTCTGTTCCTGCTAGACACTCACCCAAATTGTTCTTACCATACTTTGGGCAAGTTGGAAAAGTCTGATAACCTGAAGCACTGCCCTATGACTTAGAGCCTGATGCCCTACCTTTCTGATCCTGTCGAAACCTGGGGGACGGAGCACTAGCTGATGATGGTGATAGGGCTATAGACCTCTAGTAAAAGTGTGAGTGATTTCCACTGCCTGACCTTTGCTGAGACTATTCATAATTTCCCATTCTAGACTTCTTGTTGTCCTTAGCCATTTCCCTAAGCTTATCTTCTTCAACTATTAAGCATGAATCATTAGTATTGAGAAATCCATATCTCCTAATAGAATGGCATTCCTGCACTCTGTATTGACCAGATCGGATACTGCAAACAAGAACTTGCTAATTTGTGCCCTCAAATCAACAACCAAAAGTAAAGAATACCTGGAGATCTGAGTGAACTTCAACCCGTATTCTTGGACTGACATTGATCCCTTCTTCAAGTTCACAAACTCCTGGGCCTTAGCCTATCTTAACTCTCTCAGGAATAACCTATCTAGAAAAGCTCCAATAAATAATCCCATGTCACAGGAGCTGCATCCGCACCCCTGTTGTCGTTCCATTGCGTGAACCAAATACGAGCCACATTTTTAAATTGATAGGATTTCCAATCGACACTGTCCTTGCATTACCTCAAGAATCTTCTTAACCTAATCAATGAAGTATTGTGGGTCCTCACCAACCTTTGACCCTAGAATATCTGGGGGATTCATACAAACAAAGTCTATAACTCTAGCTGCAGCTGATCCACCAGTGGGGTTTGCAGGACTTGGGACTATCTGATTGGCCTAATTGGCTACTGTTTGTGCTAATAGCTGGATCGCGTTACACAACTCCGCATTCTTAACCTCATGATTCGAAACTGGAGGGAATGCATTAGCATTGCACGCATTAGCATTCCGTGCATTAGCTCTACGAGGAGGCATGATCTGAAATGTACAACGATGGATTAGAAGGGAGAAGTTGAATCACTCCTCATACGCGATAATAATAGCAATGGAGGTGAAATTTTGCTTAAAACACTTTGTAGTCTCCCCTTCATATATGTGGCGCGCTTCACACCCATGAATGAGACTTTACTTAGTTCGGCTTTCAGACACCCTAGGACTCTTGAACCTAATGCCCTGATACCAATTTTGTCACGCCCCGAGGCTACCCTATAGATATAACACGGGACCTAGAATCGTTGAATGACCCCAAGCTAATCCTCTGTCTGACATATATCAAGCATACTGAGAATAACTAAGTAAAATATGTACTATGTGAAAGCTAAATCAATTGATATCTAAAGAGGGAACAAAGCCCAAATGGGTCTGAAAGTAAATTTAAAAACAAGAGTTTAGTGATGAATGTTACAATCACTTAACAACTCGAGCTGAATCTACTACTTTGTCTGAAAATCCTCTAATTGAGTCGAGTTACTGGGACATGCCCCCATATAACTCTAACAAAACTAAAAACTTGAAATAAAGACTAAAATACAAAGCCTGTCTATTGTGCTAAAAGTATGAGGACTCACAACATAGACTTGAACTGAGAATCGATCTAAGCGTGATCTGGATGCCGAGTGCCTGAACCTACATCATGAAATGATGTAGCACAAAGTATGCATCAGTACTTGGAATGTACTGAGCATGCAGGATATAGATATGTTAAGATGAACAAAGTATATGAAGTAAACAATGCATAACTAAGCAATGATGTAATATGAACAAGGATATATATATGTACTAAAGTATAACTAAAAGGTAAATTGGATGCAATGACCAAGTACTAGTCATGAAGATAACATGATGAACTCTATACTGAAGTAACTATCATAAACCTAGTCAATGCACTAAGAGTCGGACTATGGGAGCCACTACTAACTGACATAAACCACGTGAGCTAAATGTAGAGTCCGATGTATGTGTCCCATCAAGAGGACCCAATATATCTTGCCAGGGGTATAAAGGCATGACTGTGGAGTGATCACTAAAACTGATACCCAACTGTGGGGACTTATTAACCTACATGGGCACATAGTTCTGGACTTTGAGGGTACACTGAACCCTAGTCCAACTCGGTGCTAAATGTACTCCTAACTAAATATTCCTGAAGCTAAAATCACTAAATACTAAATATCTCAAAACTGACATGCAAACTAAGAATCCAAAATTTATATACTGAGAATAGAAACATTCAAAATCTGAAGCATGAATTGTTGTCTAGTTGGTCTAGCAAGTGTAATTCATGAACTAGGATAAATTTACACAAGATAGGGTTCTGATTGGTATGTATGAAATTATACTAAAATAATCAAGAAACAAGTTATTTAGATCAAAGGAACCATAATCACAATAAATCTTGAAAATCTAGAAACCCCATGTCTGAACAATTTATGAGAATTTGAAGAACTAACTGAATTCTAAGGACCTAATGGGTGAAAGAAAACCACTAGAAAAAATCCTATATACCTGGTGATGAAATCTACGGAGAAATCCTTTGTATTTCGGGATTCAACTTGAAGAACACCTCTGCTTGTTCTTTGAAGAACTTGTAATGACCCATAAATTGAATAGGAGAAACTAGAGCCTAACTATTGTGTGTTTGAGTTGTTGTAAGGTTTCATGTTGCAAAATGATATCCCGGGCTATGGTTAAGGGGTTAAATGTCAAGGTACAACTCCCTAAAGACCACCCTAGGGGTCCTTAAGGAGGACCCTAAAGCCTAACCCCCAATACCCCAAGGAAACCAAAATCTGCCCAAAAGTCATGGCCTCAATGTTCAAGTTGCAGACTCAAACAACAACCCCACAATATGGGGCGTGACCGCACCCATAGTCCGTCGGTGGGGGTTTCGTGGAACACACCTGCAACTTGTTAAAGTTTCGGCCAAGGTAAGGTTAAGATGGTAAATTCTTTAATTAGTTAGTTGAGTTAATGGACGGTTATTATTGGTTAATTAAAATATTTTGAGGGTTTTAAAAGTATTAAAACACCTTTTCTACTTCATTCTTCCAATTCACTCAAAAATTAGAAACCCACCTCTCCAAAAGTTCTCTTTCGAGAAACCTCCATTGGAGGTGAAGGAATCAAGCTTTGAAGGTCAAGTTTTCAACTATTTCAAAGAAATTTCGGGGAGTTCTTCCATAAAAGGTATGGTAGTCTTCATCCTTGACTTAGTTTCTTTCAAGGAGCCAATTTCAAAGTTGATTTCAAGTCTCCAATGTTTCCCCAAAAACCCTAGTTTTCAATCTTGGCATGAGTTCGATTCTAAACGTTTTCCAAAGGCTTTATTGCATTAAATTATGAATGGATTGTGGATTTAAAGATGAATTAAGATGATTTATTCCTAGAACCCATGTTTTCCCCCAAATTCTTAAGTTGTGATTTGTGATTGGGAATTCATTAATCCTGAAGGTATGTTGAATTGCTTATGTTGATAATGTATTAGTTGTTGAATCATGTTAATTCCTTTATTTATTATAGTATCTTGGATATATGGGTTGATGTTGGTTCATGGCCTTGAAAGGCAAGTTTATGAAGGATCTATGTATGATTATGATGTGAAGTACATGTGTGTGATCTAAATGAAAGTGTTATGATCATGTTTCTAATGTAATTGTTTGGTGATGGAAAATATAATCTCAATTAACCCTTATGAATGATGATAATATATGTGAAAGGTTATTCTCACATATTCACACACACTCATGAATGACTAATGAATGGAGTTTTCTATGATAATGTTAATGATGAAGTACCTATTGAAAGGCTATTCTCAATTGTACTCTAATGAATGCTAATGAAATGTTGTGAAAGGACTTTCTCACAATATGGGGATTCTTAGGTGAAAGGCTATTCTCATCTTTGAATCTATGGGATATCCAATGAATGAATGTTGGGTTTGGGATGGATGCCCTCACGTGAGTTGAGGCAGGGTATTTAGTAACAATCTCTTAGCCCTTAATGAAGTAATTTAATGAATGTCAAGTACTCTGTGGGGAATAATGCTAAGCACTGAGTGGATACGATATGAGATCGAAGCCTTCACGTCAGTTGAGGTGGGGTTTCTAGTAGCAATCTCTTGATATTGATGTTCTCACATGAGTTGAGGCGTGGTATACTATGTGCCCACATAGGATATTAGATAATGGATCCACCTAAGATAGAATGAACGGTCCTACCTTAGGCAAGTACGAATCCCTTATCCGGTGAGGGTGACACCGAAATTCCATGAAATGCTCACATGGTCTATGTCAGTTAAGGCTTACCCCCACAAAGAATGCTAATGAACTATGGCTTCTTAAGAATGCACTAATTCGCATGAGTGGTGGTATGTGACGCTATCCATGCACTGCACAAGTAGGCTTTGGGAGGGGTTATGGTGTGTTCCTTTATAATGTTAAATAAAATGAATGTGCCCTTATGATGAGGTTAATGAGAATGTTGGTTTAATGTCTAATGAATGAAGGTGCTCTTAATGTAATGAAGCTAATGAAGAATGTTGACTTATATGTTTAATGTAATGATGCATGCTATACTTGGATTGAATTATGAGTTATTTTCTTATTATGACTTATTGTGTATGAATGTGACTTGTCTATGATGACTTCAAGGAGTACTTAGTGTGAGTAGTTGTATTAGTTTCTACTCATACATGGCACAAGTATGACTTAGGGTTGGCTTAGATGTTGGTCCTAATATGATGTTATGACTTATGTAATGTTATGTCTTTTATGTATGAGTATTTTGTAAAGATGGAAAGGAAGAATGGTAAGTTCACTTTTGGTAACCTTGATGTGGTCCTTAGTGTGGATAGTGGTTTGGTACGCTATTCATACATTGCACAAAGTATAGCTTGAGGGTTACTTGAGGTGAAGGCTTAAGGTGAAGAAATGACTTGTATGTCGGTTATCTTTGTATATTATGTCTCTTATGCTTATGTTCATGAAGGTTTTCTCAAATTGGCATATATCATGAATTTCAAATAAAATGTATGTATTAAGCATCGTTTTTGCATGGCTATCATACTTAGTACTTAATTGTGCTAACCCATATTCTTCTATGTTTACTACAAGTGTAGGTTCCGGCATTTGAGTTGATTCTCTCTAGTGAAACTTGGATTTGAGTTCCTCCAAGACTTTTGGGTATGTCCTCATAGATCGAGGATAAGTACTTTTGATGTTCCTTTTATGTCATGTAATAGACATATGTTAGACTTCTATTGTAAAGGGTTATGACCCTATTTTGTTTCAAGATATTATTTAGATGGCCATGTGAGACAATAGACTTCCGCTTGCTTTTAATTTTTTCCATTGTTGGATTTATAAACGAAAAGTTTTAAATTCTACACTATTTCAAAGTATCTTATGCAATAAATATGATATGAGGCTTGTATGAGACTTTTCGGGGTCTTGTACGTCATGTCACATCTAGGGTCTAGGCTTGGGTCGTGACAAACATGGTATCAGAGCCAGGTTTTGGGAATGGGTTTTAGGATGTATGTCTCACAAGCCACGTCTAGTAGAGTCTTGTTCATTGGTGTGAGTCACGACTCATCTAT
This sequence comes from Solanum verrucosum, assembly GCF_900185275.1. Classification (NCBI taxonomy): domain Eukaryota; kingdom Viridiplantae; phylum Streptophyta; class Magnoliopsida; order Solanales; family Solanaceae; genus Solanum; species Solanum verrucosum. Next base: position 336,349 of record NW_026020407.1, read on the forward strand.
AAGTGGGAGGCTATAGGACGTTAGGAAGCTACATTTCTTTCATTATTCTATAAGTCGTGCCTTAGAGTTTAGCTCTATAGGTGTCCTTTTCCTAATCCTTCTCTTGTGTTTATAGGATAATACAAGAAGGACGCCCGCAAAAAGAGTGGAATAGGAGAATATGAATGATGGAGTTCCTCCCCAAGATCCCTAAGGTCCTCAAAGTGACCAAGTTCCTCAAGGCAACGAAGTTCCAGTTGATGCTCTGGCCATGACCAATGAAGAGATTAGGTTGGCTTTTCTAACCTTAGCCCAAGTTAATTGGGATATGGGGCATACGGTGAATGCTAATGAGAGTACTGTGGCTTCTAGGTTGAGGGACTTTGTGAGAATGAACCCTCCGGTTTTTCTTGGTTCCAAGGTGGGAGAGGATCCCCAAGAGTTTTTGGATGAGGTGTATAAGGTAGACAATGCTATGGGGATGAATTCTAGAGAAAAAGCGGAACTAGCTTCTTATCAATTGAAGGATGTTGCCCAAGTTTGGTTTACAAAATGGAAAGGCGGTCCTATAGAATGGGAAGAGTTTAAGAAAGCATTCCTTGGTAGGTACTTTCCCCATGAGAAGAGGGAGGTTAACGTGGAGGAGTTTATAAACCTTAGGCAAGGTAGCATGAGTGTTGAGGAGTATTCCTTGAAATTTACCCTATTGTCTAAGTATGCTCTATCCTTGGTGTCTAACCCTAGGGATGAGATGAGTAGATTTGTGACCGGTGTATCTGACCTAGTTAATGAAGAGTGCCGTAAGATGATGCTCCATGATGACATGCAAAGTTTTAGGCTAGTGGTGTATGCTCAATCTATTGAGGAGTCCAAACTTGAGAGAAAGAATAGGGAAATGAAAAGGTCTAAGTTCGATGAACAAAGTCAACCAAGGTCCCAAAAGAGGTTCTACAACTAAGATTCTCCAATGGTCAATAATAATAGGGTGTCTAACCCTAAACCTCAAGGAGGGAAAGGAAGTGGTTCTTCTTTTGAAAGATCTACTTGTGATAAGTGTGGGAAATATCATTTTGGTAAGTGCCTTGCCGGCACAGATGGTTGCTTTGGGTGTGGAAAGAATGGTCATAAGATGAGAGATTGCCCAACACTCATGGCAAAAGGGAGAGAGACCAAGCAAACTTCTCTTGATGGCCTGGATCCTAATGCTCCAAAGAGAAATCGTTTTTATATGCTTCAAGCTAATAAGGACAAATGAGCTCATCCGGATGAAGGCACCGGTATCTGGTAGTTCCTTATAGATTGTGAATGTTGTATTGAGGTTCCTATGTTGTTTTCATGTTAGCCTTAGTTGGGTTTACTCCTAATTGGGGGATGTATGTTGAATAGTAAGGTTGTCGAGAGTTTTGATATCCTTATCTTTTTCCTTCTGTTCCTATTCAAGCTTGAGGCCAAGAGTTCCTTGTAGCTTGTTTCATCTTTTAGAGTCATGTGTGAATATGTGTTTCCATGGTCTTCTTATGATATGCATGTTCTTTATCAATTCTTTTTTAAATGAGTTTTTTTAAGAATTATGTTCCTCATGTTGAATTGCATTTAGTATGAATTGCCTATATGCTTCATGAGGTTAAATGTTGAACATGCCTAAATGTTCTTTTGAGAGTAATTGCATAATGTGCCTAATGAGATTATGATGAGCATGATTTGAGTTGGATAAGGAAATTCCTCCAATGAAATGAGAAATGTTGAAGTTTTCATGTATAATGAGGTTGTAGATGTAGTTCCTACCGTCTTGTGTTGCATGGAGTATGTTTGAGATAGAGTTGATGTTTCCTCCTAGTTTTGTGCATTGTTGATGATGTTGCATGTATGATGGGATTCTAGTCTTGAGTCGGGAAACCCTTAATGTGTCATTCGAGAAAGAATGTTCCTAAGTGGGGGATAATGTAACGACCCGGAAAATGAATAGGAGAAACTAGAGCCTAACTAGTGTGTGTTTGAGTTGTTGTAAGGTTTTATGTTGCAAAATCATGTCCCGGGCTATGGTTGAGGGGTGTAGGGGTTAAACATCAAGGTACGACTCCCCAAGGACCACCCTAGGGGTCCTTGAGGATTACCCTAAAGCCTAACCCCCAAGACCTCAAGGAAACCAAAATCTGCCCAAAAGTCATGACCTACCGATGGGGACCTACTCCCCGTAGGTCCATCCACGCCCGTGGATGGCCTCCGTAGGTCAGGGCCTCAACATTCAAGTTGCAGACTTAAACCACGACCCCACAGTACAGGGCGTGACCCCACCCACGGGCCGTGGGTGGGGTTTCGTGGAACACACCTTTAACCTGTTAAAGTTTCGGCCAATGTAAGGTTAAGATGGTATGTTTTTTAATTAGTTAGTTGATGTAACACCCTGTATTCGAATCAGGCCAAAAATGCAGATTTTGAGAAGTTGCAGGTGCAACTTACGGTCACCATCCATGGTCCATAGGTCAAACCACGGCCCGTTCTGGTGGTTCGTGATTCACAACTGCAACCCCTCCCCAAACCAGCTCAGAAAAATCGGCTAAGTCTCGACTCACGGACAGACCCACTGTCCGTAGAGCAGACAATGGTTCGTGGTCTATGTCTGTGGATCAATACCTCCTTTACCCAGCCTCTGACACAATCTATGGTTGACCAGAACGGACCGTCAATCGATCCACGGTCCGTAGGTCTGACCGTAGATGAGGGTCAGCAACCAGTTAGCTGAAAATTGTTGATGGGTCAACTTCAGATGGTCATAACTCTTAGCACAAAATGAATTATGTGCCCCATGATCTATGGTTAGATGGATAATTGAATTATCATTCCAACTCCACCAAGTTTGCTAAATTCCGACCTTCGAGAAAAACGTTATGCTCGTTTTAGTGAAGCCATGTTGGGCAGACTCGACCTACGGATCCAATCGACGGACCGTCGATTGAATGCCGACCCGTCAGTCCATTCCGTCGGTCACTCCGACAACAGTTAATTCAGAGGTCTTTTGGTCTTTTCCTATTTTGTTTAACCCCTAAGATACATCGTTTAGACCCTAAATCATGAGATTTTAGTCAGTTTAAGCCTAGAAGCATAACTAGAGCTTACCTTAGTCAAAATCATTAATCAAAACTTAGAAAATTAGAAGCAAGAAAGGAAAACATAGGTCAAGAACCCTAGTTCAAGAACGCAACAAAGTTCCATCAGTTCCAGCCCCGAAATCAAAAGATTTCTCTGTGGAATTCGTCACCAGGTATGTGGGATTTCACTAATGGGTTCCTTTCGCCCATTAGGTCCCTAGAATTCAGTCAGATTCTTGATTCCATGATTATGAATAGACCTAGGGTTCTTGAATTTCAACATATCTTCATGAATTAGTTATTTTAAAGTTCCAAATCAGATTATCATGTTATTGCTCAGCTTATTGCATGAATTTCAGAACCCTAGCTATGTATTTCTTTAGTTCTTAAATTACACATGCTAGGTTAGATATTTTAGTTATTCAGTTATACATGCCTCAGTTATTAATGCATCATTATCAGATTAATTGTTGCATTCTCAGTTTGCATGTTCAGTTTCGAGCTATCCAATATTTATAGAAATTCAGTCATAATCAGTTAACCACTTAATTCATTGGGAGTAGCATAATACCGAGTTGGACTAGGGTTCATCGTACCCATATAGTCCCAGAACTACGAGCCACGTAGGTGTAAGTCCCCTCTGTGGGTAACATCAGTTTAGTGATCACGCCAGCATGCCTTTATACCTCTGGCAGGGTATATTGGGTCCTCTTGATGGGGCGTATACATCGAACTCCAAATTTACCTCATGTGGTTTTATGTCAGTTATTAGTAGCTCCCACAGTTCAGTCAGACTCTTTTGCATTGACCATATTTCAGTACAGTCAGTATTCAGTCTTAGCATGTTATAAATTTGGTCATTGCATCAGTTAGCTCAGTATTCAGTATTTTCAGTATCTATATCATGTTCAATTATTTCATTACTTTATTTCTTTGTTCAGTGATATGTTATTTCAGCTTTACTCTATCCTGCATGCTAAGTACTTTTCAAGTACTGACGCATACGTGCGCTATATCTTCTCGTGATGTAGGTTGAGGTTCTCATCATCCAGATCACGCTTAGATCGGTTCCTGATCTCCATTTAGCAGCATCAGTGGTGAGTCCTCATTTTCGAGGACTAGTGACATGTTTATCTTTATCACTTTTAGTCTTTAGTTTCAGTTTTGCTAGACCTAGTTGGGGCATGTCCCAACATTTCTAGTCAGTTTAGAGGCTTATTTTAGACATAGTTAGATTTAACTTAGTATTTTGAGTTTGATATTTCTTTTGTATTAAACTCTCAGATTTGATATATTTAGTTTAGTATATAGGTATTCACCATCTTTTCAGATTTATTTATGAATTAGCTTCCGCATCAATTTATTATCTTTAGTATGCTCATGATCATGCCAACAGGGTTAGCTTGGGATCACTTATGGTCCTAGGTCCCGTGTCCGCGTCTCGGGGGTAGCTCGGGAGTGACAAACTTGGTATTAGAGCCTTAGGTTTAAGTTTCCTAGGATGTCTGAAAAGCCGCACTAGGTAGAGTCCTTTTCATAGATGTGTAGTGCGCACCTCATCTAATGAAAGGGAGGCTACAAAGTGTCTTAGGAAAAATCTTCATTTTCTTGTTAGTCTTATCGTGCGTAAGGTATGTTCTAATTTCATTCTAACTCGACATTCTACGTTTCAGTGATCATGCCTTCTCGTAGAGCTAATGCTAGGAATGCGATGCGAGGAATGCAAATGCAGCTCCTCTAGTTCCAGATCAAGAAGTGTCGAATGCTGAGTTCAGGAATGCCATTCAGATGTTGGCTCAGAGTGATGCTAACCAGAACAATCAGCGGGTTCAAGCTCCTGTGAATGCAAATGGTGGATCAGCAGCAGCAAGGGTCCGTGACTTTGTTAGGACGAATCCTCCAGAGTTCTTAGGATCGCAGACTGGTGAAGATCCCCAGAATTTCTTGGATGAGATCAAGAAGATCTTTGAGGTGATACAGGTCATTGGGAATGATCGGGTTGAGTTAGCATCTTACCAACTTAAGGATGTAGCTCATATTTGGTATACTCAGTGGAAGGAGAACAGGGGGTACAAATGCTGTTTCTATTACTTGGGAATGTTTCAGCGAAACCTTTCTAGACAGGTTTTTCTCCATGGAGTTTAGAGAAGCAAGGCCCAGGAATTTATGAACTTATGGCAGGGTAACATGACTATCCAAAAGTATGGGCTCAAGTTTAACCAACTCTCCAGATATGCTCCTCACATGGTTGCTGATTCCAGGGCTCAGATGAATAAGTTTCTGTATGAAGTGTCAGACTTAGTGAAGACAGAGTGCAGAAATGCTATGTTGTTGGGAGACATAACATCTCTAGGCTCATGACTCAATGCTCAACAGGTTGAGGGTGATAAGCTTAGGGAACAAGCTAAGGAGACTAAGAAAGCAAGAATAGGTAACTATGAGTATTCCCAACAGAAATCGAGTGGTGGAAATCGCTCGCAATTTCAGCAGAAGTCTTCGACTCCAAGCCCCTTCATCAGCTAGTGTTCCATCCCCCAGGTTCCGTAATGATCAGAAAGGTAGGGCGTCAGGCTCTAAGTCTCAAGGTAGTGTTTCAGGCACCAAAACCTACCCAACTTGCCCGAAATGTAGTAGAACCATCCGGGCGAGTGCCTTGCAGGTAAGGAAGGATGCTTTGGGTGTGGCAGTCTGGTCATAGATTGAAGGATTGTCCTTCAAGACAAGGTCAAGGAGGAAATAATGGTAGAGCTCAGTCTACAACTTCAGCAGCACCAGCAGGTCGCCCGACTCAGCAGGGTAACTCTTCTGGTACTGGTGGCGGACAGCGCCAAAACAGGCTTTATGCTCTTCAGGCTCGTCAAGATCAGGAAGATTCTCCTGATGTAGTCACTGGTACGTTACGAGTCTTTGATCTTGATGTTTATGCATTGTTAGATCCAGGGGCTACTTTGTCTTTTGTAACTCCTTACATAGCAGTCCAATTCAGTGTTAGCCAGAAACTCTTTCAGAACCTTCTCAGTCTCTACTCCAGTCGGTGACCCAGTTATAGCTAGACGGGTATACAGAAATTGCCCTGTCACAGTCTCTCAGAAAGTCACCTCAGCAGATCTTGTAGAGTTAGAAATGGTAGACTTCGATGTCATTCTAGGCATGGATTGGTTACATTCATGTTATGCCTCAGTTGATTGTAGAACTAGGATTGTTCGTTTTCAGTTTCCAGACGAACCAATCTAGAATGGAAGGGTAGTAGCTTAGCGCCTATGGGTCGATTCATTTCTTACCTTAAGGCCAGAAAGATGATCTCTAAGGGTTATCTCTATCATCTAGTTCGGGTTAAGGATTCTAGTTCCGAAACCCCAACTCTTGAGTCAGTTCCTGTAGTCAGTGAGTTTCCAGAAGTGTTCCCAGAAGATCTTCCTGGAGTTCCTCCCGAAAGGGAAATAGACTTTGGAATTGATCTCCTTCCAGATACCCAGCCTATCTCTATCCCTCCTTACAGAATGGCTCCAGCTGAGCTTAAGGAATTGAAAGAGCAGTTGAAAGACCTTCTAGATAAGGGCTTCATCAGACCTAGTATTTCGCCATGGGGTGCACCAGTGTTGTTCGTAAGAAGAAAGATGGTTCTCTCAGAATGTGCATTGACTATAGGCAGTTGAACAAAGTCACAATCAAGAATAAGTATCCCATCCCAGGATTGATGACTTGTTTGGACCAACTCTCAGGGTGCTAGTCATTTCTCAAAGATAGACCTCAGATCAGGTTATCATCAGCTTAGAGTCAGAGATAGTGAATTCGAACGGACGGGATGTACATATAGTTTTAGAACATCTGAGGTGCAGGGAAGATGAGAAGCGGTATAAACTGATGGTCATTACGAATTTGTAGTTATGTCATTTGGACTAACCAATGCTCCTGCAGCTTTCATGGATTTGATGAACAGAGTGTTCAAGCAAACACTTGGACTGTTTCGTTATCGTCTTTATTGATGATATCCTCATTTACTCTAGGAAATGAGGAAGAACATGCAAGTCATTTGAAGAGTTGTTCTGCAAACTTCTCAAAGATCGCCAGTTATTTGCAAAAATTAAAAGTGCGAGTTTTGGTTACAATCAGTTGCCTTCCTTGGGCATATTGTGTCTAGTGAAGGAATTCGAGTAGATTCCCAGAAGATAGAAGCAGTGAAACAATGGCCCAGACCTACTCTGCTACAGATATCAGCGTTTTCTTGGGTCTAGCCGGCTATTACAGAAGGTTGTGTGGAAGGATTTTCATCCATAGCCACCCATTGACTAAGTTACTCAGAAAAAGGTTAAGTTCCTGGTCAAGATGATTGTGAGAAAAGCTTGCAGAATCTGAAAACTAGGTTGACTACACTCTGTCTTGACTTCTAACAGAGGGTTCAGATGGTTATGTGATCTATTGTGATGCATCCGAGGTCGGCCTAGGTTGTGTTGATGCAGGAGGTAAGTTATAGCTTATGCTCTAGACAACTTAAGGTCATGAGAAGAATATCCAACTCACTGACCCTCGAGCTTACAGCATGGTGTTTGCACTAAGATTTGAGACACTATTGTAATGGTGTTCATGTAGATGTGTTCACAGACCATAGAGCCTTCAGTATGTGTTCACCCAGAAAGAGTTGAATCTTCGCCAGAGAAGTGGCTTGAGTTCCTCAAAGAATTTAAAATATATGTGTGCATTACCATCCGGGTAAGGCGAATGTAGTAGCAGATGCCTTAGCAGATTATGCCATGGGTAGTGTAGCACATGTTGAGGAACGAAAGGAGAGCTAGCAAAGGATGTTCACAGACTTGCTCGCCTAGGAGTTCGTCTTATGAGCATATTAGATGTGGTGTAACGGTTCAGAATGGCAGAATCTTCTTGGTAGTTAGAGTTAAGGAAAGCAAGAAGTGATCCAATCTTAATTGAGCTTAAGGGTGCAGTCCAAATCAGAGAGTGGAGGTTTTCTCCCAAGGGGGAGATGGTGTGCTTCGCTACTCAGGGTCGAATTATGTGTTCCTATGTGGGGTGATTGAGACCACATATTCTTGCAGAGCCCACAATTCCAGATATTCTATCATCCAGGCGCCACTAAGATGTACCGTGATCTGCGGGAAGTCTATTGGTGGAATGGTATGAAAAGAGATATAGCAATTTTGTTGCTAAGTGCCCCAATTGCCAGCAAGTCAAGGTAGAACATCAGAAACAGAAGGTATGACTCAAGAGATTGACATTCCTACTTGGAAGTGGGAAGTGATCAACATGGACTTCATCACAGGTTCCTCGTACTCGCAGACAACATGACTCCATTTGGGTGATTGTTGATAGGGTTACTAAGTCTTATCCTCGCTTTTTGGTGGTCACTACTAGATTCGGCGGAGGATTACACCAAGCTTTACATTAATGAGATTGTGAGAGTTGCATGGGTTCCTTTGTCTATCATCTCAGATAGAGGTCCTCGTTTACCTCTCATTTCTGAAGTCATTTCAGAAGGGTCTTGGTACTCAGGTTAACCTTAGCACAACATTTCATCCAAAGACGGATGGTCAGGCAGAGCGTACCATTCAACCTTAGAGGACATGTTGAGAGCTTGTGTGATCGAGACTTCAAGGGTAGTTGGGATGATCACCTTCCTCTGATTGAGTTCGCCTACAACAATAGTTACATTCCAGCATTCAGATGGCC